>NC_137812.1:72148790-72244787 GCF_963921795.1 Nannobrachium achirus
GAGCACAATTCTTTTTGCGATCGGCCGGGGAGGAAAACTAGCGGCCAATCATAGGAAGTTTTACTTCCCTATTGGAGTCATTTTAAATCGGCAGAACTATGCCCCTGGCCGGAGACCTGTTCTCGGTGCTCACTGCTTCCAGTTTTTCTTTGATTTCTTTTCCCCCTTTTCTTGCTTTTCCTGCTTTTTACCGCAGCTTTTTTCCTTTCCTACTTTTTCTGGCTTGACCACTTTATCGCTGCTTGCGGCTATATTTGTAAATGCATTTGGAATGAGAGATATGACGTCCATTCTTACCTGTACAGATCACACCAGCATCCTCATCATGTTTACAGTAGTGTACACCAAATCCTCTGTGTCGGCACTGAGTGAGAGAGCTTTCACCTCCTGAACAACCCACATAGGCCATCCAGATTGAACCAGACCCTTGGCCAAAATGGGCACCTGTAGGAGCATCCTGTGCCCTCCCACAGCCCAGTTCTCGGCAAACCACCTCAGCATCTTCCAGGTCCCAGCCGTCATCACAGACTGTTCCCCAGCTGTTGTCGTGATAGATCTCCACCCTGCCAGAGCACCGTGTACGACCACCCACCAGCCTCATCGAACCTGAACATGAAAGAAAAAAGAAAAATCACACCCAGTGTTAAGTGAGCGGTGCTTTTTATTCAGTCGAGTTCGAGTTAATTTCATCAAGTGTCCCACGAAGCTTGGCAAATGAGACAATAAGTCTGGGACATACATACTTACGTAAATACGTACAAGTCGTACATATGTAACCGGTGTAGTTTTATCTTTCTGCGTTGTGTGAATCAGACAGACCCAAGAATCTCTTTGGAGACAGCAGTGCACTCCTTTTAATTCTCGTTCAATACGGAAGAACAGAATGAAGAGGTGGAGGTGTGGCAGGGCATTTATACAGTAGGAGGGGACTTAAAGGAGCCGTGGCCACAAATGCACTTTATGGAGAATGTCAGGTAAAAGCCCTTATTTGTTTATTTTGTGTAATTATATACACTTATATTTAATACTGTTACACATACATAAATAAATACATACATACATACATACATACAATACATACATACACACATACATACATGAATAAATACATACATACAATACATACATACACACACACATACATACATGAATAAATACATACATACAAACATACAAACATACATACATACATACATACATACATACATACATACAATACATACATACATACACACATACATACATGAATAAATACATACATACAAACATACAAACATACATACATACATACATACATACATACATACAATACATGCATACATACATACATACATACAATACATGCATACATACATACAATACATGCATACATACATACATACATACATACATACAATACATGCATACATACATACATACATACATACATGCATACATGCATACATGCATACATAAATACATAAATACATAAATACATACATACTGTGGAGTTTTGATATCTAACTGCTCTTTTAGGGAACTGTACTGTACAGGTGAGAGGTGGAAAGGAGGCAGAGACACCCGGAGAAAGCCGCGCCCACCCCGGGTCATTGTCACTGAAGGGCGTTGCCTGCCAGTGAGCCTGCTTGATCAGCCTGATTTGAGTCAGCCTGGGAGTGCTCCTCCCCAAACATATAAAGCAGGCACACCGGCAGGGGCGTCACACCAAATTCTGGGCCCTGGGTACAAGGATTCACTGCGGGCCCCCCATCAATGTTAACTATTGAAAAATAGCAGATATACAAGCTCACATCTGCTATTTTTGAAAAATCGTGAAAATGTGTGCAAGAAACCTATGTCAAGGACCCCCATGCAAGATGATATGTATTTGGCCACGGACCCCGATCTCAAAATATTTAGTTCCAGGGACCCCCGAAGAAAAATTTGAGTTAGAAATGTTCGCTTAAAAAATACATATATTCAGAGATTTTTACACATTTTCACAACTTTTCAAAAATAGCAGATCTACAAGCTCGCAGCGCTGTGAGCTTGTATATCTGCAATTTTTCAATAGATAAAGTTATTAGGGCCCCTCCACCTTGGGCCCTGGTAACTCAGTCCTTTTCCTAGCCCTTGTGTCTCACCTTCATTCCTCCCCTCCTCACAGTTTCAAGCAGTAAGGATATCTCATCCACACTCATTTCCTCTTAGTCATAGTTGTGATGAAATGCGGTAAAGTAATTAGGGATGCCCCGATCGTGTTTTTTTGCTCCCGATCCCGATCAAATATTTTTGCTCCCGATTCGATCCCGATCCTTCCCGATCCGATCTTTCGGCAATGCATTAACACAATTACTGCTGCTTACTCTGAAGGGTTAACTTTTCTTTGACGCCATGCAAATCCTCCCATTAGCACACGCTCTTATTGTGAAAGGCCTGCCTGGAATGTGTGTACACACACGGAGTGGTGAATGACATCAACGATTACGTCATCTAGTCACATGACATGTGTCATGTGACAGTGTGTCATGGCGGCCGCCAGCCGAGCCTTGATAGTCTTGTTTAGGGCTGTGCTTTGTGATTAAAAGTCTTTTTTGGAGTAAATGAAGTCTCTTTATGGGCCTCTCCATTGACTTAACATGGAGGAGCTTCACTTCGCGTGCACGCCCAATGTGCGTTTTAAACAAATCACGGACATTACCGATGCGGCCGCGACCGGAGCTACATACTGTAAGTATTAATACATTTACTGTAAATACAGTAAGATCGACGGTGAGCGCTGTCAATGGCGTCATGTAGTCACCGATTTGAATGACGGTGAGGATCGTCAAGGGCAGCAGAACAGTTAAGGAAGAAGAAAAGAAAAATGCTTTTATGTTGACCTTTAAGGTTTTATTTATTTATTTAAATAACAGTATCCATTCTATCCAAGCTTCCCTTTTCACTTAGTGCAGCATTGTATCAAAACAAATTAAAAATAAAGCTCATCAGCTTATATATTTTTTATATATATTTTTAAATATATAAAGACAAGGCGTTTACCGATATTTTTCTCCTGATTACGATCTTTTGAAATCAGCTGTTATGATCTTGGCCTAGGGGTGCCAGAGACCACAACAAAAAGGGGGAGACGCAGTCAAACAAAGTTTAAATAATATTTATTAAAGAATGAAGTCAAAATAACCAACCTATAACTAAACAGATGAGGTGTGTAATCAGTAAAGTCAGTGGTGAAATGCTGCATGGATGCGTGGATCGTGTAGTGTCTTATGTGTTAACCAAAGTGTTGAGATGTGTGCAGGGGAGAAAGCAAGAGGGGATCTGCCACAGGACTGGGGAGCAGAGCTTTATAGGGCGTTGGCACCCGGGCACAGGTGCCTGCCAATTTAGTTAACGGCCACCAATGAACGGCTCCCCAAGTCCTGTGTGAAGAAAAGGAGAACACCAAATTAGTACCCAATGCAAAGACATAGAACCTCACCATACTACCTATAATCCTCATAGTGAGGGGACCGTCACACCCCCCCCCATAAAGACGGGGTCCCAAAGGGATCACCGGAACAAGCTTTAAGAATTAAATACATTAAATACTAAATATAATACCTACTGTATACTACCTATACCCACTCTACCTATGGTCAACCTCCCGCCCTGTCCTAGGCCTTCATCCCAGCAACTGGATACAAAAGCAAGAAGCATTTAAGAGCTTAAAGACCACGGCAGGACCCCAGAGAGAACGTCCACTGCGCAAGGCCACGAACCTCACGTTTGAGCACTGCATAGGGAGAACACAGAACAGGTCACTGATCAGTAGAAACGACATATAACAGGCCACAAAAACTGTCCCTCCAATGGCTAACCCCCCTATCACCAGCCACCACCCCAGCAACTGATGCATCTAAGGGCTGCATGACTGGCCAAGAGGGCCACTGGAGCCTATCTCCATTACATTATTTATTTTAAAGAGTACCACCCAAATCTGGCCTGGCCCCTGTAGAAATTCAGGCATCGCATCATGCCCAACAAAGAAATACAGGCATCGCATCATGCCCAACAAAGAAATACAGGCATCGCATCATGCCCAACAAAGAGATACAGGCATCGCATCATGCCCAACAAAGAGTACCAACCACGTCTGGCATGGACCCTGTAGAAATTCAGAAATCAAAGTGGGGTTAAGCCCACCCGAAATCCATACCTCAAAGTGGGGTTATAACTACCGGTAAGTATAACAAAGCCCACCCCGAACATGTCAAAGCATTTCCCCACCTCGAAAACTGACGTGCCTGGTGGAGATCTCAGGATACCTCTGCCCCCACCTCCCAGCCGTTCAGCCCGGTGGATGGGCTGTATACCCATTTCACAAATGAATGCCTTAACACAAAAAGATCGGTATAACACCCAATCTGTGCTGCTGTACCTGCAATTTAGTTTCAGTGTCCACTTCAGTTTTTAAGTGTCAGTTTTTCAACCGCCTACTGAGTATCTAGCCTCACTTTTTCCTGATCAGCTTGTAACTTAATTAGCACCATCATCAATTATTTTTTCCTCAACCGTTAACCCTGCAGGGGCCAACACCCTAGGTGCAGTAGGCACCATGCAGCACCTAATACAGGAGGAGAATGAGAAGAAATCCTCCAGAATAGCTTTAGAAAAACAACGCTCTCTCGAACGTCGGGAATGGTCAAATTATTAGCAAATAGCATTACTAACAAACCGCACCCATATACCAAAATACCACCCAATATCTACTTTAACCTTAACTCCACCTTGCCACACCATTCTGCCCACAATCTCAGCAACCTCGAGCTCAGGAGCAATTTAAGAGACCGAAAACAGCCTGGCCTATAATGGAGAAAAAAGAAAACAGGAGACATCTTAGATACAAAAGCAACACAGGTAATGCAACCATTTACGGGACTACACACTATAGGATCAGCAGTGATGTAAACTATATATCTAATTACACCAACACCAACAGGACTTATTGTACTCACATACAGACCTGCATTTCACCCAAAACAGCTGACCAATTATCACAGCTTAACCCTATGGGCAGCTATCTTCAGCCGCGCACCAAACATGTTCTCCCATGGCAAAAAAGAAGAACTGTGCCACGTTGTTTTACTGTACATTAAAACAAACGCACCCATGTCACCCACCAGTTGAGTTACAAATTACATTTTCTATAGGATTAAATCCCAATGTTTTAATCATATCATCAATCCCACTTCTTAAAACTACATAATTATACTTGGTGAGTGCTTTTGTCAGCCAACCACATTTTATTTTGGCGAAATGCCACTGGCACCAAATCGTATGCAAAACAGTAACTTTAACAAACTTGTAATTCATGCTCTGGTCAATACATAAGCTGGTACATAACTTACTATACCCAAACAAGCTCCACATTTCTTCTTTGGCCATCTCTATAATAGCCATACGCCTACTTGTGTTAAAATAAGACTTCATCTCACCTTGTTTGAACGGTGAATGGTGGCATCAAAGCAATGACCTGGTAGAGGGTTTGTATGACTCTCTGTAGCCATCGTTTTAGCAGGGCCTGCTGGCGGGGGGGGGGGGGGGGGGGGGGGGGGGGGAGTGTACCGAGCCTGCAACCAATGCGCCTCAGCGCCGCCTCTCTGAGACGGGCCAGAACAACGGCCACCCATAACCCCTCCCAGTTTCAGTCTGGTGGACCACCCGTCTGGTGGACCACTCGTCTGGTGGACCGCTCGTCTGGTGGACCGCTCGTCTGGAGGGTCGCACCGTCTGGAGGGTCGCACCGTCTGGTGGACAGCATCCGTCTGGTGAACCGCATCCGTCTGAGGAACCAACCGTCTGAGGAACCAACCGTCTGAGGAACCAACCGTCTGAGGAACCAACCGTTTGAGGAACCAACCGTCTGAGGAACCAACCGTCTGAGGAACCAACCTCTGTCTGACCCTGCTTTGTGTAACCATCATGCTACAAACCACCGACCAAATCAACTCAGTTTTTCCTGCCACCTGTTGGAGATGTATTCATTTACTTAGAAACGGACAATCAGTCCTTTTTGACACTATTCACTGATGTTAAAAGCCAATATTGACACAGAGCAGAACCATATAAAGAAAATGGGCAAAAATGTATTTAACAATAAAAACAATGCCGACTGACACAAACACCAAGCGAACCTATTTAACAAAAATGGCCTATACTACCTATCAGCTCCTCTGAGAAAGAGTCTATGAACTCCTCTAGAGTAACCATCCTGGCTAATGTGAACTTTAACAGTCCCCCAGCTGGCAAACCAAACTTTGAATACAAAATACAAAACCAGCCAGGAACCCTTTAACTTAATCGCCGAAAACCAGGAAAAATCCTCCCCACTATACCAACTTAACCAAATAATAATGCAACTTAACCAAATACTATAACTTAAGCAAATACTATAACACAACTTTAACCCACAACTCATATTCAATTTAACCCAAAAAGTTAACTGCATCTCCCACTTAAAAGTCCAGACCAAAAAAGCATACTGTAGCAGCGCTTTCTATACTCACCGGACTGTTGATCAAACAGAACAAGGAAATCCCCAGGCATGATTCCCAAACGACCTCACTCCAATTCACCAAACTACAGACCAACGAGCAATTAACCGACACCCAAATTAGCCAATTGACCACACACTGTGGCACAGCACTAACAAACAAATGCAGAAGGGCGAATCACTTGATTCACCAAACTTACTGCATATCAAATCAAAGGTTAGCACGAGACGAGCCCCCACTTGTTATGATCTTGGCCTAGGGGTGCCAGAGACCACAACAAAAAGGGGGAGACGCAGTCAAACAAAGTTTAAATAATATTTATTAAAGAATGAAGTCAAAATAACCAACCTATAACTAAACAGATGAGGTGTGTAATCAGTAAAGTCAGTGGTGAAATGCTGCATGGATGCGTGGATCGTGTAGTGTCTTATGTGTTAACCAAAGTGTTGAGATGTGTGCAGGGGAGAAAGCAAGAGGGGATCTGCCACAGGACTGGGGAGCAGAGCTTTATAGGGCGTTGGCACCCGGGCACAGGTGCCTGCCAATTTAGTTAACGGCCACCAATGAACGGCTCCCCAAGTCCTGTGTGAAGAAAAGGAGAACACCAAATTAGTACCCAATGCAAAGACATAGAACCTCACCATACTACCTATAATCCTCATAGTGAGGGGACCGTCACACAGCCCCGATCTCCCGATCCCGATCTGGGCATCCCTAAAAGTAATCCCTAAAAGTCAGTTTCTCTCATTTCCAGGCCGAGTGGCTGTCCCGCTCTGTACCCCAGTCCTGGCCTGGCATGCATGATTGACTACAAGATGGCATAGACAATGGACCGCTTTAATTCCCTGCAAAGGGAAGTTGATTACAAGTACTCGATTACTTTAAAGATGGGGTGCCATGATTTTTCCCTCTATAAAACATGATTATCTACCATTATGATTATACTAGGAGGAAGAATTTTTCCCAAAAAGTGTACAGAAAGAGTTAAAATGACGTTTTTATGTGGCCACAACCACCAGTTCATTGGTATGCGTGGTTGTCATGGTGGGTGGTGACCCAGCTGAAGTTAGCCACACCCACATGTGTTCGGTGAATGGTAATTAGGGGAGGGGTTGATTCTATGATGTAATAAGTATGGGTGTTTTTGGAACGGCACGTCTGACCCAGCAGGTTGCATCCTCCGCCAAAAAAAAAAAAAAAGAGAATGCATAATTGCTCATAACAACCACACCAGGGGGTCTAATGAAGTACTGTCAACCTCCCAGACACATGAAAACCAGAAAAAGTACAAAACTATGACACCGACTCTTTAAGCCCTACTTAGCAGCGCCTTACCTGGGCTCCTCTACCTGTGAAGAGTAACAGTAACTTACCTCGTACTTACCTTGGTGGCATCTGACCTGAGTACCCTCAGCAGCCTAGCTAAATACTCACTGTGGCCCCTACCTGCTAAAGTATCAGATTACCTACCTGCTGTATACTGAAGCCCCTGAAAAGTACCCGATTACTTACCTCCTGGTCAGCTACCTCCGCTCCTCCTGACGACGAGTATCCGAGTATCCTACCTGAGTTCTCTTCCCCCAGTGCCTCCTGGCACTGCCCCGCCCAAGACCTGCCTGCTGTTGTACTTACCTTTGAGTTGAACATTTGAAACCTTTCAGTTACTTATACTTTTGCTGTCTCCTTCTTTTCTAAATAAAACGCCCTCTTAGTGGCTTGTGCTTGTACTTTGGCTGGTGTCTTGCTTCCCGTTCCCCACCAGACAGACACATACATACATACATACATACAAAGTGTTGGGTGTTGGACCTGGAAGAGCCCAGACTAAAAAAAAACTGTGGTAGAAATATTTATAGAGTAACAAATATGTGTATTGTGTATTATATACTTGTTTTCCTTCCATTCAATGTCATTGAATGGGTGGTCAATACTCTGTTCAACTTTTTGCCTTTTTGAATAAATCTTTGTCAATTCTTCAAATCCTTCATCCTTGTGAAACATTAATTAATTTCTATAACAAAAATTCAAAAAACGTTCCTCGTCCTTACCTGTGTGCAGCCTTAAACGAGTAGTTCACTCCCAAAGTCACTTTTCGCTTGGCATTCAAGCGTTACATTATGAATTGACGTTGATCGCCGTCAATGGCGATCCAACCCACGTGTTGAGAATAAATAAACTTACAGTCGAGCTCATCAGAGTTGTCCCCGCAGTCGTTGACACCGTCACATCTCTTGGAACTGGGGAGGCACACGCGGTCATTGTGACATCGAAGCGGCCTGGTGGGCGGGCACTGGAACGTTGCTGAGAGAGAGAGAGAGAGAGAGAGAGAGAGAGAGAGAGAGAGAGAGAGAGAGAGAGAGAGAGATTAGTCAGGGGATATTATTACCTTATTTTGAAGACCCACAGAAGCCACGAACGTGTCCATGTTGTGGAAATTCACTAATTCAGAAAATAAACAATATGCAAGTAATCATTGTAGCCTGTGGTTTATATTCTCAAAGAAGCGACATTCTAGCAGCATTATGGGCAGCTAAAGATGAACATAAGGTCCTGCACGAATCATTGAGTCATTTCAAAACTGCACTTATAACAGCAAAGTTAGCAAATAAAATAATATTCAAGTGTGACGTTTAGTCTACAGCATGAGGCGACTCATACCTTGACCTTGAAAATGTCTTTAATTGAATCGTAGTTCAAACCTTCAGTTAAATCTCTCTCTCAATCGCTATTCATGGGTTGCATTTGTAGTCCTACACCAGCCATTTGTAGTCCTACACCAGCCATTTTGAGGACCAACACAGGTGTTTTGATTAACGTAGAACATTGGTTCTATGCCAATCAGACAAATTGAACACCTGTGTTGGTCCTCAATATGTCCGGTTTAGTAAATTAGGACTACAAATGCAACCCATGAAGGAGAAATTTTAGTGACTCATTTCAGTGGAGGTGTAGAGGGCGTGAATTGCTGTCCTGTCTGCCCAGTCTTTTGCTGATCAATATCAGTCACCTTAAACAGCGGCAGCGCTCTAAAACAGATTGTGCTATTTGTGTCGGCGCAACAGTATGGACGCTTTGGGAGACGATTTTCTGCCCCTCCATCTATCGTTAAGCAGGGACGTTGGCGCGTGCAAGAGCTCACTTGGGCAGGCAGCTGCCTTGCCTCATCAGTGGCTACGCTTCTGGTGGCTGACCGGTCTACTGCTCACCACATTCCCCAGGGTTCTATCAGAGAGGTGTTGAATAGAGATCAACCGACGTAAAAAAGAGAGATTAGTCAGGGGATATTATTAACTTATTTTGAAGACCCACGGAAGCCACAAACGTGCGGCAGCGAGATGCTTGTTGTGTCGGCGCAACAGTATGGACACGTCTGGAGCTTGACCCTGGAAATGTCTGTAATTGATCATCAATAGCTCTTGAAACGGGCCTCCAGATTCCTAAGGCCGCCCCTGGTACTCAGCACATTCCCCAGGGTTCTATCAGAGAGAGGTTTTAACTCACCACATTCTTCAGGGTTCTCGTCAGAGTTGTCTCCACAGTCGTCCTTCCCGTTGCACTTCAAGGCCACAGTCTTTATACACAGGGTGTTGTTACACCTGAACTCCTCCGGGAGGCACTGGTGACCCACTGACCAACAGACGGGGAGAGACACAGGTGAGAAATGAAATTAAAGTTCCATGAATTGAATACCAAGGTTCAAGGTTGTACTTTATTGTTAGATCTTTTGTACAGGTACATAGGAGTAAAACTTATTTTTGTTCGACTTCCAAGGACTTCTGAGGTAAAAAAGACCGTAAAAGGCCTTATTTGGGATGTTCCTTTTAGGCAGGGTGTTTAACTGTACTTGTACTGTACTACATGTTTTACTGTATTGACTATACTTGTGTAAGGTTTCTTTCTATTGTAAGCTCTGGGATTGTTAAGTAATGCCTGTGCTTAAAAGGCCTCTCATTTTATTTATCTTCTGTGCTGACAGTAGTTCGGGTTTTAATGTTAAAGTAAAGGCGAATTCGAATAAGCTTTAAGGGAATGCTGAGTATGAACGTTAATTCACATTTTATGGTTTCCTTAATTGTTTCCTACAGCCCATGTTTTACAACTGTATTACATTTTTGGCTGTTGTAAATAAACAGTTATATCTTCTAAGTTATGTCTGCATTTTCTAGTGGTGAACAAAACAAGACAGTATATTTTTATCTTTTCAAAGTGTGTTGTGAGCTGTTTTCACTAATTCTAATTTCTCTTTTGTACCATGCCAACCCATACTCAAGATAACTTATAACGTGTCGGGTTAATAAAGTTTTTGATTTATTTTCCCACTTTTCTGGCTTTTCCTGCTTTTTTTTCCCTTGCTCCTTTTTTGCTGTCGTACTTTTTCCTGGCTTGGCCACTTTGTCGCTGCTCGCAGCTATAATATGTGTGAATTAATTTGAAATGAGATATATGACGTCCATGCTTACCTGTACAGATCACACCAGCATCATCCCTGTGACCACAGTTGTGTACACCAAATCCTCTGTGTGAGCACTGAGTGAGAGAGCTTTCATTTCCTGAACAACGGACGTCATCCATCCAGATTGGACCAGTCCCTCGGCCAAAATGGGCACGCCAAGGAGCCTCCTGTGCCAACCCACAGCTCAACTCTCTGCAAACCACCTCAGCATCTTTCAGGTCCCACATGTCATCACAGACTGTTCCCCATCTGTTGTCGTGATAGATCTCCACCCTGCCAGAGCACTGTGTACGACCATCCACCAGCCTCACTGAACCTGAACATGAAAGAAGAAAGATAAATCACACCCAGTCTGAAGTGAGCGGTGCCTTTTATTCAGTCAAGTTCATTTAATTAAGTGTCCCACGAAGCTTGGCCAATGAGACAATAAGTGTGGGACATACAGTACATACTTACTTACATACTTACGTACATACTGTACTTACGTACGTACGTACGTTCCCTGCATACGTGCATACGTGCATACGTACATACGTACATACATACAGTACATACATACATACGTACATACGTGCATACGTACATACGTACATACATACATACATACATACATACATACATACATACATACATACTGTACATGGGTCAGTGACGTGACGCCCCAAAAAATGTGTTTTTAAAAAAACTTTAAATTGCAGGCATAAAAGTTATTTACTTTTGTTCTACTCACTCTCAACCTTATGGAAATACATTCTGTTTTTAGATATTTTATTGGAATCAGACTTTATTCAGCAGTTTGTTGTACTTGTGCCTAAAATCGTCATATGGTGTGACATGAAAATAATTGTTCATAAAATGAAAATGGAGTACATCTTTCTTAAGTTACTCACTTTATCAAAGTCCTTTATCATAACTAACCAGTGATCCACTATAGTTTTTTGAAAATTAATTATATCTGTATGTTTTTTTCATAATCGACACTCTGTGTGAGGCCCATGTTCATGATCTTACAACATATTTTAAATGTATTCTGTCAAAACTTTCTCTAAAATTACACAAATATTTGTGACTCTTCCTGATAATATTCTCTATGTAATGCATAAACATTTTTTTGGTTTAATCATTAATAAAGGTATGATTTTTCACTATTTGGAATGTCACACCAAATGATTTAGTGTCACACCGTATGATCATATCTTCATGTGTCAAAACAAACTGTGTTTAACCTACCTATTAGTGAGTACTGAACTTTACTGATTGATTAAACAATTACCCAGGATAACATGGCCTTAATATTTCTGAACAGGATATTATTGTAGGGCTTTAACATGGGATAAGAAAGAATTGTAGTAGTAGATGGATGATGAGGATGTGCACAGGAATGCTACACACACCTAAGTCTTCTGCCGGCCCACGGCAGAAGGATCCTAAAGAGACAATAAGGCGCATAGCCACACTTGGAGCCAAGGCAACATTTTATTAACACCAATTAGTGGAAACAGAACTCAGCATTCAGGTAAATTGCTTTTTTCCGAAGTCTCCTGAACTTGAACACAGCATTTTGTGTTGAACAAATGTAATTAGGAATCATGACATTACACCACATCTCCACTAGCTAAAGAGTGCTGGGTTGCGCAACTCCAAAAATAGCTGATCTACAAGCACAACGTGTTGAGCGCTTGTAGATCAGCTATTTTCGCTAGTTTTGTCTCGGGTCCTACCTTAACACTGTCCACTGTCCAGTCCAGTGAGTGAAAGTACAAAAGTATTAGATCAGATTAGATTATACATTTAGACTGTATTGTACATCAGCCAGTCGTATTTGGTGAGGGTAGCAAACCGGCTGCCTTGTTGTGGTTCTGCTATGCCACAGACAACCTCCTGCTCTTCTTAGAAAATGCAGTCTCGCCCCTTTGGCTCCTCTCTCCTTGCTGGGTCATTGTTTAGTTTCTCCCTGTACTTTCTCGTTCTCTCAGCACTTGTCATTTCCCAGCTGACAAAAGAAAATGGAATGTATAGTTTAAGACAAAGAGAAAATATTGTTTAGATTGAAACAATATGTTAAGGTTTCTGTGAAGGGGTTTCTGCTCTGTCTGATGAATTTGAAGTATCACTGAATGAAGCTAAATTACATTTTATGTAAAAATGTTTAAAACAAATGTTTAAATGTACAAAAGAAACATGGAACTTTGTTATTTATTGTTATATCTGTAGTTAAATACAGTATAAATCATATGGTGTGACAATCAAGTCATATGGCGTGACAAGCAGACCTGTCACACCATATGATTAAGTGTCACACCATATTACTGTTTTCTGCATTTAGGTTTACCTTGAGGCTACTATGTACACATTAGCATGCTAACAGCATGCTAGCTATAACAAAGCAGCCTAGATCTACATGGAAATATGACCAAAACTTCAAATAACTTAAGCTTTTTTTAAAGAAAAGGTGTCACACCAAAAGACATCCAGAATGGTGAGTTTGTGAACGTTTCAACAAGATGGCATTTCATGAAAATGTTAAAATCATAACTCACCTCAGACACCTGTCTTGCAGTTGTGCTGGGAGTGCTGAATAGCCTTACAGAAGAAGGACCTCTCTAGCCAATAGGTGTCCAAATAATTGCCTGTTTAATTTTTCCAAACTAGTGTCACACCAAATGATTTTGGGTTGGGGGACAAAATGTTTTTGATCAGAAATGACTGAAAACATTATGCTTTGACTTTGAAAAGATATAGGCTCAAAATAGACATTTCTTTTAGCCTAAATTCATTTTCAAATGATTTTTAGCAATTCTTTTTCTTAGTTTTATTCAAGTTCCCACTTTGAGAAACAAGGTCAGGACAGTCACACCATATGAGTTTTGCCATGTTTGGTTGAAGATTCTGAAGAAATGAGGAATGAAATGTTTTAATCTTGAGTAAGTTCACATAAAGCTTAATGTCCTGCACAATATTCAGAAGGTTTTTGACAAATATATTTTTTATTTATACATGTTTGACACCGAGGACAGCGAAAACGTTACGTCACGTCACCCACCCACATACTGTACATACGTACATACGTGCATACGTGCATACGTGCATACGTGCATACGTGCATACGTACATACGTACATACATACATACATACACACATACACACATACACACATACACACATACACACACACACACACATACACACATACATACATACACACATACACACATACATACATACATACATACATACATACATACATACATACATACACACATACATACATACAGAAAAAGTGGTGGGTGTTGGACCTGGAAGAGCCCAGACTTAAAAAAACGTTAAAAAACGTTCCTGTCCTTACTCTTCCTTACCCGTGTGCAGCCTTAAAGGAGTAGTTCACACCCAAAGTCACCTTTCGCTTGGCATTCAAGCGTTACATTATGAATTGACGTTGATCGTCGTCAATGGCGATCCAACCAACGTGTTGAGAATAAATAAATAAACTTACAGTCGAGCTCATCAGAGTTGTCCCCACAGTCGTTGACCTCGTCACATGTCTTGGACATGGGGAGGCACACGCGGTCATTGTGACATCGGAACGGCCTGGTGGGCGGGCACTGGAACGTTGCTGAGAGAGAGAGAGAGAGAGAGAGAGAGAGAGAGAGAGAGAGAGAGAGAGAAGGGACATTATTACCTTATTTTGAAGACCCACGGAAGCCACAAACGTGCGGCAGCGAGATGCTGTTTGTGTTGGCGCAACAGTATGGACACGTCTGGAGCTTGACCCTGGAAATGTCTATAATTGATCATCAATAGCTCTTGAAACGGGCCTCCAGATTCCTAAGGCCGCCCCTGGTACTCAGCACATTCTCCAGGGTTCTATCAGAGAGGTGTTTTACTCACCACATGCAATATTGGCTGAGCTATAGGGACAGTCGATTTTTTCAATAATGGCGGCACTAATTTGCATAAACAAGGTAAATGGGACTTGTTGACAACTTTTTAACATAGCTCATCATTTTCAGCACATTTTTTTTTCCAATAAGGAAACATTAATTAGAAATATAAATATATCTGGGGGTAAATGATATTTCTAGGACCCATTTACTGAATATCACTATTTTCGCAGATTTGAGGTATAGTGCAGAATTTTGGCTACAGAAACAGTAATTTTCAAGATACAATGGTCATCTAGGGCTCAAATCGAAGCTTAGGGACATCAGAAGTTTTCTATAGACAAATGAGGCAGTAATATTCACCATAAAGTGCTGGAAATGAATCCTCCTTGTTGTTATTTGTCAAGCGGACAGGATATTTTTGTGTGTTTCTGGGCATGAAGTTGGTCATAATTTAAAAATACAATTGTAGCAAGTCCTGACATCCTATTCTGACACTTACCCCTATGTGTCAGGATACTCCATGCCAAATTCCAGACTTCCATGTCTATTAATGCAATTTTAGTGAATTAATATATTGCCTTTACAAATCTCACCAGAGCCATACTGTATACCAAAAGGGGGGGGGTAAGGGTGCCTGTGAGGTCAAAATAGCGGTTTGGTTGGTCTCAGGACGTTGTGTAAACACAATCCAATAAAAAAATACTAACTTTGAAGCTGAAGAAATAACCGCACTAGTATAAAGGCTATACACTCTGTTAGTTATGAGAGGGCCTGCGAAATCTAGCAACAGGGGCAGCTATGAACAACATTGAATAAAGCAGGTATATGCAGGGTATGATAAAAGACAGATTTAACCCTATATGTGTTTTGGTCTGGATGACTCCTTTAATATATTGCCTTTACAAATCTCACCAGAGCCATACTGTATACCAAAAGGGGGGGTTTGGGGTAGATGTAGTCTCGCGTAGCCAGACAACTATTCCACAATCTCCGAATGCTATATAGAGTCTGGAACGGCAGCTCCCGAACGGCGACTATCGGAAGTAGCCGCTGCTGCACTGAACTGTAGTCCCATTGGAAACACAACAGAAACACAATAGCTCAGACAAAGTCATTCGAGCGGCCTATTCTTGTTATGGGTGTATAGTTTAAGAAAACGTTTGAAAACATCATGGAGGTAACACCAACAACACCAGAGAAAGATGAAATAACGCCCCCCGAAATAATGAAAGGAGACTTAACGCTTCCAGTAGGACATGTTATTGCTACTGCACCAAGGGAGCGGTTGCGTCAGATCCGCTTTATCTCGCACTCATCGTTTCTATTTCCGTATGCCGGGAGCATTTGCCCAAATCGCGGAGACAACAGTCTGGCCTCGTGAGACCAGGGTAGATGGGACATTGTGACAACTTTTTAACATAGCTCATCATTTTCAGCGCATTTTTTTCCAACAAGAAAACAGTGATGAGATAATCTCCGGGGGTGCAGGAAACACCATCTTTTCGACTATCGTGTGACCAAACCAGACAGTCATAGAGAAAGTGAGCACACTTTCAATCGTAGCACTATAAAAGTGGATCATGGCTCCTTGCTTGGCTGACCCTGAACCTTTTGACCGCTGGTTGGATTTGCTGACCTTGAGACTGGTCTTGAGATCCCATGTTAGGGATTCATGGATGGTTCATACATTCAGTTAAATCTCTTCCAATCGGGACATAAGTCAGAAAGCTCATTAATCAGAAACCGTAGAAACGGGGGAAAAAATAAAATGTACTTCTTAAAATAAATGTATCATGCCTGTTGCTAAGGTATGGCAACATGACTGGTGTCTTACTTGTTCAAGTGCAGCTAAACTTGGCATGTCAGTAAACGTGCAACAATTAACAATAATGCATTGCACCTGTGCAGCTGACCTGCGGAACCTGGGAATATACCATTTTGTCAAGCTGGGGAGAATACAAGTGTGGAGAATATAATTGTAATAAAGTGACAATTATTTTACATTTTGCATTTGCTGTTATTTTACTGTAATTTAACAACAAAATAACCAGCACAGATAGACAAATAGACATTCATGGATTCATATTTAGAACTAACTTTTATCTTCCCCCCCTGGGTATGGCAGCTGCATACCCCTGCCATACCCAATTGACACCCTGCACCTTTCAATCGTTAACTTAGGAGACATATTAGTGACTCGTTTCAGTGAAGGTGTTGAGGGTGCGTGAATTAGTGTCCTGCCTGCCCACTTGCCCAGTATTTTGTTTATCGTTAAGCTGGGACGCTATTGTGTGCAAGAACTCAGTTGGGCCTTGCCTCTACAGTGGCTACGCTTCTGGTGGCGGACTGGTGTTCTACTCACCACATTCCCAGGTTTCTATCAGAGTGGTGGCGAATAGAGATCAACCAATGTAAAAAAAAAAAAAAAAAAAAAAAGAACTCACTGCAGTTGAACTCGTCACTGTTGTCCCCACAGTCGTCGACATTGTCACATCTCTTGGACACGGGTTCGAGGCACACGTGGTTGTGACATCGGAAAGACCTGGTGGGGGGGCACTGGAACGTTGCTGTGGCAGAGAGAGAGAGAGAGAGATAGAGAGAGAGAGAGAGAGAGAGAGAGAGAGAGAGAGAGAGAGAGAGAGAGAGAGAGAGATTAGTCAGGGGACATTATTACCTTATTTTGAAGACCCACGGAAGCCACAAATGTGCGGCAGCGAGATGCTGTTTGTGTCTGTGCAACAGTATGGACACGTCTGGAGCTTGATCCTGGAAATAATTGATCATCAATAGCTCTTGAAACGGGCCTCCACATTCCTAATAGCCGGATTTCAGACTCAGCGCTGGAGCTCGAGTCTGACATTGTCTCTCTCCATTGTAAGCGATTTCAAAGGGGAGGGGTTAGGTGGGAGCGGTTTTGTTTGACTGACGGCTGCGTGTGATACAAAAACAAAATTTTTAAAAGTACCCGGACCTGCCTGTGCATGCTTGTTTGAGCTGCACGCCCACACATAACGTGCGTACATGCAAGAATGAGTGCTCGCGTCGCGTATCGATCAATTACCGTATTTTCCGGACTATAAGGCGCACCGGACTATAAGGCGCACTGTCAATGAATGGTCTATTTTCGAACTGTTTTCATATATAAGGCGCACCGGACTATAAGGCGCACATAATAGACGCTACCGTTGCGTTATGCATCCAACAGATGGAGCTGTGCTAAAGGGAATGTCAATGTCAATGAATGATCCATATATAAGGCGCACTGGACTATAAGGCGCACTGTAGTTTTTGGAGAAAATTAAAGGCTTTTAAGTGTGTCTTATAGTCCGGAAAATACGGTATACAACAGATAGTCGGGCTCTCAATGGAAAACAGGCTCTCCAACCGTGCATATAACGAGCACAGATGCACTGTCTCTCATCAAGTAAAGAAATCAGCTGCGTTGGTCACGAAAGACAGCAAGCGCTCCTCTCTCCCCACACTATGCTAGGCGGCTAGGCTAGCGGTTTTCATGTGACGTTCAGGGACATAGTAGCCAAATGTGTCATTAAAAAAATAACAAATTCCTATGGAATATCTTAATTACAATGAAATGAAGTTGACGAGTTTTTGTTTTAAGGGCAACAGTTGTATAATCGCAATATTACACTCGAGGGTCTATGGAACTCGCCTATCGGCTCGTTCCTGCGGCAAGGCTGACGTGCAGGATAACCGTCTTATATGCACACCCTCTCGTGCAATATTGCTTGAATACCATTCACATTGTCCGTTTCAGACTGGGCACTATAAACATATCAAAGACCAGGTGGTAACAGCACAAATTAACATAGGAATCAGACTGGATGCGGTCGATCAGTCAGTCTTTACTCTTCTCCTCTCCTCCGAGCCCGCACTGACTGGCTGTAAGCAGCCGAGTCTGTAAACCGCTACACTTCTTCAAACTGCTTCAAGGCTTGAACGAGTCCCTGATTTGCTTGTCTCGTTAGACCCACCCCCTCCTCCGACGTTTATTGATTTCATTGGCCTGGTACTGCCTGATACCGAAGAAACTTTAGGTTCATTACACAACACCAGACCAAGAGAAGCAGTCCGCTCGGGGAGTGGGCGGGTCTATGGGCTGGAGCCAGGCAAGATTCCTAAGGCCGCCCCTGGTACTCGATCCCCAGGGTTCTATCAGAGAGGTTTTAACTCACCACATTCATCAGGATTCTCGTCAGAGTTGTCTCCACAGTCGTCCTTCCCGTCACACTTCAAGTCCAGAGGCTTACACCGGGTGTTGTTGCACCTGAACTGCTCCGGTAGGCACTGATAACCCACTGACCAACAGGCGGGGAGAGACCGGACATTGAAGAACATGGCGGCTTATCAATCAGGACACTGGAGCGCATTTTCTAAATGAATTTGAAATGAGAGATATGACATCTATTCTTACCTGTACAGATCACACCAGCATCCTCAGCATGACCACAGTCGTGTCGACCAATCCCACTGTGTGGGCAATGAGTGAGAGACCTTTCACTTCCTGAACAACCCACCTCATCCATCCAGATTGAACCATTCCCTGGGCCAAAATGGGCATCTCTTGGAGCATCCTGTGCCAATCCACAGCTTAGCTCTCTGCAAACCACATCAGCATCATCCAGGTCCCAGTCGTCATCACAGACTGTTCCCCAGATGTTGTTGTGATAGATCTCCACCCTGCCAGAGCACTGTGTGCTACCATTCACCAGCCTCACTGAACCTGAACATGAAAGAAGAAAGAAGAATCACACCCAGTGTGAAGTGAGAAGTTTTTTTTATTCAGTCGAGTTCGAGTTCATTTCATTAAGTGTCCCAGGAAGCTTGCCCAATGAGCCAATAAGTGTGGGACTTACGAACATACGTACATACTAGAGCTGACCTCGAATAGTCGAAAAATCGATCGAAACGGCACCTAGTCAAATGCCAATGTCTCAGTCGATCAGTCGAATGCAAACACAATAAAAACCTGTGGGGGGTGCTTAATGTCCGACGATTTAACATATACTTGCTTGTTTTTTCCCAATAGAACGTTGTGATTTTCCAAAACAGACCCCCGGCCGTCACTCGTCGGGGAGAAAGAGAAAAGACAAGCTTACGTGTTGATGGCATAGGTTTATTGCCGATCTGCAAGCTCAAAACCTGAGCGTCCACGTTGCATTGCTTTTGACTGTTTAATAAGAAAGGGAGTATGGACATAACATAAGGGACTTAAGCCAACTTACTTTTATCAGGTCATAGTCAGATCTCAGATCCTGCATCTTACTTTAGTTTTGTCCTCTACTTGTTCAAAGTGTTTCCACACTTGAGAAATCTTTTTTGCAGGCATTGTGAGGTCAGCGATTTTTTATTTTGTCGCAAAACACAACAGATTATTGAGGAGTCAGATTGAGTGCTCACACAGCACAGCTGTGTAGGTTCTGTGGAGTCTACTGGCAACGCACACACAGACAGGGCTGGGCCTCAGGTGAATAGAGATCAACCAACGTGTTGAAAATAAATAATAAAATAAATAAACTCACTGCAGTTGAACTCGTCACTGAGGTCCCCACAGTCGTTGACGGCGTCACATCTCTTGGACATGGGGAGACACACACGGTCATTGTGACATCGGAACGACCTGGTGGGCGGGCACTGGAACGTTGCTGAGAGAGAGAGAGAGAGAGAGAGAGAGAGAGAGAGAGAGAAAGAGAGAGAGAGAGAGATTAGGGTTAGGGATATTGTTACCTTATTTTGAAGACCCACGGAAGCCACAAACGTGCGGCAGCGAGATGCTGTTTGTGTCGGCGCAACAGTATGGACACGTCTGGAGCTTGACCCTGGAAATGTCTATAATTGATCATCAATAGTTCTTGAAACAGGCCTCCAGATTCCTGAGGCCGCCCCTGGTACATTCCCCAGGGTTCTATCAGAGAGGTTTTAACTCACCACATTCCCCAGGGTTCTATCAGAGAGGTTTTAACTCACCACATTCCCCAGGGTTCTATCAGAGAGGTGTTTTAACTCACCACATTCCCCAGGGTTCTATCAGAGAGGTTTTAACTCACCACATTCCCCAGGGTTCTATCAGAGAGGTGTTTTAACTCACCACATTCTTCAGGGTTCTCGTCAGAGCTGTCTCCACAGTCGTTCTCCCCGTCGCACTTCACGTCCAGGGCATTATCAATACACTGGGTGCTGTTGCACCTGAACTGGTCCGGGCGGCACTCACGACCCACTGAGGAGAGAAACAGGTGAGAAAGGACACAGAAGGACATCAATCGATTTGGGGGTGCCATGGCATCGGTCCGAAATCTCATTGTTCCTACATCCCATTAGTCAGAATCCGGTGATGTTAACCTGGTGAAAGATACTATGCCTAAACCTAAACCTAACCTAACCTAACCTTAACCTCAGGAAAACTATGCCTAAACCTAACCCTAAAACCTAACCCTAACTAAATTTGGACTAATGGGATGTAGGATATGCGACATAACACTTGTTCGACGTTCCGTTTGTTCGACGCGGGTGAATGTTAACCTGGTGAAATACTAACCTGCCGATGCTGGAAAATGGTAAATGGTAAATGGTGCATTTATATAGCGCTTTTAATCCAAAGCGCTTTACATAGATTGTGCATTACATTCACCCATTCACTCACACATTCATACACCGGTGGCGGAGGAAGCCATGCAAGGCACCAACCTACTCACCGGAGGCAATTAGGGGTTCAGAGTCTTGCCCAAGGACCCTTCGACATTAACTCAGGGGGAGCCCGGATTCGAACTGGGAACCCTTCGGGATTTATACCCTTCTTGCTCTAATACCAGTTTCTCTACCCCTGAGCTATGCCGCCCCATGATGCTAAACTGGTGAATGTTAACCACTATGCCTAAACCTAAGCCAAACCCGAACCTCAGTAAAACTATGCCTAAAACCTAACCCTAACCCTTAGTCGAAATATCAAGATTTCCCATATCAATCAGGACACTGGATCAAATACTGTATGTAATGTGACGCTTAATTTGATTCATTAGACGTTGAGAAGAAATCCTCAGACGGGTGGCTGGTATCTCCCTTAGAGATAGGGTGAGAAGTTGAGAGAGACTTGGAGTAGAACCGCTGCTCCTACACTTGAAAAGGAGTCAGCTTAAGTGGTTCGGGCATCTAGTACGGATGCCCCCCGAGCGCCTTCCTAGGAAGGTCCTCGATGCACGTCCCACTGGGAGGAGACTCCGTGGCAGAACCCAAGACCAGATGGAAGGATTATATCGCCAAACTGGCTTGGGAACGCCTTGGTATACGCCCTGAGGGAGTGGAGGAAGTTGCTTGGGATAAGGAAATCTGGAAATCTCAGATGGAACTGTTACCCCCGCGACCCGATTCCGAATAAGCAGTTGAAGATGGATGGACGGATGGATGGATTAAGTTGGCAGCTCAGCAGAGTGCCAACTTGCCCACCTACATATACACTAGGGCTGTCTTCTAAAAATCGACGAATCGACGCGTCGTTTTAAGCCCCCGGAATCGACGCCAATTCTTTGAGTCGAGCTGTCGAAAATATATTATTTTTTATCAAACCGCCGGTTACTGTTGTGCACTATGAGAGCGCTGGACTGGACTGTCATGTACTTCTTATTGAGTCTTACTTCCTGCTATTTGTTTCGCATTTGTGCTGTCAAAGAGATACATTATTCTCGTCTCCCGTCTTTCTACTCTGCTCCACAATTCACAATTATGCACGGCTGGACGCAATCTTATCTTCATTAATGTCGCGTCTCAATATGCACGGTAGTTAATGGATCTAATTCACTTTAAAGACTTAAAACAATGTTCATATTACTGTTTTATTGTATTATGTTGACGTGGTTTAAAGCACTACTTGATTTTTTTTTTTTTTTTTAACATAAACGATTCGTCGGATTAACCCCCGCGACTCGAGTCGACTTGATAAATCCTGAGTCGAAGACAGCCCTAATATACACCCACATACTGTATACAGAGTGCAGTTGATGTCATTGATTTACAATACAAACATTTATAGCTAAGCTGATTAATGATGGAATCGTTCACTTTGTGATGCAAGCATGAAACTTGGTACATATACTCTTCAAATCCCACTCTTTTCAAAAATAGCGCTGGCCATTCAAAATTCCAAGAGGGCGGCCCCCGAAATCCAAGATGTCTGTCCAAAAATGTTGTTTTTCCTTTATAACTCAAATTGCATTGATTTTAAGACCCATGAATGTATTAAAGTTGAATATAAAGATGGATATTGCGGATATTTTGGTACCAAGTACATGTCGAGCGTACATGTCGAGCACCTTCCTAGGAAGGTCCTCGATGCATGTCCCACTGGGAGGGTATTATAAAGTAAGGTACGGAGACTGCTCATGGCACTTTTCATCTTTGTACAGTATGCACGTCCTGATAGATTATATCACTTTATGCTCCACTGTTGGCCATCTGGAACAAAATGGTTGCCATCTTGGAATTTTGAGTGGCCAGCATCATTTTCCATAAGAGTGGACCTTAGAGAGTATTTGTGCAAAATGTCATGCTTGCATTACAAAGTAAACGATTCTTATTCTTATTATATCAAGATCTCCTCTGACAAGGTGGCTTCCATTATGAAACAAAAAAAGGTCACCATGTTGTAATTTTGAGTGGCCAGCATCATTTTCCATAAGAGTGGCCCTTAGAGAGTATTTGTGCAAAATGTCATGCTTGCATCACAAAGTGAACGATTCCTATGAAATTAGCCATTAATCTGCTCTGACTATGCTGTATCTCAAGAACCGTAATAGATACAGACATGTACTTGGTACCAGAATATGCGCAATATCCATTCAACTTTAATACATGTATGGGTCTTAAAATCAATGCAACTTGAGTTATAAAGGAGAATCAACATTTTTGGACAGACATCTTGGATTTCGGGGGCCGCCCTCTTGGAATTGTGCGTGGCCAGCGCTATTTTTGAGAAGAGTGGGATTTGAAGAGTATATGTACCAAGTTTCATGCTTGCATCACAAAGTGAACGATTCCAATGAAATGACCCATTAATCTGCTTAGCTATTATATGAAATGAGAGATACAACATCCATTCTTACCTGTACAGATCACACCAGCATCATTTTTATGACTGCAGTCATACCAACTCCACACACCAAATCCTCTGTGTGGGCACTGAGTGAGAGAGCTTTCCCTTCCTGAACAATCCACACCCCTCATCCAGATGGAACCATTCCCTGGGCCAAAAGTGTTACTTCCAGGAACCATCCATGCCCTCCCACAGCTCAGCTCTCTGCAAACCACCGTAGCATCATCCATGCCCCATTCGTCATTACAGACTGTTCCCCAGGTGTTGTTGCGATAGATCTCCACCCTGCCAGAGCATCGTGTACTACCACCCACCAGCCTCACAGAACCTGAACCTGAAAGAAAACAAAATCACACTCAGTGTGCAGTGGAGTGCAGCCATTATGTCAGCCCGGATCAACTTTTAGCCAATCAGGTCACCATTATAGAGTAGTGAAGTGTGACGTAATTTACACAATACACATCCTACCTGGTTCGCGGTTTTCTTCCCCCATTTTGAATTCCCATAGACCTTTTTTTCATATTGTGTCATATAAGAACTGTGTTCCAATTATTGCGACCGAAGGTCGCATTATACCCTGAAAAACCTTGTCGCTTGTCTGACCTTCTGTCCGTCCGTACAGGAAGTGATGTTACGTGGCATCACTTTTATGCCCATATATGAGTCATTCTGTACCACATCACTGTGACTCACTGTCACTCTGTGCCACATCACTGCTCTGAAGTTGATTGCATGGCAAAGCGAAAGTTGATCACAGTGATGTGGTACAGAATGACTCATATATGGGCATAAAAGGGATGTCACGTGACATTGTACAGAAAATGGAGGCCGAAAATGAGAATGTTAGGGTATGCCCATATATGGAGATCCACAGGCATCAAACCAAGGCCCTACGTTTTATGCCCATATATGGAGATTCCTATATTGTCAATAATATTAATAGTATTGAGAACATTATTATGTCCCATATATGGAGATCCACAGGCAACAAACCAAGGCCCTAACTCACCAAGGCCCTGCTTGGCATTACTAATTAACGTACATTGTTTTATGCCCATCTCCATGTATGGGCATAACATATATTGTATGTATATAGATATATATTACTATTAATAAAGGATACAATAAAATAAAAAGTCCATATATGGTCATCCCAGAATTGGCGCGACCTGGTCGCAAGTCACCCTGAGGTGTCTTACTAGTAAACAAATGATCTCAGTGTTTTGACTCGGATATGAATAATCAACTGATGGTGAAAAAACGCTAATGTTACTGTTGCTGAATTAGTTACATTTTCGCTAGAAACAGGCTTTATCACTTATGAGTGACTGACTATCATAAACCATACAGAGCCACCTCGCTGACAATATCACAAAGACCTTTTGTTTATTTTTGGACCACAATGCTTATATGAGACGATTTAAGATGACCCAATGTTATTCTCCATAGAGAATTACTTCCGTGGAACCGGGGGATGAGCGAGTCACGTCATGACTTCACTGTTCTATAGAGTGAGTCCTTGAGTTCAACGAGGGAGGGGTGTTAGCCTGAGGATTGGTCAACCTCCACATGACAATGTGGCTACCCAGACAATAAATAGGCAACCACACTTGCAATTTCCAATTGCATCTTTCTAGTTAGTGTGGTTGCCCAACAGGGCAACACATTATAGTTCTGAGGAAACTTTATTTTAACTAGAAATACTGTTCCTACGAAACAGTGTGGGCTCGCTCGTGACTATACTCTGCAGCGTGCTAACTGTCATGTGAAGCTCAACCAATACTCCAGCTAACACCACTCCCAGATTTTCTTTCCACCAATTGCGCCTCATTGGCTAACGGAACACGATGTGGCGAAACAATGACGAAACCATAGTGTTTTCGCCTTTGAACTGTCTGCAGCGGAACTCACTATATAAATAATGAGGATAACAGTGTTCTCGCCTTTCAGGCGAGCCCACAACTAGATAAGCTTTTCCGCTGCCATTGGAATTTCATGGAAACCAGATGCAATTGGAAATTGAAGGAAAAACATTTGAGGAGTGGTGCTAGCTGGAGTACTGGTTGAGCTTCACATGACAGTTAACTTGCTGCATAATAGAGTCACAGCAACCACACTTGCAATTGTCTACAGGCGAATGCACAGAACACTGCCCTGTAGTTATTATTGGCCTATGATTGCCGGTGTCGGTAGAGGATGTGTCCGGGCTGAAAATGTGTCCGGTCGTCCTTAAAGGAGTCGTTCAGACCAAAACACATATAGGGTTAAATCTGCCTTTTATCATACCCCTTCATACCTGCTTTAGTCGATTTCTGAAGCGGTGAAAGCCGCTTCCAAGGAGTGGCTTTGTGTGTCCTGTGCGTCCAGGATTGAGGATTGGTCAAGCTTCACATGACAATTTGGCCCTCCAGATAAAATCATTCATTCATTCAGAATTCATAAAAATATAGAATGTGAAGCACATAGAAAGTATAGATCTATAACACAGAATATATAGATCTAGAACACAGATTTCATAGCTCTGGAACACATAGAATGAAAATTCACCGCTTCACTTCGAACCGAGGTTTGATTTTTTTTCATAGCTGCCCCTGTTGCTAGATTTCGGCTGCCCCTGTTGCTAGATTTCGCGGGCCCTCTCATAACTAACAGAGTAGATAGTCCTTAGGCTAGTGCGGTTATTTCTTTAGCTTCAAAGTTAGTATTTTTTATTGGACTATATACTCTGTTAGTTATGAGAGGGCCCGCGAAATCTAGCAACAGGGGCATCTGAAATCTAGCAACAGGGGCAGCTATGAAAAAAATCGACTAAAGCAGGTATGAAGGGTTATGATAAAAGGCAGATTTAACCCTATATGAGGCATTCTATCGAATTGCTGTCCCACTATGAAAAACACATTTAAAAAAAACATTTAAGTATTCAGACTTTATCACAATATATTAATTGAGGTAATACATAAATAAATATATTAAAAAATAAGCCATTATATGTCACTTACTATTGGAAGGTGGCTGTCCCCACCTCCAACCCCTAAATTTCAATTCATGTACTTAAATGATTTTTGCAATTTTTTTTGCCACTATTTTTAAATACACCCAGTTGATTTCTTTAATAGGGAACTTGAAATTATTAGATTGATTTTGTGGATTTTGTTTAAATAAAAAAAACATCATGTCAAAAATGCTGTCCCTTGTTTTCATGTCACTACTGAAACATGAAGAGTTTTAGTCCATAGGCGGAGCCTGCTTTTGACCACACCCTAAATAACATCTTCCAGAAACTGGCACTGACCTCCTGATCCTCAATGGCCACCTGGTGAGTGATAGGTTTACATCAGTCTGAAGTAAATGTCTTTTAAAGTCTGAAAATCAGCTTGTCTTCATTTGGAATGTCACTACCGTACATTTCTGCAATTTATTAACACTTTTGTTTTTTAATGCTATGACATTATGTTTTTATCTGTGTACACCTGTTCAAAACTGTGTTTGCTAGCCATTTTTAACCTATCATTGTTGAGCTAAGCTAAACATTGTCACTACCGAAACAGTCACTACCGAAACAAATAACACATTAATGTAATGTTTCGGTAGTGACATTATGGTTTCGGTAGTGACAAAAAGGTATGTTCATATATATTATTGTCCCCTCATTTTAGTCTGTGGCAAAAATGGAATTTTGACAGAAACGTCTGACACCACAAGACAGCATGGAGATGAATCGCCCCTGAGCTCTGATGAATGGAGAGATGCCAGATGTAGGAACGGATAGCAGTGCTCCAAAAGAACAGGCGTAGGTAGATGTACCTGTGGATGGCTCAGGTGTTGTAGATGGAGTTGGTGCAGGTGGTGCAGATGGTGTGGATGATGCAGCTGCAGATGGTGCAGAAGGAGTTGGTGCAGGTGATGTGAATGGTGGAGGTGGAGTAGATGTGGATGGGACCTCCTGTGATGAGTTGGCCAGTGAAGGGTTCCATTGGGTCTGGAGTTCAGGCCCAGTTCCCCTGCACTCTGACCATGGAGAGAGAAAACAAAACTATATGAGCCACTATGTACCACTCATAAGTGGCGTTTCCATAAACTTATTCGAATTAGGGAAGCGAATTATCAGAAATACGCATTAAGACAAAGCGAATTTAGCATGTTTCCACTTGCGTGTGTCATTCGAATTAGCGACGGTCGCAAGAGTTGATCGGGCTGATTTTTTTCAGACCGAACCTGAGCACTGCACCGTCTGCACGACTCGGTCGCTGTCTAGTAGTGGGAAGAAGGGATTATCAGTCATCATCATGGCCCCAAATAACTTTTAAATATAGGTCTATTACAATTGGCGACGAGTCTCTTACGAAATTGGCAAGAGTTCCTCTCAATACATAAAGCTACCGGTTCACCGGGAAAACCGCGGTCGCGTCGCTGCACAGTGCTGGTCATCCTCCAAGTTTCAGCGTCCTCTGGAAGGTCAGGTGGCGCGGAGACGTGGATGCGAGCTGCTGTGCCTGTGAGCTTGTAGATTGGGCACTTCAGGCACGCAACACCGTGGGATGAGGAAGGGTTCGCTCACCAGTCGCCACCGATGGCTTGAGGTGAAAACGGGAGGAATTTACACATGGTCCGTGTCACTCCGTGTGTAACAAACAACAGGTTTGTTTTGTGGGCTAACGCTATACCATGGACAAAGCGGCAGGGGAAATAGACCTAGAACGTCATAATCTATTCGCATTTATTGTCTGACCCGTTTCCATTCACTTAAGCACATTTAGTTTATTCGATAAAGGCTCAAAATCCTCCTCCTGCAAGCGGATAACTTTTTTTGCGGATAATGAAAGTTTATTCGCATTTTGAAGTGTTTCCATAAAAACATTTTGCGATTAAGCCGTTAATGCGCAAAAAGTGGCTTTATGGAAACGCCACTATAGACACTTCTTCACTAAACACTAAAGCCGGCATCATAGTCGGCTCGGCGGCGGAAGGCTTTACACCGCGGTGTAGTCTTTTCGAGTCTTTTTGAGTCATGAAACTACAACGTTACATCATTCCTCACGGTGGAGAGCTTTCCACCGCAAGTCCCAACACATCTCTCTGTTTTTACTATCAGACAGACAGGCTCTACACCCCGTTCACTGATTGGTCGATCTAGACCAGTCAGTCACGGTGTACAGGACTCCACCGTGAGTGACTATGATGGCCTGCACTTATTTTCTGACTTGAGGTGGAAAGCTAATTTGCGGTGGATAGCTCTCCACCGTACACTCTGATACGGGCTTAAGGTTCTTTAACTATATGAGCCCTACCACTCATAGACACTTCTTCATTATAACACTGAGGTTCTTTAACTATATGAGCCCTACCACTCATAGACACTTCGTCATTAAAACACTGAGGTTCTTTAACTATATGAGCCCTACCACTCATAGACACTTCTTCATTATAACACTGAGGTTCTTTAACTATATGAGCCCTACCACTCATAGACACTTCTTCATTATAACACTGAGGTTCTTTAACTATATGAGCCCTACCACTCATAGACACTTCTTCATTAAAACACTGAGGTTCTTTAACTATATGAGCCCTACCACTCATAGACACTTCTTCATTAAAACACTGAGGTTCTTTAACTATATGAGTCCTACCACTCATAGACACTTCTTCATTAAAACACTGAGGTTCTTTAACTATGAGTCCTACCACTCATAGACACTTCTTCATTATAACACTGAGGTTCTTTAACTATATGAGCCCTACCACTCATAGACACTTCTTCATTATAACACTGAGGTTATTTAACTATATGAGCCCTACCACTCATAGACACTTCTTCATTAAAACACTGAGGTTCTTTAACTATATGAGCCCTACCACTCATAGACACTTCTTCATTAAAACACTGAGGTTCTTTAACTATATGAGTCCTACCACTCATAGACACATCTTCATTAAACACTGAGGTTCTTTAACTATATGAGTCCTACCACTCATAGACACATCTTCATTAAACACTGAGGTTCTTTAACTATATGAGCCCTACCACTCATAGACACTTCTTCATTAAAACACTGAGGTTCTTTAACTATATGAGCCCTACCACTCATAGACACTTCTTCATTAAAACACTGAGGTTCTTTAACTATATGAGTCCTACCACTCATAGACACTTCTTCATTATAACACTGAGGTTCTTTAACTATATGAGCCCTACCACTCATAGACACTTCTTCATTATAACACTGAGGTTCTTTAACTATGAGTCCTACCACTCATAGACACTTCATTAAAACACTGAGGTTTTTTAACTATATGAGCCCTACCACTCATAGACACTTCTTCATTAAAACACTGAGGTTCTTTAACTATATGAGCCCTACCACTCATAGACACTTCTTCATTAAAACACTGAGGTTCTTTAACTATATGAGCCCTACCACTCATAGACACTTCTTCATTATAACACTGAGGTTCTTTAACTATATGAGCCCAGGGGTAACCTGACTGCGCCAGATGGTGGCAGCAGTGCGTATGCCTGCATACCGCCCTGCTTTTACCATCTGGATTCATTCCAACAGAACCGGTGTAGGAGGCGGGCCATTTTTTCAAGTTCTTTAGCAGGTGATTGGATGGGGCCGTCTGTCTATCACAGTATGGTAGTGCCAACTCCAACCACTCATATTGGCCTGTCTGCATGACGTTACACCCGGAATCCGCCTCCTGGGTTTCCACGTGGTCTGCGTTTGCTATTCGCTCAGAGCCCGCACGAAGCTGCCTGCTGATTCGTCCGGCCTGGGACTTTACGAGTGTTATCAACTCCCTGAGCAGGTTCAGATGGTAAGGAAGGGTGTTACGCACTGCTGCCACCATCTGGCAGAGTCAGGTCAGCCCTACCACTCATAGACACTTCTTCATTAAACACTGAGGTTCTTGCTGCGTTTTCATAAAGCCTTTTTTATGCACATACATCTTTTAATGGAACTGAATAAACCAAATCTATATATTTTTTTTCTTTTTCAAAATCACTATTACGCTTGCAGGAGGTGGATTTTGGGGCTTAATTGAAACAAACGAAATGCACAAAAGAGCGTGTGGAAACATAAAGCGAATACATTTTGATTTAAAATGCATTGAACACGAGGGAAGGGGTGCTGGGGGCAGCCGCCTCTAGTAGCCTATACCAACAGCGGCCGCCCAGCCTCCGCTTATGTTCAAAGCAGCTGTCCTCAAAAGTAAAACCATTCGTCCTTATTCTTCCTTCCCGCAACGGTGTCGCGCGCAAGAGAACAGCCGAGAACAGCAGGCCTCCAAGTCCAAGCTCACAACAGTTGCATCTGCAACGAGCTGTGAGCTTGCATATCAGCTGTTCTCATGCGCAATGCTGTTGCCGGGGTGAAGTAGCCTATGTGGAGTGGAGTGGAGCATCTCTTCTTCTAGCTCTCTTATCTTATAGATGAAATCTATAGGCTGAAGAGCCCTGGGTTAGAGTGTCTTGTAATAATGATAAAAATCTACAAAGTAAATAGTAGGCCCAGGCCTAACTAAACCAAATCCGACCAAATTCAACATGCAACTTCATGTCTTTCTCGAATATTGAAAGACAATATGGAATGAATCGATTAATGATTGATTCATATGTTTGTATAAGGAGTAGGCTTTAAAAAGTAAAACGCATGTTCAATAATGTGTCTCACTTGACGGGAAAAATAGCTCCACCGACTGCTTATTTCATGAACTATCTCCCAATAATCACATTTCATCAGGGGATGGGAACAGGCAATGTTTCTTTTTTCTACTTCTTCTTTTTTTCCCTGATGATTAGCTTCCTATTTTCAAAAAGGTTTTATGGAAACGCAGTTGGTGACAGTTGTCCATTAACCCTTAAGTGCTGTTCGGGTTTCATTTGGAAAAAAAAGGTAGAAGTTTAATTTTTTTCCACCTGAAACTCACTGGCCTTAAAGATTCTTCTGAGATGAACATGTAAAAAATATATTTTTGCACTACACCCATGCTACACCCCCCTCATATTTTTTGAACCTTTAGTGCTGTTCGGGTCATTTTGACCCGAAGCACAGATGCACAGAAATACACAGTATTATGCCAAAACACAGACACACAGTCACCCCCACTTCTAACACCCCTCTTCCGAAGCCCCATTCCGAACCCTCCCCCCCCCCCACCCCTCCCCCACACCCCCCCTCCCCACACCTAACCCCCCCTCCCCTGATGCACAGAAATACAAGGAATCATGTACAAACACAGATACACAATCACCCCCTAAGGGCCACTTCACATTGAGCCGATCCCGGGGCCGAGGATCCCCGATCAGATTTCGGGAGGACCCCCCGGGAAAATCGTTTGGTCGGCCCCGGAATCGGTCTTGGGCTTGAACAGTACCCCGACACGATCGGATTATGTTAATTAGCTTTTTTATGACCTCGGGACTCGTCGGGAGCACTCACGATAATATCAAAAAAGCTTGATATTTTCGGGTCATCGGGTAGGAATCCTTTACAATTATTGTCGTCTGAATGAGCTCACGGGATTGCTTGAGATTATATGAAGCCAGCTCCTCCCTTTTTAGGCTGCGCAGAGTGTAGGCTTCTGTCACCTCACAATAGAACAGCCCACACTTTTATTATTATTAGCCTACTTACTTTTTACTTTAGCCTACTCTCTCCCTTGTTGTAATCACTTGTTCAAAAACGTTATAGCCTATAGCGTTCTTTTTTCTTCTTCTGCGCAGTCATTTGGCGACAAGGCAGTGTATTCTATCCTCACGAAAGCCTTTCCCCATATATATATATGTCACGGTTTTAAAGAGAAACAGGACATTCGAGACGCGGAGCACTCGTGGTGCGGCACGGGGCGGAGCAAGCGGTCGCCAATACAACGTACTCCAGGCGGTGCGCCGCTCTATTGTCCACGACACTGCGAGCGGCTACCGAAGCCCCCCTGTATCCACGAAGCCCAAACGAGTTACGAGGCCCCCCTGGGTCCACGAAGCCCCAAGTGGCGCGAAGGCCAGCGGACCTTGGTCCTGCTCTTCGCCCCCGAGCGCCGCAGGCGCGAGTGGCCGCGAAGAGCGGGCCAGGGCCGCGCGGCCGGCGGAGCGCCGCGCGAGTTACGAAGCCGTGGTGAATGCAATCGTTATATTTATGCCCAGGCCGTAAGGCCTGGGCAAGCGCACGTTAAACGCCCTGTCCAAGTGACTACAATGGAGCTAATGGCTAGGCTAGGCTAGGCTAGGCTAGGCTAGGCTAGGCTAGGCTAGTAAATAAAGAGTAAACACTTCCGGTCTGCGGCGAGTTCAAAGCGTGACGTAACTCTCTTATCCAGTGGCTGACGTCGCCATCTGGTGGTGATTAGTGTGTGGTGAACTACAAAACGAGCGCTCTTACAATGAACGTCCTGGGTTACCCAAATATCCTGTAACATATATATATATATATATAATATATTTTTTATATTTATAAAAGATAATATTAATCACCATTTGAAACGCCTGTTTCAAATAAGCGCACGGTTCGTATAAGCGCCTGGGCCGTTATTTCTTATTTGCAATTAATATTATCCTTATTATGTTTTATATAAGAGCCCGGGCTATTATTTGTTTGGTTGTTTGGTATTATTTGCTATTTATTCAACTTAACTGGTCATTTATGTTGCATGGCAGTGGTGCGCTGAAAACAGCAAATCTACAAGCTCACAGCAGTGCTGTGACAGCACGTTGCAAGTGCAACGCACCGCACTCACTGTGCGTCGCTAGGGTCATATGTTGCATGCGCTGAAAACAGCAAATCTACAAGCTCACAGCCCTGTGGACAGACACTTCTAAAAATGTATATGCTGCCCAGCCCAGCCCAGTCAGACGTGCGTCGGGGAACAGATTGCCAAAGGACTCCAAAAAAAAAGAGAGAGAGGAGTCTGCTGCTCTCTGCCACTGCTGGATCAGAATAACTCATTACCTGTTGCTGCCTCTTTTTATCCAGTCCGCATTTTGAAGAAATAATCCATTATTTTGAGGTGCAAGGGGAATGTAGAAGGCTCAATACTATAATGGTTTAATGTCAGGAATGGATAGTGGAGTGGTCATGTCAGCGAGTCAGAACACCGCAGCTGCAGGACTTCTGCGCTAATTGGGTCGTTGGCTCGTTGACTAGCCTACAGACCTAGATGTGTGTGTGTGTGTGTGTGTGTGTGTGTGTGTGTGTGTGTGTGTGTGTGTGTGTGTGTGTGTGTGTGTGGAAAGGGAGAGGACGCGTCGTTCATGTTCAAGTTCAAACTCTCACGCAACATGTCGCTTTGATGTCATGCAGAATGTAATGCGCAATTTCCTATTGATCAGATACACACCTGAAAGTATTCACGCTGATTAACAGTTAATTTGAGCAGTGATGGTAAAAGTAGGCCTAATCAGTGAGAATGCTTTCAGGTGAGCCTTTCTCCGTGCTCAAAGGCCAAGTAAAAAAAAAAAAAGAGAGAGAGATTAATAAACTTGAACTCTGTCGGTCTGACTGTCCCACCGCCTCATCCAAGCCTTCAACCAACTGTCCAAAAAGGAAAATGGACATGTATGGTTCATTTAGTTCCATTACACTGTCAGGGTATTGCATATCACCTAAAACCGGATTAATTCTTCAAAATGTGGACTACATCACATCACAGATGCAGCACTCAAGGTAATTAAATGTCAGACCAAACCTCACCGTTGTGACTCCGACCAAGCCAAATATATTATTAGCCTATCTTATATAAATATAATAACGATATTATATATCCCCACGTGTGGGGAAAGGCTTTTTTGAGAGGTGATAGAATAGGGTGGTAGAATAGGGTGGTTGGGCCCATTAAATATAAAAAAAACTCTTTAAGAGGCTGCGCAAACAAAGAAAAGGAAAAAAAAGCAAAGGGGCAAATACACGTTATAGCCTACACAGTAGGTCTATATGTATTATGTAGGCTGGTAACGTGTCCGTTGGCTTCACGCTGGTCGCAACGACTTCACTTTTAGCGTTTCTTGGTTATAGACCTATTCATTCTTTATTTTTTATTCTATTGGTCGGCAATGTGCGAGCCCATGGCACCATCCGCGACCCCACGTTGGGTCGGGACACATAGTTTGAGAACCGCTGCCACTTTCTCAATCCGTGGAGGCTGGAGCCTTGTTTCTTTATTCAATCAACTGCCAGAAAAAATAAAAGTGAGTGAAGAAAGAGAGAGAGAGAAAAACACTCTTGATTTTATCCCTCTTGAGGGGGCGGAATTTTCATCTAGTCGCGTCTCTCATGGCACCACCCCCCCCCCCCCCGAGATCGTGGGTGGCTAGAATCGCGAGACGTCGGTCTCATTTGTAATGGTCTGAGATATTTCACTTGGCACAGCGGGATATACCGGGCCCGATCGCAAGACAGAGGATCGCTGTCGTTTGAAATGAACACCGATAAACCCCCGGGCACGACATCTGATTGGATCCAACATCGCAATTCGTCTGGGAGGCCTCTAACCCCTTCCACCCCTCCCCCCTCCAACCCCCCTCACCTCACCCTTACCCCCTCCCCTCCCCCAACCCAACCCCAACCCAACCCAACCCAACCCAACCCCACCTCCCTCCCTCCCAACACACCTAGTGTATATGTTCAAGTGTATATTCATATGTGACGTTCATGTGTGTTCACATGTGTGTTCAGCTCTATGTAAATGGTAAATGGTAAATGGTGCATTTATATAGCGCTTTTAATCCAAAGCGCTTTAGATAGATTGTGCATTAACATAGATTGTGCATTCGTTCGTGAACTATAATGAAGACAGATTTTAGTCCAGTCTTTATTTTCTTAAATACATTTTCATCTCCTCATTCATGAGAATGATGTCCTGTTCTTGAACCACAAGTATTCAATTAATGGGCATGTTGTAAAAAAAAAAAAAGTTCATACAAATATTGTCTGATTTTAATTTCTTCCTATAAGCATGAGCAATATTGCCCAGTATTAAATAAAGTAGTTTTCTTACATGAATTTCAGCTAAATCAGTAAAAACGGCAAGCCTTTTCAGTGTTTAATGTGATATAGCAAAGCAGAAATGCAAACATTTACCATATATATCATATGAATTGTTTGGTATTAAGTCAAAGTCAATGTATCATGATGATTTGTTTAGTTAAAATTTATATTAGTGTTGTTTTTTTAAGCCAAATATCCCCCGGGTCAAAATGACCCGAACAGAACGAAGGTGTAGTGAATCTGAACAGAACTTAAGGGTTAAAACACTAAGGTTCTTTACTCACATACTTATCGCCAACTCCTCTTCTTCACTCAGTAACTTTAAACATTGAGGGCCATCCTGATTAACCATGCCTTTACACTTGTTTCTTACATTATAACGTAGCCTTATTCTGCATGCACACAGACACACATGTATGCAGACATACGCGCACACACACAAAATGGGCCACTCCTGTACACTTTAGAACAGTGGTCCTCAACCTTTTCAGGCCGCGACCTCCAGAATAATCATATTTTGTTACTGTAAATGTTACTGTAAATCTCTAAATTGTCATTTTAGAAATGTGCAGATAGGCCTACCCTACTTAAAATTAATGTTGGTTTGTTTACTGTTGAGAGAGAAATCGATGTTGCAAATTAAGTTAATCATCTTAATCACCCCCCAAAATCATCTTAATCACCCCCCCAAAATAATTTGGGGACACCCCTGAGGGTCCCGACCCACAGGTTGAGAACCACTGCTTTGAAGACAAAATCGAAAATTATGATAAATCTCACAGATACTTCTTGATCACATGACAATAGAAATAATTTGTACAGATTTGCATGAGTTTTGGACAAAATTAAGGATTGATGTTACAAAAAAGGTTTAGCAAAAGTCAGCCTCCTGGTGGCTCTCTAACAGACTAGTGTGAGTTTAACACTGGTCGCTCCAACGGTGCTGCACGCACACGCACACACACACACACACACAAACACACACACGCACACACACGCACACACACGGACGGATGGACAGACAGACAGGGGCGAAAATATAGTCTCCGGATGAATTTGTACAGACAAGATAACCAATCATCAGCATTGGGGAAGTTAAAGTTACATGTAACTGAGTTACGTAACTAAGTTACATTTTGCTGTAACTTGCTGGTAACTGAGTTACATTCATATTTTTGTAACTCGTCAAGTAACTGAGATACTTTTTGAGTCATTTTTGGCTCAAGTTACAAGAGGTTACAAGCAAAGTTATAATTTTACATTTAGGTTTTAAGATTGACGATCAAATGCCCTCAACAGATCATAATTTTCTTCTTTTTTTAACTTTATTTTAGGAACACAAAGAAAATGTCAACCTTTTTGAAATAAAACATAAAACACAGTTGAGAGGCATATTTCTGCTGGCAGGATATTATATTTAGATTCATGTACACCAAATGTACATTCTCAATGTAACGCTGAAAAAAAACTCAAGTTACTCAAGCTACTTGTTCTATGTAACTTGAAACTTTATAAGTTACATTTCTCCAGGGGTATAACTTTAACTTGATCAAGTTACTGCCATGGTGAGTTACTTGTAACTGTACAAGTTATGCTTTCACAGTAGTGGCGAGAAAAAGAACCTCTGGGAACTCAGATTGCTTTCACAGTAACTTTCCCCAACACTGCCAATCATAGCCTACTCTAAAAACTTTGAAAGGGTCTTACCTTGTGGTGACAGCGTGAGTCCAAGGATGAGTACGATGATGATGATGATGGTGAGATGCATTGTGTTGGACAGAGAGTTCCAAATGACATTCTGTACAGAACACTTCCAGCTTAAAGAAGTCGATGACGATGAGAGTCACAACAGTGCATAGGATGTCCTGCCTCTTCCTCAGTAATGTATTATCCATTCTACACTACAGTCTACATGATAGTGTAATAATAGTTGCATAACAGTTCCCAGCAGTCAGTCACGGTGGTGACTCACTCAGCTGTTTTTTTGCAATACAAGACAAGGCAGAGGAAGTTTGCGCAATCATCAACAGCTCTCAGGAGAATTAAACACAATGTGTTGATACTCTTTTCTGTAACCCCCTCTCTCCCCCTCCCTCCACTCACACTCTCTCTCTCTCTCTCTCCACTCTCTCTCTCTCTCTCTGTGGAGTTGGTCCACAGATCCAGTTCAGGTTTTAACAGGGATGGTAGCTGCTCCACTTAAGAGTTGAGCATGCATTCTATGCATTAACTAACTACTAGAAGCAGTGCTCTTCCGAGCACAGGTCTCCACCAGGCCAGGCATCCTGGTGGTACTACTGTATAATAGGCCAATGTAAAAAGGGTGGCATGTGTTCTTCACCTTAGACCTTTCATGGCAATCGGACACTGCATGCATGATTTGAGGCATTGTGTTCCAAAAATGTGTTTTGCTAAAGTCTACCTGCTGGTGGCGCTAGAACAGGCCGATGTGAAAAAAGCAGGGAAAGGGTTTTTCCTTGGCCTCTAGGGAGTGCGCTTACAAAGTTTGAAACTGATCGGTGGAGTTATATGTAATACCACAAATCACCCTGTTATAGCGCCACCATGAGGCTGATTTAAAACATTTGAAGTGGCATTTCTTCCTCGGCCTAGTGGGAACGTGTGTGCCCGATTTCATGATAATTGCACTTTGCGTTTGGGAGTTGAGGCATTTTGTTCAAAACGGCTCAATCCTGCAAACTTTGGAAGCCAATCTTAGCCAATCAGGATGGAATATGCAAAATCGGACAGATCTGTGTCGATCACATGACTGTTGAGATACTGCCTACCGATTTGTAGGAATTTTGGACAAAATCTGTAAGAGTAGTGTACAGAAATGTGTTTTGCAAACATCGGCCTCATGGTGGCGCTAGAACAGGCCCATTAGAAAAATGTGGGTCATCTAAGGAGTGTGTGTGCTCATTTTGGCAGTGACCGGGCCAACGGCGACTGATTAGGTGGTAACAAACTTCGAGCACACACGCACGCACGCACGGACGGACGGACGAAGGGGAAAACATGCTCTCCCCCATGCCTTCGGCTGGTGGAGACAATAACGTGCAAGGGTTCAATGACATCTGGGCTGCTGGGGCTACCACAGGAAGGGGGAGAGCTGGTTCTTTGCTTTTAATAGAAAGTCATATGAATCTTATGAATATTGGCTTTGTGTTTTGCAGTAACTTGAGCTGAATTGGAAAGATGTGGTTTTAATAAAGAGCCTTTAAAACAAAAACTCTCTCTCACACGCTGCGACGCGTTTTGAGCATGCTATGTTTGCTACGGAGTAGAATTGGAACCCAGAGTTATCTTTTGTTGTTTTTTTTTTTCAGAATCTGAATCCTGAAACGTAACATTTTGATAGTTTAAATGCATTTAGTTGTACTCATGTTAACTTTATGAAGTTAAACACAAATACATTGGACATAAAAAAATAAACATTGTAATACTATACTAGTCATTCAAATACTAATATAGACTTAGCTTGCAGTTGCATGTTTGAAATTCTAACACCTGAAATCAATATTTGTATCTCGCGGGCCGCATTAACCTTGACCCCAGGGGGGTCCAGGGGAGAAATCCGACTAAAATGCATGCCCTAACTGCTTGAAAGCCAGTATTGTATTTATCATTTTAAAAATGATTTAAACTAGTGAAAACAGACGTAGATCTGCTGTTTTCACTACTGTTGTGCGACAGCCTTGTATGATGAAGCAGGGCTTTACTTTTGCGAAGAAACGTACACATTTGAAACTTGGAGATACAAGGTTTCTTCCCGACCCCCGTATTACGTTGGTGTGCCCTTGGATTCTTGGGACATGAAAATTGTGCCCATGCAGAAAAAAGGTTGAGAAACACTGGTCTAGTGGACTGATAATATGCCACAGTGTTGTAATCCATCGGTGTCGTGTATATTCTGCAGAATACCAGGAGACTTGTCATTCAGTAATTGGGACTTCAACAATCAAAACAACTAAAATGTGTGTAAAACAGAAAATCTGAAATTTGCCTCATTTGTCTGTGTACGGCAGGGGTGGGCAACTTTGATGATGGCGAGGGCCACTATATTTCCGCCTTCACTCCAGAGGGCCACATTGCATATTACTACGTCCTACTTTGTCATTCTAGTATCTCATACAAAAGAAGCAAAAATAGACGATCTACAAGCTCAAAGAGCTTAGATTGGAATCCTGAATTATTTGTTGTTTTTGAATTGGAATCCTGAAATGTAAAATTTTTATCTAATTTCAAATGCATTTAGTTATATGCTCATGTTAACTTTATGAACCAAAATACAAATACATTGGACATAAAAAATACATTTTAATACTACTATACTAGTCGTTAAGCTACTGATATAGACTGACGGAATTAAAGCAGGTCGTGTTTGGAATTGTAACAGCTGAAATCAATAATATATCAGTATTCCGGTATTTACCTGCGGGCCGCATTAAGTGAAGGTGGGGGCCGCATGTGGCCCCCGGGCCGCCAGTTGCCCATGTATGGTGTACGGACACACTGATGAAGACCCATTGTGGCAACAACCTGTAAGCACCACCACGAAGAAGCAACACATTTGGAATATAATATGACACATTGAATAAACTTAAAATACAACTTAAATTATTTCACCTCTTTTTATTCCTGTGTTTTCCTCTAAAGAGGCACCGACTCTTCAGACCAACAGAACGTTCAATCACTTTTACATCATGTGAAAACCAGAAGAAACTAAACAATAAATAGTTTTGATGTGTTAGTTTTTTTCCCCCCACCTTTTTTTATTGTATTTTATTTATGTTTTGATCTGAACTAACTTCCTGTGCATCCTGTACTGAGGGTGACTGAACGCTCCACAGGTAACCATGGAGACCAGGATGCTGTTTTGAGTGTAAAAAACGTGTTTAAAGGAGTAGTTCACCCCAAGGAGTAGTGGTTTTGTCGCATTCCTAAGACAATAATTTTATTATAATAAATGCACCCCCATTGATTCCAGATGGGGACCCAAATATACTATAATCACATTTTCTCAACGGCGTGAGTAGCTTAATCAATAGAAAGAAATGTCATTTTGGGGGTGAACTACTCCTTTATGTATATACTGTGTCAGTTCCATTGATCCAAGCCCCAAAACAGTGGATTGATCATTAAAATAAAAACAACTAAACATGTCCTGAAAATGCAGGCGGCTAGGAATCACATAACATCCAATGACACACCATGACCAGTGGGAGTCAGTGTTGGGCAAAGCTACTCAATAATACATCTACACCAGTGTTTCTCAACCACTGTGCCTGGGGACCTTTGGTGTGCCCCTGAGAAGGGTCAAGTGTGCCCCTTGAAACTGCTTGAAAGCCAGCTTCGTTATTTATCATTTTAAAAATGATTTAAACTAGTGAAAAAAGCCGATCTACAAGCACACAACGTTGTGTGCTTGTAGATCTGCTGTTTACTGTTGTGCGACAGCCTTGTATGATGAAGCAGGGCATTACTTTGCAAAGAAACATACAAATTTGAAACTTGGAGATACAAGGTTTCTTCCCGTCAGTGACGATATTTACACCCCCGTATTATGTTGGTGTGCCCATGGATTCTTGGGACATGAAAAGTGTGCCCGTGCAGAGAAAAAGGTTGAGAAACACTGATCTACACTCTCCTTACCATACAGTGAAAGAAATAACAGATCTACAAGCTCTAAATCAAGCCCACACGTGTGATGTGGATTTGAGGGAAATATTAGTGGTCCTATAGTACAGAACAAGCAATCAAAATAAGAACAATGCAGTTACTTTGCTTTCATAAAGTATTTATAATGACCACTTTGGCAATCGTACACTAACGTGTTACTGGGAGGGAGAATTACAGCAATATGCTTTCTTTATTTAAATGCCCAACACTGGTGCTGATGCATTGTGGGTGGATGATGGACCGGGTCTTTTTTCATGCCTCACATTTAGAGCACTTTTTGATGCAATACTCATGAGAGTAAGCCATTTACCATGAGAGGGAGTGGGTTGTTGGCTGATTTACCACTGTTTCAGGGTTGTGGCTCGAGGCGAAGCCGAGTGCCAAACAACCCACGACCCTCGAATGGCAAATTGCTTTTCTACCACTTCTACCATATAAATGAAAGAAAACACAGTTGTAACTTGCAAGGTTATTTAGTTACAATCAACTGCAACACAACAGTGGGCGGGGTCCATGAGCCAACTCAAAGTTGTTGACTGATTTACCACTGTTTTAAGCCAATCATAATCCAGTATCTGAACATGTGACCACAAAAAGTGGTAAAAATAAAATAACTTAACCTATGAATGAATTCAGTGGTTCTCAAAGTCGGTCCAGGGACCCTCAGGGTTCTAAATAAAACCTTATATACTGTAAGTATGTAACTGAGTGTACCAATGGAACCAAATGGACCCTTACAGGTCTGTAACTGAGAGAGTACAAATGGAACCTTAAGCCTCGATCAGAGTCGGGTCCGCGGTGGATAGCAGTCTTTTTGAGTCATGAAACTACAACGTTACGTCATTCCTCGCGGTGAAGAGCTTTCCACCGCGAGTCCTGACACATCTCTCTGTTTTTACTATCAGACAGATAGGCTCACAGATATAAAAAGCTAGATACCTCCTCCGCCGCTGCAGTTCATTAGCGCGACTGGTCAAACACCTCTGGCGGAAGTGCATAACTGTGGAACTGCGGAAGGCACTCTGCCCCCTCCAATGGGAAAGAGGGAGTCCTGCCAGTCCTGCATCTGATTGGACTACCGAGCTTCCCATTCTGTGACGCACAAGGAAGCGTCCTTCAGAATTCCCAAGAGCCCCGCCTCAGAATTCTGGAGGCTTGCGTAGAGTTATTGGGAGGCTTGCCAGGAGTCTTGGACCAGCACCCCCCAGCCGGAAGAGGCGTCTACCTTTCTATGTCTGTGGATAGGCTCTTCACCCCGCTCACTGATTGGTCGACCTAGACCAGTCAGTCGCGGTGAATAGGACTCCACCGTGGCGTACCATGATGGCCTGCACTTATTTTCTGACTTGAGGTGGAAAGCGTTCCACCTCAAATTTGCGGTGGATAGCTCTTCACCGTAGACTCTGATCGAGGCTTTACGGGTCTGTAACTCTGAAAGCGTACACATATCGGAACCAAACGGGCCCTTACAAGTCTGCAACTCAACTGAAAAATGTAACCAAATGGCCCGACCCCTAATACTCTGAGTTAGGGGGGTTCTTAAAATGAAAGAGGTTTGAGAACCACTGACGTTAATTTGACAGAAGAAAAAAAACTAAAAACAAACACAAACTGCGACAGAGAGACAGCAGAGGAGGAGGAGGAGGAGGCTGTGATGAAGAGATGTCCTCGCGATGAAGAGGAGCAGCGAGGAAGACGATGGTCCTTCATTCTATATCGTCCTCACTCAGGCTCTGAGCACTGACGATGCGCTGAAAACACACACACACACACACACACACACACACACACACACACACACACACAGACACAGACACACACATTAACCATTTATTTATGTCCATCATGACAGGTCATCCGCGACGCGAGCGATGCAATCTCATTAAAATACATTAGTTTCAACGAGGACAGTGGCGTCAATTCAGCAAAAGCTAGGGTATGGCAAAGATAGGAGTCCTCATGCTCACGGCCGCAGGGCGTCCACAAAAGAAAATCGGGTTTAGTGTTATCCCCAGGTTTCTATGGTTTCTTGGGCTGGATATGGCAGCCTGTAACGGATGTGCAGCTAAATTTGGCATGTTAGTAAACGTGCCACAATTAACAATAATGAATTTCACCTGTGCAGCTGACCTGCGGAACCTGGGAATATACCATTCTGTCAAGATGGGGAGAACACAAGTGTGGAGAATATAATTATAATACCTTGTTAAAGTGACCATTTTGTTTAATTTTGCATTTGTAGTTATTTTACTGTAATTTAACAACATAATAACCAGCACACATAGACAAAGAGACATTCAAGGATTTATATTTTAAAAGGAACTTTTATTTTCCCCCCTGGACCCAGGGTATGGCAGCTGCATACCCCTGCCATACCAAATAGACGCCCATGAACGAGGATGTCTTGACCTACGGCGAGTGACAATGTGTCGTGCAGCGACGTCGTCCACCCCTCCTGTTTCCGCTCGCGGAGCCTCTATTTGAGCGAGGTTTCGGGGCAACGTCCATAGAGTTAAATGGCCGTGGCCGTGTCCCGCACCCCAAACACTTTATATTATTATTATGTATTTATTTGATTGGTTCACGCTACGTCACAACGCAATGGCCGACGCTCCATATGCGGACAGTATTCCGCGGGACGTCGCGTTGCGTCGCTCGCTCACGTGCATTGCGGATGAGGTGTGAGAAACATACAGGGACACAAATACTATTGGTGCAGCAAGAATACGTTCACAAAATCATGGAATACGTTTTCATGATACAACGGGCATGCCACTAATGTATGGGTATAAGTAACAGCGTCTCCACCCATACAGTATGTGGCGGCTGGCAGACACAGCACAATGATTTGCCAGCCTTTTTGCCTCCTTTTTGGGCATCCAAAGTTGTTGAAACCCTCTAACGACCAGCCTGTGAGTATGTCCTAGGCTGCCACATATAAAGACAAATAGTATGCACCTGTAGCCCAGCTTTGAGATGGTATTTAGCAGTGGTTGGTACTTAATGACCTTGGTCATAAATGCCTCCTCTAGGCTAAGGTCAAAGGTGCATGCCACCCACACCCACCCACTCACAAATAAATAGTGTTAAATAGCTCTATATTCTGATAGTAATCCTTTGCTTTTTAATACCTCAAAAATGACAAATTAAACTTTGGCCAGATTGTCAAATATTAGAGGCAGAAATTGTGAAAATAGCAGATCTACATGTGAGCATGTAGATCTGCTCTTTTAACAATAGAACCGTGTTATACAAAATGTAATGCCTCAACTCTTAGTGCTCGTCAGGGTGGGGGGTCCCCAGTTAAAACATGATTATGTTGGGGCTCACGGCCTGAAAAGGTTGAGAACCAACTGGACGAGAGTGTTTGTTTAGTAACAGGTGTCTGTCTCTCGTCTCTAAGTAAATAGAAAATGCTGGTACTACATTTTCTACACTCTACATTACACCATACCGTGAAAAAGGTTTTGTGTGTGTTGTCATGGTTACCTGGCTGATGGTAGGTAGTGGTATGTTGTCATGGTTACCTGGCTGATGGTAGGTAGTGTGGTGTGTTGTCATGGTTACCTGGCTGATGGTAGGTAGTGTGGTATGTTGTCATGGTTACCTGGCTGATGGTAGGTAGTGTGGTGTGTTGTCATGGTTACCTGGCTGATGGTAGGTAGTGTGGTATGTTGTCATGGTTACCTGGCTGATGGTAGGTAGTGTGGTATGTTGTCATGGTTACCTGGCTGATGGTAGGTAGTGTGGTATGTTGTCATGGTTACCTGGCTGATGGTAGGTAGTGTGGTATGTTGTCATGGTTACCTGGCTGATGGTAGGTAGTGTGGTATGTTGTCATGGTTACCTGGCTGATGGTAGGTAGTGTGGTATGTTGTCATGGTTACCTGGCTGATGGTAGGTAGTGTGGTATGTTGTCATGGTTACCTGGCTGATGGTAGGTAGTTTGGTGAGCAGCATCTGGAAGACGGGTGGAGGGAGGGTCTGCTGGAGGACCTGCAGCAGCTGCTGAGGCTGACCGCACACCGCGATGGCGTTGGTCAGGTGGTCCACGCCCTTCTCATAGTCCCCTGGATGGAGACACACACACACACACACACACGTCAGGTCAGGTGGTCCACTCCCTTCTCATAGTCCCCTGGATGGACAGGCGGTAGGGAAGGAACGATAAGCATGCGATAACGTCTTGCTGCGCGGTCATTATGGCTTATATGGACACGACGGGCTGATAATCAGCCCGAAGGCTGATAATCAGCCTGAAGCAACCTGAAAGCAAACTTCACCTTCCCGAAAGTTTTACTTACTTGAGGGGAAGGTGGGTAGATTTTTGTGATCGATACCGATAACCAAATGTAGAGAGGGAACAATCACCGATAACCAATAACCAATAAAGGATTGTGCAAAGATTTTTGCACAGATATGATTATGCAAAGGTACAGTAGTACAGACAGCTGCTTTCTTAAACCAATGACTATTAAAATGTTTTAACTTGTCTGAGTAGTTTGGTGGCCGATATATCGGTGGGTTAGTGTCAACGACTGCTGTTATGATCCCGTAGGACAATAATGAATGTAAAAAACACTAAAACAATAAGATTGAAGCCGAGGTTTGTGCCCAACGGCGACGATATCCAATCTGGTCGCCCCTCAGAAAGAAGACAATGTAATGGCTTTGATGAGCTAATTAAGTTCCATCTTAATGTTTTGATAAGCTAATTAAGTTCCATCATAAAGCAAGCAGAGTGTTTTTTACCCTGGGCCAGGAGTTCTTCTCCCAGCTGGATCTCCTCCAGGAAGAACTTCTGCACTGCCTCAGCGTCCTTCAGGTCAGGAAGCTGAAAAACACAAATACACTTATAACACTTAAAAAAACACTTAAAACCTACATACGTTTGCGTATATAGGGATTTAAGTGGTAGTACTAACATAGTACTGTACAGGGTTCCAACTTCCCACACATTTTTACCAATTTATTTCCAAAACTTTTCCAAAACTTTTCCAGAATATTTAACCCAATTTCCAGGACTATATAACACAAATTCAGCTCAATAACGAGTCACTTACTCCTATGCGCAGTGCCCTAAGACAGGTAGTGTATGCCAGTGGTTCTCAACCTTTTCAGGCCGTGACCCCCAAAATCATATTTGAACTGGGGACCCCAGCATCCTGGCGAGCACTAAGAGTCGAGGAATTTTGTATATCACGGTTTTATTGTGAAAATAGCAGATCTACATGCTCACAACGCCTCGCGTTGCGAAGCGTTGTGAGCATGTAGATCTGCTATTTTCACAATTTCTGCCTCTAATATTTGACAATTTGGCCGATGTTTAATTTGTCATTTCAGAGGTATTAACAAAATCAATAACTAAAGACCTTCCAGGACCCTTGATCAATTCCAAAACTTTTCCAGTACTGGAATTTTTTTTTTCTAATTTCAAAATATTTTTCTAATTTCAAAATATTTTTCTAATTTCAAAATATTTTTCTAATTTCAAAATATTTCCAGGAATTTCATGACTGTGGGAACCCTGACTGTACTAACTTGGTACTTTTAAGTTGACCGGAGACCCCAGGGGTCTGTTCTAGGCCACCTCCTTTGTTTTTTATAAATATCTTCACCAAAACTTTGCATCGCAATTAGACATTTCAATTGGACATTTCAATTGGACATTTCAATTAGACATTTCAATTGGACATTTCAACAAAGAGCCAGAGGCAGGATGGTCTTACCTTTGACAATCCTGCCCTGTCTTTGGCCGTCCTCTGCTTTCTCCTCCCTGGAACAAAGAGAACAACATAGCAGCAGTTCGTTAGCACATTCAATTCATTAGTAACATTCTGAGCGGACAGATTTTGTTTGTTTCATGGAACATATCAAAGCATTTGTAAATAATAATGGATACTCTTTGTCACTCACAGCACATACAGGACCAAAAGTACAAATTAAATATTAAATATTAACAAAATATATTAACCTGAATCGGTTAACATAACAGGGCAGGAAACTGTGGACAATGCCTAACTGAACCAAGGTAATATTTGAAGAAATCCACAGTGATGAGGTGATGATCACACAGTGTGGTGGAGCGTAGAGTATAGACGTTGGATAATCATCATAATAATAAACATTATAGGCTATTGTCGGCTATTTTCCACAGTAACAAGTGTAGCCTACTAAAGCAGTCATTAAACTCTCAGTAGCCCAACTGTTGCAGATGCGACCAGCCAGGGGTGCATTCCAGAGTATCGAAACGAGGTCGTTCGTTTTTACGTGAACCGATACCTGATAGTATCGACGTCATGCAATCGATACCATTAAAAGTATTGCAGACGATACCCATCCCTAGTTGTAGTCCTTATGGGTGTACAAATGTAACCACATGGACGGTGTACAAATGGAACCAAAATGAATCTGCGTCGCAACGCGATGCATTGTGAGCTTGTAAATCTGCTATTTTTTGGCTAAATTAATGTTCCGCCCCAGGATAATGGATGTTGGGGATTTTGATTATCGCAATAATACTAATCGCTCACGTTATCCATCTCTTCCCGTCGAAATAGACTCAGTAACCAACGGAACAGCGTTCCATATTATGGGCAGTCTATCTTTAGTCTGCATACAGCACAAAGCAGCTAGGAGCGTCACAGAAAAAGTTAAACCAAGAGCCACTTGTCCAACAGACATTTTGACTTTTTTTAATGAGCTTGTCCGGGAGGATGCATTACTTATCCCGGACAACAGCACAAGCCTCAATGTCAAGCCCTAGACTGGTGGTCCCCGGACCACTGGTTGAAAACCACTGGTGTATGACAACATCCATTTCATTTCACTCATGATTGAACAGAAGTTACAGAACAACAATTATTGATGTTATCCTATGCAAAGTACTGTGTTCTATCCGTCTGTCTTTCAATGTTATATGAGATACATGAAGTGGTTCCTGTGTAAATAAGCCAAAAAGCTTATGATCTGGTTTTAGTTGACCTTGTACTAGTGATTTGAAACTGTACTGTCATGAAACTGTACTTTTTCCTATGCAAACTTCTAATACATTCTTCAATCAATCAATCAATCAATCAATCAATCAATCAATCAATCAGTTGACCTTGTACCAGTGAACTGTACTGTCCTGTACTTTTTTTCCTATGATCAATCAATAAAGCAAGCAAGAAAGCAAGCGTTCAATCATTGGGGTCATTTTGTACTCAATTTATATTTAAAAAAAGAAAATAGACAAATAAACACAGTACTATGCAAAAAATAGCAACATAACACAATTAAACAAACAAAAAATGATATTATTTAGCTGGGGACCACCTAGAACCCCCTCAAGGACCACTGGTTGAAAACCACTCGTGTATCGCATTAATCGCAACATTAATTTCGTTTCCACTCATGCCATGATTGCAGTGGTTCTCAAAGTGGATTCTTTAGTTTCTAGGGACTCTGTGGGTTCTTTTGTGGTCTAAATGGACCCATACAAGTCAGGTAACTGTCTCTGACTGTGTACAAATGGCACCAAATGGACCCGTGTACACACTACACAGTCAGACCTTGAAATGTAAAAGCTTGAGAATTACTAGAACTCACGATCTCTCAGTCTGTTCTTGAAGTCGGGGTCACTCCGTCTCTTCCTATCGAAGTAAACGCAGTATCCCAGGAACAGCGCTCCGCACAGCCCCGCGGCCAGGGTGGACGACCTGCCGCCCATCATGGTACACTGCACTGAGGAGAGGGTGTCTAAATGCACTGTTAAATTAGTGTTTTATATGTCTTTATGTCTCTCTATGGTTGTTGTCTCCTCTCTGCTGGGGGTTTTGGTGCAGAGCGACCAACGGCCTCAGCGTGAACGAAGGACCCCTCCACACGAGAGTCACGTGACCACAGTTCAGTCTCTCTAGACGCCTGGTAAAAAATATATCAGCCCTGAAAAACGAGTCATGCTTCCACCTCAACCTGGTTTGGAGCAGTGTGGCCCATTTGAAACGGCCGTCTAAACAAAAGTCTAAATTTAAAACCTAAAGTGCTCACTAAAGCCTCAGGAATGTTAGAATATGGGCCGCTTAAGCAGAATTACCCGTATCTACCGTGTCGTTTAATAAGAAGCATTTTAATCCGATCAGTGGCCATTTTACCGTAAACAACCGATGGGGTCACGTAGTAAAAAGTGCTACAAATCCGAGAAAATGTCCGCTGGTGGTATTAAAATGTTATCTATTAAACAATACGGAAGATAAGGGTAATTATACTTAAGCGGCCCATATTGGGACATCAGCGAGCCTTCAGTGAGCACTTTATTTTTGAAATGTGAACGTCTGTTTAGTGTATCATGGTAAATTTTATAGTTTGCTCAAAAACAGGTTTGAGTGGAAGCATGACGATCTTGAGATACGACTGTCATGTTTCAGGTCTAGTAAAAAAAAAAAACGACAAGAAACAGTGTAAATGAAATAATTAGATATCAAATTATTAATTAACATTAAAAATGTACATACCGTAAATTGTAATTACCCTACAGCATGTGTTAATTAATGGGCTAATACTAAAACAGCATTAATTAACACAGAAGTTAAGATAAAGCAGGCACAAATTGCCTCCGAAATGTGCTCATCATAATATATCTCACACCTTGAAAGATGTAACGTACAAGGAACGATACCTTTGTGTGTTGTTGTTTTTGTTTTTAAACGCTACATGTTATTGTTGAATAGCTTTCCAAATCTGGGTTTATGATAAGGCGAGATCAACGGCGTCAAATGTCAACCAACCGCTGGAGGGCAGTAGCGATCTACAGAAATCCAAGTAGACTTCAGCGCACACGCACGCACGCACGCATGTACACACACACACACGCACGCACACACACGCGCGCGCACACACACACACACACACACACACACACACACACACATACACACACACACACACACACACACACACACACACACAGTGATTCAATGGGGGGGAGGGTGTTTATTGAATAATAACATAGCAAGATAAATGTTATTATATAAAGTATGATAATGTCCCTGTTACAGTTTCATGACAGTAGGCTACAGTTCACTACAAGGTCAAATAAATGGATACACCCAAAAAGTCTATGGCTTGTTTCGAATCCTTTTTTTTTTAACTCATAAAACATTGAATGACAGACAGATAGAACACAGTAGGCCTACTATGCAGAATATATCATCAGAAAAACGCCAAAAACACAATGAAAAATAAAAGGTATATGTACAATAGAAAGCAAGGTCAGGGGGAGTTAAAGGGATATTCCACTTTCAAAAAACTTTTGGTCATTTTATCGTCTAATCAGGCTTTTATGAACACCCTCAACAGATTTAAATTTGCTTGATTCAATATTTAGATATTTGATGTAAATGTTATCAGGCCCTCCAGACAGGGCCTCTCCCCATACACACCCATTGTAACTTCAAACTTCATTTTAACCATGATAGATTCATTAAAAACACCCATTATTTTTTTCTGGTGACTCATACTACCCTCCTAATACGTGAGCAGGCCGTGTTTTTTCAATAACTTTTTTCATTTATTTTTAATAATTCTTTGGGAAAATGGAAAAAAAATAATTATTAAAAAGAAATGAAAGAAGTTATCGAAAAAACACGGCCTGCTTGCATATTAGGAGGGTAGTATGAGTCACCAGAAAAATAATGGGTGTTTTTAATGAATCTATCATAGTTAAAATGGAGTTTGAAGTTACAATGGGTGTGTATGTGGAGAAGACCTGGAGGAGGGGCCTGGTAACATTTATATCAAATATCTAAATATTGAATCAAGCAAATTAAAAAACTGTTCAGGGTGTTCATAAAAGCCTGATTAGATGATAAAGTGACCAAAAGTTTTTTTGAAAGTGAAATTTAAGGATAGGCTTTGTTTTCTTTTACCAATTTTATAGCAGCCACCTCTAAGTGGCTTTTCAGTGCTGTTTTAAAGGAAAGAAGGGAATTACACTCCTTTAAGGCCTGTGGTAGGGCGTTCCACATTTTAGCGACATAGCTAGGAGAACGCATTAACTATTCTTTTGTGCCATGATGATGTTGGATGTGTTCTGTGGAGCTACCTCTGGTGTTGTAATTGTGAACATCCTACGTTTTGGAAGTATTTTGCCAGGTACATGGGTGTCTATCTTAGTGGTGTAGTGTATCTTGTACACCAGGTTGTCAGGTACATGGGTGTCTATCTTAGTGGTGTAGTGTATCTTGTACACCAGGTTGTCAGGTACATGGGTGTCTATCTTAGTGGTGTAGTGTATCTTGTACACCAGGTTGTCAGGTACATGGGTGTCTATCTTAGTGGTGTAGTGTATCTTGTACACCAGGTTGTCAGGTACATGGGTGTCTATCTTAGTGGTGTAGTGTATCTTGTACACCAGGTTGTCAGGTACATGGGTGTCTATCTTAGTGGTGTAGTGTATCTTGTACACCAGGTTGTCAGGTACATGGGTGTCTATCTTAGTGGTGTAGTGTATCTTGTACACCAGGTTGTCAGGTACATGGGTGTCTATCTTAGTGGTGTAGTGTATCTTGTACACCAGGTTGTCAGGTACATGGGTGTCTATCTTAGTGGTGTAGTGTATCTTGTACACCAGGTTGTCAGGTACATGGGTGTCTATCTTAGTGGTGTAGTGTATCTTGTACACCAGGTTGTCAGGTACATGGGTGTCTAGTGGTGTAGTGTATCTTGTACACCAGGTTGTCAGGTACATGGGTGTCTATCTTAGTGGTGTAGTGTATCTTGTACACCAGGTTGTCAGGTACATGGGTGTCTATCTTAGTGGTGTAGTGTATCTTGTACACCAGGTTGTCAGGTACATGGGTGTCTATCTTAGTGGTGTAGTGTATCTTGTACACCAGGTTGTTACAGGGATTGACACTAACGGTTGCCCGACTGCCCGGGGCAAGTAAAAAAAGAGGTCGGGCAGGTGAAGTTTGCTACGGGGTTGCCCGACAGGGCAAGTGCACATTTTGAGTTACAATAATGAGATCTGTGCCTACTTGAACAGGGCTAGTGTTCCGTCTCTCTCTCTATCTCACTCTCGCTCCCCCCCTCCCAAGTCCATCCCTCCACACACACACACACACACACACTGAACGAACGTGCAGCCAGTGGCTCATAGACTGTAAAAACAGTGGCTACTTGAGCTAGCAGTCGAAAACAGCTACTCTACAAGGCGTGCAAATTCACATTATGCTAAAGCATGGCCAGATTAATGCACACGCTTTACGGTGGGGAGAAAGTGAAAGAAGACAGAACTATTCCCGTAAAAGTGCTAAAATCTATAGCAAAGGCTGCTGAAGAAGGAGCGCTCGAGCGCTAAATCGCTAAAAATGTCCGCGAATCGTCTATTTTCCGTGCGAAGCGTCTAATATGTCCGTGCTATCAACAGTGCCTTTCTGATGCAGGGGTTGACACTAAGGTCTCAGAGGCACTTGCCCATCGGGCAAGTACAGGTCATGTTCTACTTGCCCGAAGATAATTCCCACTTGCCCGAAAAGTAAATCGTCCATAAAATGATAGATATACGATTTTAATTAATTTCTTTACTTTCTGGGGCTGTGCGATAAAATGCCATACCTCAATACCTCCAAATCCAAATACCAAATACTTTAGCTATGATTGAATATGTCTATGGTTTCACACTTGTTATTTTATATTTTTAAATGTAGCAACAGTAAAAACAGCACATTATAGGTAAATAGTGCTCTTATTTTACATTCCACAGACCAGAAGACACAGCGCACTGGCCACGTTCAGGTGTTTTTAGACAGATATCTCGTGTTGTGTTTATAATTTGTGTCCCCTCTCAAATGAGCACTTGCCCTGTCGGGCAACCTGAAAGCCAACTTCACCTGCCCTGACGTTTTATTTACCTGCCGGGGGCAGGTGGGCAAGCCTTAGTGTCAATGCCTGTGATGTTTCCATCCCTGTTGGTAGCCAGCCACACACATCCATACTATTGCGCTACATAATGCATTTAATCATGAGCAGCATGTGTGTGCCTGTGGCGTGATTATGGATCCAACTGGGAAAGATGGATAACCACGCCCCGGACTCATTTTTGAAGCTTGTGATTGGCTGAACCGGACGTAGGGAGCGCTCCGTTGTAGTCACTTGGACCGCGCGAGGTGCACCAAAACCCAATTATCATGGCGTTTATCGTGCGCATAAATATAACGATTGCATTCACCACGGCTTCGTAACTCGCGCGGCGCTCCGCCGGCCGCGCGGCCCTGGCCCGCTCTTCGCGGCCACTCGCGCCTGCGGCGCTCGGGGGCGAAGAGCAGGACCAAGGTCCAAGGTCCGCTGGCCTTCGCGCCGCTTGCAATGTCGTGGACAATAACTGAAAACGAGCGCTCTTTGCCGTTTCCATCCATCTTTCCCAGTTGGATCCATAATCACGCGTCACTGTGTCCACTGCAGTCTGTTAGCGTTCTGTGCTAAGATAACTTGTCTGCTGTCCAGTGTTGCCAGGTTTTGATTGTGAGAGCAACCTAGGTTTATGATTTTTGTTTTTATTATTATTATGGTGTGTGTGTGTGTGTGTGTGTGTGTGTGTGTGTGTGTGTGTGTGTGTGGGGTGTGTGTGGGGGGGGGGGGGGGGGGGGGGGGCAAGTAGATCATGACCTGTACTTGCCCGACGGGCAAGTGCCTCTGAGACCTTAGTGTCAACCCCTGTGTTAGGTACATGCCATGGGTATATATTAGTGGTGTAGTGTATCTTGTACACCAGGTTGTCAGGTACATGGGTATCTTAGTGGTGTAGTGTATCATGTACACCAGATTGTCATACATGGGTGTCTATCTTAGTGGTGTAGTGTATCTTGTAAACCAGTTTGTCAGGTACATGGGTATATCTTAGTGGAGTGGTGTAGTGTATCTTGTACACCAGGCCCACTGCAAGATATAGGTTAAGTGTACAATATTATGAAACATAAAACAATAAGCGTTGCACAGCATTGTGCTGATGATCATACAATCCCCCTTTCCTTTCATCTTGGTTGGATGTGACTGCAGCCTGGCTGTAGGCCAGCAAAATGCATGGGGAGGAAGCTGTCCAACTGTGTGTGTGTGTGTGTGTGTGTGTGTGTGTGTGTGTGTGTGTGTGTGTGTGTGTGTGTGTGTGTGTGTGTGTGTGTGCATGTGCATGTGCACGCGTGTGTGTAAGCTTGGGTTTGTAGTTAACATGGTGAGAGGACAATCCATCTGTCTTCGCGGTTGCTTGGCAGTTTGCGCGTGCGCGTGCATGTCACGCGTGCGTGCGTGCGTGCGTGCGTGCATGTGCGCGTTCGTGCGTGTGGAGAGGGTCATAAGTGTGTGTGTGTGTGTGTGTGTGAGTGTGTGTGTGTGTGTGTGTGTGTGTGTGTGTGTGTGTGTGTGTGTGTGTGTGTGTGTGTGTGTGTGTGTGTTATGTGCAGCTCATTTTGGAATGGTTTTCTGGCTACGTGAGACTAGGCCTAATAGACCTTTAATAGAATATAGAAAAAAGTAGAAAGAAGAATAGATAGATAGACAGAACTTCATTGATCCTGAGGTAAATTCAGTTTCAATTCAATTCAGCATTGCAGATAGGGTCAAACAAAGACACTGCACAGGTAGAACAAGTATAATGGGTATTAACAGGTATGTAGGGGTGGCAGTGATCAAGAGGTAGAGTATTAACAGGTATGTAGGGGTGGCAGTGATCAAGAGGTAGTATTAACAGGTATGTAGGGGTGGCAGTGATCAAGAGGTAGAGCAACGGACTTGGAACCTGAAGGTTCCTGGTTCGATTCCTGGCTCCACCTGGCAAAGTGTCTTGCTAGACACTGGTGAAAAAACGTACCGGTAGGTAGACCACAAACTTATTCATAAAAAAAAACTTTATGAAAACCAAAAAAACTATAAAAATGCTATCTAAATTACATGTATGGTCATTGAGGATAGGCAAGCGCTGTGGGTTAAAGGAGTAGTTCACCCCCAAAATGCCTTTTTTTTATATTGATTACTCATGCCATGGAGACTTGAGTAAAATAATACTTTTAGTTTTTTGTCGCATTCCTAAGACAAAAAGTTGATTACAATAAATTTACCCCCATTGATTCCAGATGGGGACCTGAATGCATTTGGGTCCCCATCCGGAATCAATGCGGGTACATTTACTATAATCAAATTTTTGTCCTAGGAATGTGAAAAATCCAAAAATATATTATTGAACTCAAGTCTCCTTGGCATGAGTAATCAATAGAAAAAAAGTCATTTGGGGGGTGAACTACTCCTTTAATGTGGAAGCTAGGACAACAATAATATGAAAGGCCAGGATGATTCTTTGTGTGCGTGCTTGCATCCTTGCATGTCTGTCTGTATTTCCCATGCCTGTCTCAAGAACTGTCTGACCGATCCACTTCAAATGTGCTGTGTGTAGCACTGAGGACTGAGGAGGGGAGTGATGTTGGCTGTCCAGAATATCAAAGAAAAAAAAATATAAAAGACATCACTGATACCGCCGCCTGTACTGTGCATGCGTCGCTGTCATGGTAACAGCTTTATGCTGAAACACTGCCCAAATTTGGAGATGACTGACATCACTGATACGTCTGGTTCTCCACAACATTACTTCTGAGACTCCTACATTCAATCCCTCCTATACTGCGCAAACCCCCAGGCATCCCTTATGCCCATATATGGAAATCTCTGTATATGTCTGTCTGTCTGTCTCCCTATTACAGTATGCCCATAAATGGTCATCCCTGGTGTCATCAATCATGATGTGGACGTCCAAATACTGTGATAAGGGGTACAGCACAATACTCTGACAACCGGGTATCGCATAACTGCAGGGTCCCGCCTACCTAATGGGTATTGTTCGCGGTATTGTACGCGCTTGAGCCTAGTCATTAAAAAACACAACGTTGACTCAACATCTGCTCGTCAGGTGTGCATAACGTATCAGAAGTAGAATCAACTGTATCAGGTGGGTGGTATTTGACCGGTGTATTACATTACAGACATACTTTGCTATTGTTATTAGAAATAGGTTATACATTTTCGACATGTCGGATGCTTTGCTCCGCTGGTGTGTGGACCAGTTACACCACAGCTTTGGGCTGGAGGCGTCTGAGGACGTTGTCTGGTACATTTTATCTATCGACAACGCCGATGAGATCGGGGAGTATGTGGGAGACCTTCTCCAGGGAATCGACGGGAAGAAGAGGGAATTCATAGACGAGCTCCTGAATCGATGGCAGAGGTCTCAAAGACAGTCTACCACAGATAACCAAGGCCTTTTCCTGTTTGCGAAGTCTAGGCCCGAACCAGATTCCTTCGACGTCGCCAGGGACTCCCAGAAGAAGTCCAAGCGTAAGGGCCGGTTCAAGCCAGAGGCCATGCCGATGAACCAAGCAGAACCTCAGGTAGAAGTTATCAAAACGCCCATTGACCTGAAGAAGGCCCAAGAAATGAACACCTCCTCCTCCTCTTCATCCAAGAAGAAAAGTAAGTTTGTGAATATTTACGCTAAAGAGGGACAGGACAAACTGTCCATAATTCTGCCTGGGCGCCACGCCTGCGAGTGTCTGGCCCAGAAGCACGGCCTCGTCAACAACTGCCTCAGCTGTGGCCGCATCGTGTGTGAGCAAGAAGGCTCTGGGCCCTGCCTCTTCTGTGGGAGCCTGGTCTGCACCACAGAGGAGCAGGAGGTCCTGCAGCGAGACTCCAACAAAAGCCAGAAGCTGCGAAAGAAACTGATGGCCGAGTGCTCCGACGGAGACCGTCTCGCACAGCAAGAGGCTCGCGTGAAGGCCGGCCTGGAGAAGGCCATCCAGCACAAGGAGACGCTTCTGGAATACGACAAGAACAGCTCCAGGAGAACTCGGGTTCTGGATGACCAGTCGGACTACTTTGCCACCGATTCCAACCAGTGGTTGTCGCCCGGCGAGCGCGACAAGCTGAGGAGGAAGGAGGAGGAGCTTCGAGAGCTCCGGCACGCCTCCCGGAAGGACAGGAGGATCACGTTGGACTTTGCCGGTCGACAAGTGATCGACGAGGGAGACGACCTCAGCCGGTACTACAGCAAGCTGGACGAGACGATCGAGGCCATGAACGCCGGCGCTCAGCCGAAACCGCCGCCGTCGCGCCCCGAAGGACAAGGCGAACGGCAGAGCATCAGAGGACTGGTCAACCCCAACATCGTGCAGGCCGCGCCGGAGTGGGTGGACGCGGGCGGCGGCGAGAGCCGCAGGCGGAACCTGCAGAAAGGAGTCGGTTCGGCGGGAGACGAGGCAGGAGCAGAGCGTTGCAGACTGAGGCTGCAGGACAGCGAGCTGCAGGAGATGGCCGACGGGGGCTGGTGCCTCAGCGTGCACCAGCCCTGGGCCTCGCTGCTCGTCAGGGGCATCAAGAGGGTGGAGGGGCGGGACTGGTACACCTCCCACCGCGGCCGCCTGTGGATCGCCGCCGCCGCCAAGAAGCCGACCGCTCAGGAGATCGAGGAAGCGGAGGGTGCGTACCGTCACGTCTGCAAGAGAGAGCCCAGGTTTCCAGAGGACTACCCTGCCGGCTGTCTGCTGGGCTGCGTCAGCGTGGCAGACTGCCTGTCCCGGGAGCAGTACAGGGAGCGGCTCCCCGACGTCGGCGAGGAGGAGTCGGCTTCTCCGTTTGTCTTGGTCTGCACCGACCCCCAGGAGCTGCTGGTGAAGCTACCCCTTAAAGGGAAGCACAAGATCTGGAAGCTGGAGACTCTGTTTCACCAGGGAGCCAAGAAGGGGCTCGTTCCGTCGGAGGGACATTAGACCCTGATCGAAGGAGAAAACAAAGAAAGCGTGTGATTGGTTACAGTTCAGGAAGGAAGACATTAATCACTAGACTGCGCTCTGTCGAGGTGCCAACTTGCGTCTTGTGCAACCGTGGTCATGTATTATTGTCCTAAATATGATGATATAAGAGAGGTATTTGATTAATGTCCTTCATCTTCAACATCTCTAAGTGCTGTGTTGCCGTGGCTACCACATGCAGCATCCTGAACCCATGGCGACGTTTCTGGGAAGAAGAGCAGAGTGACACATCAGCAGCAGATCAATGACATGAGCAGCAGAGTAGTGTTGACAACTAGACAACTAGTGGTGTCAACAATATTCACAATTTGGCCGTGCACAATACACCCTATTCACGGCCCCACCCACTCAGCAACTTCCTGGTGCTGACGTCACGCTTTGAAGGGGAAACCGCTTAACTCAGAAATCGCAAATGTAATGCAATTTCCGTATAGTAAAGTATAGAATACGGGTAGCATGATCAAGAACTACGAGACAGTAAAAGGCACAAAGCATTATAATTTACTTTTCCGTTCGAAATAATGATTTGTTGGCTTTAAGTCCAGTGATTTCTGTGTTAGTTTCCCCGTCAAAGCCGACGTCAGCACCAGGAAGTTGCTGAGAAATTTGCTGAGTGGGCGGGCGTGAATAAATAGGGTGTATTCTGAATCGATTCAGCAACGTGACATAATCGATTGACATAAATATATTCAGTATAGAGCATCGCAGCGGAAGTGGTTTACTGGTCCCACTAAAAAAATCACCCATTCATTTTCCCCATAGACTTTTACAAAAATATTATAACATTATAACAATTATGTTAAGCCTAGAACCAAGCCATCCAGGAAGGCAGTGAATCGTGACCATAAAACCTTTGTTTCTATGAAAAGAACATTTTGAAAATCGCTAAACAAAGGGTAGTTATTAAATGTAGTATATCAAAAAAGGTAATATTAAAATATGTTTTCACATAGGATCAAAGGTTGTATGGTCATGATTCACTGCAATCCTGGATGGCTTGGTTCTAGGCTTAACATAATTGTTATAGATATTTTTTGTAAAAGTCTATGGGGAAAATGAATGGGAGATTTTAAGTGGCACCAGTAAACCACTGCGATGCTCTATATCTGACTGCTTGTATTGACTGATGAACAATGTGTGCAATATAGATATAAAACAAGCTTGCTGCGCGGTGCTCCTAGAAGGAGCTAAGCTCCAACATCTGGCTTTGTCCAAAGTTTGTTACAGGGAGGGCCAGGGTCACATTGGCCTACATCTTGGCACAAAGCGCTCAAAGTTTGTTCACAGGGTCACATTGGCCAAGCTTCGCAGGCCGCTTAATGAAATTAACTCCGCTCACTTCACAGTGGGTGTGATTTGTTAACAGATTTGGTACGAATTTTGTACAAACCCTGTAGCTCTAACCTGACTTTCGCCAGATAGTTGCAGCAGTGCGTAACGCTCTGCCTTACATCTGGGCTCTCTCGGGCACACTCGATGTAAGGGGCGGGCCATTTTTTGAATTTCTGTAGCTGGTGATTGGATGTGGCCGTTTCTATCACAGTCTGGGAGTGCCAACTCCAACCACTCATATTGGCCTGTCTGCATGACGTTGCACCCAGAATCCGCCTCCTGGGTTTCCACGTGGTCTGCAATCAGACTCTATTGGCTCAGAGCCGCTCAGAGCCCGCCCATAGCTGCCGCTGATTCGTCCGGCCCGGGACTTTACGAGTGTTATCAACGCTGGCCGAGCAAGCCCAGATGGTAAAGCAGAGCGTTATATACGCAATGCTGCCACCATCTGGCGAAAGTCAGGTTACTGTAGCTCTACTGTATGTATACTGTAGCCTAAAGCGCCTTGGATAAAGGTGCTATAATATAGCCTAAATGCATTTACAATTTACCATTTACAGAGACAGAGACAGAGACGGACACACTTAGACAGACAGACAGGTCTTGTGTTTTAGCCTGGAATCAGAGTCTGGCTACGCGAGGCAACTTGTGTTTAGCCTGGCGTTGAGCCTCAGCTCTGACCAGCACTGCTTCTGCTTGCTGCTGCTGCCGCTGCTGCCGCCGCTGCCGCCGCTGCTGCCGCCGCTGCCGCCGCTGCTGCTGGCATCAGTGGCGTCAGTTCAGAAAAAAGCTAAGGTATGGCAACATGACTGGTGTCTGCAAGACACCAGTCATGTTGCCATACCTTAGCAACATGAAATATTTATTTTAAGAAGTACATATTATTTTTCCCCCCGTTTCTATGGTTTCTTGGGCTGGATATGGCAGCCTGGAACGGTTGTTCAAGTGCAGCTAAACTTGGCATGTTAGTAAACGTGCCACAATTAACAATAATGCGTTGCACCTGTGCAGCTGACCTGCGGAACCTGGGAATATAGGCTACCATTTTGTCAAGATGGGGAGAATAAAAGTGTGGAGAATACAATTATAATACCTTGTTAAAGTGACCATGTTGTTAAATTTTGCATTTGTTGTTATTTTACTGTAATTTAACAACATAATAACCAGCGCAGATAGACTATAATTCCAAACATGCAAACATGACCCGCTTTAATTACTATTATTTCCTTTATCCTCATCTAATCTTAAGCTAATGCACGCAACTGTTTTCACCATAAAGCATAGTAGGGTTTTCAGAAGTTCATTTAATGTTTTCCATTTAATGATTTCCTTTATCGCCATCTTGGGCTATTGCACGCAACTGTTTTCGCCAGGTTGTAAGGTCTTATTTTAGTTGTTTCTCATAAGCTCGCAACCTTCCTTGCCCATCGGCCCCCACCGTTGCGCTCAGGTTCACCGGCTGCCAATGACATCATCATCGATGGGGATTCCAAGCTAAAAGAAACTGCAGCCTTTTTCTGTTTTCCTGGAAAGTCATGTTCTTGCATAACGAAGCCCGAGATCAAACTGGGAAACTTTCGGGAACCCTCTGTGTTCTAATGACGGCCACTCTACCCCTGAGCCACTGATGCACCTTCGACAAGTTAACTAACTAAAGCTTTTTTCTTTTTTTTTAGATAACGGTAGTGGAGTAAAAGTACAATACTACATCATGCAGTGGCATAGAAGTAAAAGGATGGAAAATTGGTAATACTCCAATAAAGTAAATGTAACTCAAAATTGTTAAGTACAGTACTTGAATAAATGTTACTTTTACATTGCTGCCTAAAACATAATGTGGTTCTTCCAGTGTTGTCATGGTACAAACACTGTCTCTCAGCATCCTGCAGGGGTAGCTGTTGCTCCAGCACAACGCTCGCACACACATACACACTCTGAGAATACACTTCCTCAATCAAACCCTAACAGACACTCATGGAGGGACACACACACATTTCTGGCAAAACAACACACACACACACACACACACACACACACACACACACACACACGCACACACACACACACACACACACACACACACACACACACACACACACACACACACACCCTCCAGATGACCCAGTTGTGTGTGATAATTAGGTTATTTGAACAATCATAACATTACACTGATTACACTGAATCTTTTGGGTCTGATGTTGATCCCGATTTTGGATTTTAATCGTATCCAACTCTTATACATTGCAGGCTGTACCTTGGTCTCCTTGCTTTCTTTATTGAGACATTTAGATCCTGCGTCTGGTTTGACATGACTGGTCAAGTGCTACTGCCTGAAGGTCGAAAAGATGAAGACCTTCAGTGGCTAAGTGTGGGGCGGGCTATCATTTTTGGTCAGTAAAAGATAGATTTTACCCTCCGCAGCCTACGATGTACGACCTATAATCCCCCAAATGCCCAAATGAATGATAGTTTCGCCATATCACACCCGCTGATTTGGGATCCAGTTTGGCTTTTCAAAATAAGTCAGTAAACTAGTCGCGCCAATTCTTGGCCATCTGGCCAGTGATGTATATGGGACCAGTTACTCATATATGGAGACCCCTGCATGATAGTCCACAATTTTATGTCAAATGATGTCCATTTGGGCATTACCAAATATGGCCATTCCCAGATATGTCCTTAATATTGATAACATTATCTATCTATAAATGCGAGAAGTCTCTGTGTGTCTGTCTGTCTGTGTGTCTGTCTGTAATCCGCGTATCTCGAGAACCGTTCGTCCCACCGGCTTCAGATTCGGCACGCGCGTTCCCCGCCGCGGCACGGAGTGCAGTGCCGGGTCTCGACCCGACCCGACGCGCGGTTTTCCCGAACCGGCGCGAAACGTTCGGAATCTCCTTATGCGGGGTTGATTGTTGACATCAGGCTGTTCCGGAGGAAATCGGCGCAAGCGCTGACTCATTGTGACATCACTTCATAAAAGGCTCTGACATCACGTACGCCACATGAGTCAACAAAAAATCTCTGTGAGTGTGTATGTATGTATGTAATCCGCGTATCTCGAGAACCGTTCGTCCCACGGGCACGCGCGTTCTCCATATATGGGCATAAAATGAATGCCCCCATATATGGGCATAAAATGGATTGCAGACAGACAGATACAGATATCTCCATATATGGACATACATGGACAGAGGCAAACAGATGGTCAAAGATCTCCATATATGGGCATAAAATGGACGCAGACAGACAGATACAGATATCTCCATATATGGGCATAAATGGACACAGGCAAACAGATGTTCAAAACGGGTCCTATGACAACAGGTATAATGAGGTTTGGACGCAGACAGACAGATACAGATATCTCCATATATGGGCATAAATGGACACAGGCAAACAGATGTTCAAAACGGGTCCTATGACAACAGGTATAATGAGGTTTGCATTAAAGGGGGAACCGGCACTGTGTCTGCAACACAGTAGGAGGCACAGACAGATACTCCATATATGGGCATAAAATGGACGCAGATAGACAGATATCTCCATATATGGGCATAAAATGGACCCAGAACTATAACTGCAGTGATCTCCATATATGCACATAAAATGGACGCCGACAGACAGACAGACAGATACAGATATCTCCATATATGGGCATAAATGGACACAGGCAGACAGATGGTCAAAACGGGTCCTATGAAAACAGGTATAATGGGGTTTGCATTAAAGGGCGGGGCATTCATTCCCTATTTACATTGTTCCGAGTTGGCCAGGTCGCCGACTAGATGCTGGGCCGCCCAAGCTTCTAGACCTTAATAATGTCCTTAATATGGATAATATAGGAATGTCCATATATGGGCATAAAGCCCTTTTGCAGTCTGTTGCTATTAGCTTTGAGACTGCGGAGACGTTTTCCATGCGGCAACATCTTGAACAGACTGTGGTTGGGATGGTGTAGATCTTTGATGATTCCCTGGGCTTTTTTGACACAGCGTTCGTCGTACAAGGCTTGGATGGGGGGGGGGAGATCGCATCCGCTGATGCGTTCGGCTGTCCTCACGACCCTCTGCAGTGCTTTGCGGTTGAGGTCAGTGCAGCTGCCATACCAGGCAGTGAAGCAGCCTGGTTCCAAATAGTATTCTGAGGCACCCCTGGACTGGCATCACAGCACCCTAGGGTGCCATGGATGGCACCCACCTTGAGAAACCCTGCTCTAAGGTTAGGTGGGTGTTAGTGAGTAAAGCAGAAACCCTGCTCTAAGGTTAGGTGGGTGTTAGTGAGTAAAGCAGAGGGTTCACAATGAGGATGAGGGAGGGGTTCCCAGCAGGGGGGGGGGGGGGGGGGGCTTTCCCTCCGAGGCGAGGCGCTGGATGTTTGGATTGCACCAGCGTTGTTTGTTCCTCCGCTGGTTGCCGTGGGAACGTAAACATGGCCATGTTTAGTGGAGAGGACCGCATTAACATGACAACGTTACAACTCACACACACGCACACACAGTCACACACACACACACACACACACACACACACGCGCACGCACGCACGCACGCACGCACGCACGCACGCACGCACACACACACACACACACGCACACACACACACACACGCACACACACATGCACGCACGAACATACATGCACACATCCAAGCATGCGTGCACACACACAGCTGGAACTATGCCCAGGATGTCAGCAAACTCCCACTTCTGAAGTGATGTAAAGGAACCAAGTATGTTCACTCTAATTGCCTCCTGTGTTAAGTTTTAAGGCACTTTACTTTGTGGAATTTGGCCTATGCAGAACATAGGACTACATTAAGCAATTAAGCACTGTTTTATACTTGGGCTGTTCAAAGACAGTGACAACATTGTGAGCTAACGTCAGGTATTTTTTAAAGTTGTTGGTAAAAAAACAAACAGATGACAGACAGACAGACAGACAGACAGACAGACAGTTGAAACATGTTCCTCACGTCTACGCTGGCTGAATTCACTGGTAATCATCTGATTTCACAGTAATATAAACCGTTAGTAATGAAACTTGACTCCGGTCCATCATATCTCCCCTTTAATAATAGCAATTGGTATTGTTTTTATAATCCTTTTTATCTTTCCTTACTTTTTGTGCATGGTTCTATCATGTTTCTCATCTAGCTCACCAACCTGTCAACATAAGAGTGTGTACTTGCGAGCGTGCATGGCGTGTGTGTGCGTGTGTGTGCAAGCATTCGTGCGTGAGTGCGTGCATGCATGTGTGCGCGCTCGTGTGTGTGTGTGTGTGTGTGTGTGTGTGTGTGTGTGTGCGCGTGTGTATGCGTGTGTGCGCGCGCGCGCGCGCGCGCGCGTGTGTGTGTGTGTGTGTGTGTGTGTGTGTGTGTGTGTGTGTGTGTGTGTGTGTGTGTGTGTGCATGCTTGGGGATTTAAGTGTTGAGGAATGCTGAGTTTGACCTGTTGACCTCTCACCCACATTCACCATCTAGGGGCTCTGAGTGGGAGGAGGGGTGTGTGTGTGTGTGTGTGTGTGTGTGTGTGTGTGTGTGTGTGTGTGTGTGTGTGTGTGTGTGTGTGTGTGCGTGCGTGCACGTGTGTGTGCGTGCGGTAGACTCAGTCATGACCCTGGGAAAATACAGTAAGTCAATAAGAGAGCCATAGGATGAGCATCTTTACGTATGATTAGGTCATAGTCACAGTCATTTGGTCATTATTTATTTTAGTTCACTATTATCGCTCTATTTTTATTCGATAACTTTACCCTCGCATACTTGTACCTGGGATGTAACAATAGAAAGAGATATTGTATAATTAATCACGAACACAAACAGACACAGGACAGTGCAGCATTGCGAGATCCTGCTGAGATTGCGCGCCGTGCTCTTGTCAGTGAAGCGTTGTTGGTGTTGTTAAGCATACGATACAGGGACGTGCTGGGCCCCTGATTCAGCCCGGGAAAAAGAATTGGAGAGGCCCTCATTGGCACTCATTTAAAAAATGATTTAAACTAGTGAAAACAGCAGATCTACAAGCACACAACGCCTCGCACCGCGAGGCGTTGTGTGCTTGTAGATCGGCTGTTTTCACTACTTTTGTGCAAACGGTTACATTTTTACTTTTGTGCAGTTACATTTTTTCCTAATGGCCGGCCTGGACCGGCCGGGAATGAACCGGCCGTTCGGGAGTTGTCCCGCTTTTCCCAATGGCCAGCACGTCCCTAGAACGATAACTCTGACTGTACGTCTTATCACATGTCTTATAGACAGGCAGACAGACTCTGTGGTGTGGCTTCAGAAAGAAGATTATGTCAGTGGAAAGCTAAGCCCATGTACAGTAAATACAGGCGTATACACGCGCATCCGCGCACACCCACACCCACACCCGCACGCACGCACGCACGCACACACACACACACACACACACACCTATACTGGTAGATGTGGTTTAGCAGGACCCTTTAGCTCAAACCTGCGGTTTACAACATTAGCAGGACACCACTTTCCACTTGCTTTACTAATATGTGGAGCATGTCAAAAAATCTATTTTGAGCCATAGAACACATATTTCACTTCAAAAGTTGAATAAACTCAACACAACTCAAGTTTTAACAATCTGACAAAATCCTACATTAGGAGGACATTAGATAATTAGGTTCTAAGCTCCGCCCATGTGAATTAACAGGACTAACTACATTAACAGGACAGCTGCAATTAAACACATGAAAATATGTCACTGCAGGGTATTTAAGGGTCAAATGTGATTAAATGTGTCATAGCTAAACACAAACAAGGCATTCTATTGATGTTTTTAAATCTCTTCCTAAGACACATTTGTTTTTTCGCTGGCTTTTAATGTTCCTTAATTTTCCTGCGCAAATCGCTACACAGTATGTCTACACTCATGTCATCAACATGGATCTGTCCCATATAGCGCCCCCATCAGGACGATTTTTTCAAACACATTTTTGGACACTGCTCCTACAAATTTTGCCCTAAAATCACGAAAATCGGTACACCCCACATTCTCTGAGCCAACCAAAACTATACATTGTCCACACAACTAGGAACCAATGCCAGTTACATCCGTCTTTGTGTATACATGTGACCTGACGGTCGCTTATCTCCCGATTAGGGAGTCTTACTGGTAGGCCTGTTTGTCATTTATGCACCATGTACAGCACTTCGGTCAATGTCTCTTGCCTACAGTGGTGTTACTGTTTCAACACCTGACTTGCCCTCAGGATCAACCATACAAGTGGAATATAAGCCAGTAAACATGCAGGACTGGAATGACATCGATACAAAGCTCACTAACTAAGTGTTGTTGGTGCCACTGAGATGGTAAACTACAATTCAATGCAATATGACTACTGTGTGTGACTTAGCAGGCCTGAGAACAGGCTGAGAGATGTGATTTCAACATCTTCAATGTTGAGCTACTGTTAATAAAGTTCTGCAGTGAACAAACTAGCATTTTCATCCATCTTGGTCGAAGGGGGACATTGAAAATGTCATGACTGAGGGGTCAATAGACTTAAGCTTTGTGAAGTTAACTTTACAGCTCGTCTGTTATTCTTGACTTCTTTAGAGATTTTCATAAGAGATTTACTGGAAGGGTTATAAGACCAAAAACTATAGCTGAAAAACACACCAATCATGAACAAGGTTCAACATTTATTTTTTGTAGGACACAGGAATGTAGCCCTGCCCCGCTGTAATCAGACAAAATTCGGGGAAGACCGCCAAAGCACCTCAGACCGTAGGGATGGGACAATATACGATATTATCGTTTATCGTGATAAAAAACACTCACAATAATCATATTGTGGAGATTTAATTTATCGTAATATCATCCTCTGTCATACACTGGGATCAATTCACCTTTTATTTGCCGAGCTGCATATCCAGTACTATTTAAACCCTCTATAATTGGTAAAAGGTACATAATATATGTACTTGATACAGTAGTTTTTCACTCTCTACCAAATCTCTTTGCCAGAAAATAGACGATCTACAGTACAAGCTCACAATGCTTCGTGCTGCGAGCTTGTAGATCTGCATGATTACTGCATGATTGATCTGTCGCAAAGCCCTCTCCCTAACTGTGAGGATTGGACGACAGCGTAGCAAAACACTTCCACCCAAAGTTGGCTCCCATAACCCGCTAAAAAGCCCGTACCTTGGCCCCCCATCGACCGGGAGAGACGGGGCCAGCACCCAGGGGGTACCCAGGGGCCCAGCCACCGCCAGGGCTCCCCACGGACCCCCTGGGAAAAAATATGGGAAAATAGTCAAAAGTAGCCGATCATAAATGTGACCCGATTAGGGAGTCTTACTGGTATATAGGCAAATTAATATCAAAAACATTTATATTACATTATTACGGCCATGGTGAAACGTTGCTGCTGGGGGACCTGCTACAGTGATTATAGCTACCCAGAACATTTGAAGGGAGCATTTTTCAAATCATTTTCCGAAACCAAAATCTGCCTTAGACTGCAGCCTGTCGATTGTAGGTATAAATTATCTATACATTTGTTGTTTTTGGGTCAGTTTTAAGTGCACTGCAATTAAGCAATGACATTGTTTTTTCCAGCGGGTAAATGCACAGGAAGAAAAATTAAGTGAATCTTTAAAATATAGCAGATCCACAAGTCTAGGTATGCAGGTCGCCGGTTCGATTCCCGATCCGGACGACCTTTGCCACATGTCATTCCCCATCTCTCTCCCCATTTCCTGTCTGTCTACTATCCTAACAAATAAAGGCATAAAAAGCCCAAAAAACTAATCTTAAAAAAAAAGAAAGTCATGTCTGAGATTTATCACCCAGCCCTACTTTAATGTTGAGTTACATGTTGTATGACATCATTTTTGTAGCTGCAAGGAATAATTATGGCAATTATAATTTGATAATTGATTTGCAGTATCTCATAAGCTACAGTGCGTTACTGCATCCCCATTATTCAGTTGCCTGCAAATGTATAAATAGGCTACTTTTTCCAGAATTATGTTTAATACCAGCGTTAGTCCAGAAACCCCCACATTTACATAAATCAAAACATCTATTTTCAATAAAGTAGTAAATGAGGATCTCCCTCAATTGATCTTTTCGAGAAATTAAATAAAGGTTGAATGAATGCAAATCTTTTGTATTGCTAAATGCTCATGATGTCCCCGAACATGCCATGACAAGGCAAATGTTTTCTTTGGATATTAATGTTATCACCACCGGCACCACCAAGATGGTTACTTTGTCAACTATCATTATTCTGATATTGCTACCATGCTGTTATGTAAAAATGTTCATATTCTGTTCACACAGTGGTTCTCAAAGTGAATTCCAGGTTGGAATCCACTTTGAGAACCACTGTTCAGGCCCAGGGACTCTGACACTGTTGTTTTTGACAACAAATTTTGATTTAGTTTTGAATAAAATGTCATTTAATTTTAGTCATAATTTAGTGACCTGAAGAGTTTTAGTTTTAGTCTAATTTTAGTCGACTAAATATCATACATTTTTAGGCGACTAAATCTACAGTTCATTTAGTCAACTAAAATGTATTTTGGCAGGCGTTGATGGCATCGTAATGAGTGATTTTACACTTGGTTGTGTGCTGAAAATAGCAGATCTACAAGCTCACAACGCGTTGCGCGACACGTTGTGAGCTTGTAGATCTGCTATTTTCAGCACGCAACACTTGAGAACAACCAAACATAAAATGACTCTCTACTCCACTAGTCCCTCCCTAACGTTTTAGTCTAGTTTTGATTTTGTTGACGAAATTGTCAATATAATTAGTCTTAGTTTTAGTCATCACAGCTTAGTTTTTATTTAGTTTTTGTCAGTGAAAGAAATGCAATCGACAAATACTTTTCGTCTACACTGCTCTGACAGTACAAATGGAACCAAATGAACACTAAGTCTCATGATGCAAGGTTAAATTAACATTATCTGTCTGTCTGTCTGTCTGTCTGTCTGTCTGTCTGTCTGTCTGTCTGTCTGTCTGTCTGTCTGCCTGCCTGCCTGCCTGTTTGTCTGCCGATTGTTAACCAATTTGAGTTAAGCTCTCCTCCACTCTTTTCAAAGATTTCACCTTGTGCAGGGAAACCCTTTCACTCATTCTTTCCACTGTAGCCCACTTGCTGATTACTAGCTTGCAATGCAATCAGCCACTGATCAAATTCACCTGTGCTGCCTGCCCATCCCCCATCCCCCATCTCCCTCACTGCACTCACTCAAAACTGTGTGAGTGAGAAGCTGCCCCTCCCCCCACAGTCAGTTGGTTTGTTTGTATGCAGTCTGTACAAGGCAAGGCTTTAAATACTGTGAATATGTGTGAAAGTAAATCCTACGTGTTACTTTATGCTTAGGGTAGTCTTACTAGTGACTATATACAAATGGAACCAAATGGAACTCATAATCTGTGTAATCTATGCACATGGCTTATTTTTTTGTTCTGGTTAGTTAAAGCAGTGGTTCTCAACCTCTGGGTCAGGGAATTATTTTGGGGAGGGGGTCCCCAGATGATTATCTAAATGACTGTGCACCATTGCTTTCTCTCTGAACAGTAAACATACAGCATAAGGTTTAAGTGTAAGGGTATCTTCAGATTTCTAAAGTACCCTTCCGTAATCAATGGGGGCAATTTACCCCTTTTTGTGCAGATATATGACCGATTTGTTGCATGTCTGAGTCATCATGACATCACTGAGATGCCATAGACTCCTACCTACCCACTGTCTGACGTGACCTACCACTGCCGGATGCACCCACGCACACGCGCACACACGCACCTCATCCCGGATTGTATAACAGATTTCTTAAGCCCGGTTCACAATGCAACATGCTAGCCCAGATGATCCTTTTGCCGTCCTATAACCTAAAAGCCTAACATGGGTTGTGACAGCACTGAGAGTAGAGACGTGCTACAGCCAATCAGAGAACAGGACAGGTGGCTTGTTTGATTTAATTCACACATTATTTTCTTTTATATAATTAAAAGACTGTTTGTCTGTCTGGATCAATCCAGTGATATAACTTTAATAATTCTCGTGGGCGAATCCAGGTGTGACAGAACACTCTCAATGGAGCTATTGTAGTCCAGCCTGAGGATGCAGTAGCCTAGACTCCGAACCTCTTCAGGCGATAAAAGCAATATAGTTGCAAATTCTTTATCCTCACGTGCGTTGTGTCCCACTTGAGCTCCTCTTTATTGTGTACTTCAAGGAACTTGTGTACTTCAAGGAACTTTAAATCCCTGCTCCCTCAAGCAAGGAGATGAGGATTAGATTTGAGTCTGGAGGAATCAAGCAGGTTAGACTGATTGTAGTCCGAGCATTTCAGGCAAAAAAGTGCGCGATTCCATCAAAATACTGCACAAACTGGCCGGACTATAGTAACATTGTGTCACATATGAGGAAATGGCATATTCGGGACAACCTTGGTAGTAGGCTAATAAGGCTATGCTTTATTCAAGCCAAACGAGACACTCTATTTGGTGCTTTATGATCCCACAGGGAATGCTACAATTTGTCAATCAGTGTCATCACCGATAAACAAACTTTTACTGCACTGTTTTTACAGTACAGTAAAAGTACAGACAGTACAGTACAGACAGTACAGTTCAGTGATAAAAGGTCAAGGTCACAAGCTTATTTAGAATAATTTGACCTTAGAATTGTAGTAAGCTACTTTGGTGTCATATACTGTATCTGAAGGCTAGTGAAGTCACTGATCTACAAGATGTACACACAATTCGTAACACAAGAATTTTGCCTATACTGTGTAATACTGTGTAGAGGAATAATTCTAGAATCAGTATCGGGATTTAAAGGGATATTCCATTTAAAAAAACTCTGCCTTGCATGGGTCTGCCTCCCCAGGCTCAGGGCCTCTCCCCACACACACCCATTGTAACTTCAAACTCCATTATATTTTTTTCTGGTGACTCATACTACCCTCCTAATACATGAGCAGGCCATTTTTTTTTCCGATACAATTTTTCATTTATTTGTAATAATTTTAATTTTTCAAATTTTCCCAAAGAATTATTAAAAATAAATGAAAAGGGTTATTGAGAAAACACGGCCTGCTCACGTATTAGGAGGGTAGTATGAGTCACCAGAAAAAAATAGTGTGTGTTTTTAATGAAGTTTGAAGTTACAATGGGTGTGTATGTGGAGAGGCCCTGAGCCTGGGGGGAAAGATAACATTTACATCAAATATATAAATATTAAAAACTGTTCAGGGTGTTCATAAAAGCCTGATTAGATGATAAAGTGACCAAAATGATCTGTAGGCTTGAACTTAATTAGCATTTTTACCCAAGGGTAAAAATGGTGCCTGCAGGGTGCCTGCCTACTCCTGTATGTCGGAGTTAACTTAAACTCATATGTACTGTACATGATGTCATGGTCATGATGTGGTCATGTGATACTGTATATAGGAGCTACGCTGATCAGCATACATGACTGTGCAGAGCTGCTACCAGTGGTGCTTTGGGGTTTTCTTTTCAGGGCGGACGGTCATTTATTGACGTCACATGCACGAGCGCCTTTAGATGTGTGCGTGCTAACTAAAAGTTTGCTTTGAACAAATCTCATCTATCACAGTAATGGAGCCAGGTAGCCTGAGACACGCACAATGCACATACAGTCACCGCTGGAAACCTACAGTAGGTGTTAAAGTAGCCTATCCATATGAATAGGGGGGTATGTGCAAGCCCACCACTCACTGCCTGCCTGGTAAACCTGTTATGCGAATAGCCATTTGATTACCATGGTCATCACTTGTATAGCTACACATTTTTAAAGTGACAGTTTAAGTACTTTCTAATACCTCTAGAGTGACAGTTTAAATTAAACATTGGCCAAATTGACAAATATTATGCAGAAATTGTGAAAATAGCCAATCTACATCCTCGTGAGCATGTAGATCTGCTATTATTATTAATTTAGGGGGTTGTGTCCTGAAAAGGTTGAGAACCACTGCATTAATCCATTTAGGCCTGGCTGGGGCCGATTCTAAAAATGCCTTTTAAATCCGGCCAAGATTTTCATTAAGAAAACAAATGCAATTCATTAATAAAAAATAGAAACATGTAAGAACCACAAAATGTACAGTCAATTGGATGAGTGGTTTGTAAAATATGCATAGCCTCCTTGAAGTGAGCTAAAATGTTGGCAAACTTGGAAAATGGACATTAATATAAACGTGATTTTTTGGGACGTTTTGATTAATTATTACACAAAATAACAATTGCAATATCTGGTTAAATTTGTATAATTAAGAAACATTGTCTGTATGTTATGCAAATCATGTTGCAGGCCCATGGTGTGGCAAACCACCAACATGGTAGACCCCTGAACAGTGTTTATGCCAAGTTTAGTGTGGATTGGAGCAACGGTGTGCCTGTGGCAGCCAGGGGCCCCTGGGAGCCACATTGGGCCCCTTGTGTTGCTATTATAATGGCCGACCCCTGAACGGTGTTTGTTCAATCAAGTTTAGTGTGGATCGGAGCAATGGTATGCCTGTGGCAGCCAGGGGCCCCTGGGGGCCACATTGGGCCCCTTGTGTTGCTATTATAATGGCCGACCCCTGAACGGTGTTTGTGCAATCAAGTTTAGTGCGGATCGGAGCAACGGTGTGCCTGTGTCAGCCAGGGGCACCCGGGGGCCACATTGGGCCCCTTGTGTTGCTATTATAATGGTAGACCCCTGAACGGTGTTTGTGCCAAGTTTAGTGTGGATCGGAGCAACGGTATGCCTGTGGCAGCCAGGGGCCCCTGGGGGCCACGTGGGGCCTGTGGTGTTGCTATTATAATGGCAGACCCCCAGAACGGTGTTTGTACAATCAAGTTTAGTGTGGATCAGAGCAACGGTGTGCCTGTGGCAGCCAGGGGCCCCTGGGGGCCACATGGGGCCCTTGGTGTTGCTATTATAATGGCAGACCCCTGAACGGTGTGTGTGCCAAGTTTAGTGTGGATCGGAGCAACGGTGTGCTTATGGCAGCCAGGGGCCCCTGGGGGCCACATGGGGCCTGTGGTGTTGCTATTATAATGGCAGACCCCTGAAGAGTGTTTATGACTAACGTTATTCACCCAAAATGCTATGTCATTGAAATGTTTATAAAAACATGTATGTGCATTAACAGGACTCTGACACCCAGCCAATCAGGTGCTTCAAAACATACACTGTGTGTGAATATTCATGAGCTTGTGTATGAACATGCAGTAGCATTACACAACCTATGGGGGCGCTGTTCAGACACAAAAAAGTCGGGTGTATGTGTATTAACAGGACATCAAAAAAAAAAGGTGGATTTGGGCTCTCTAGACCAATAGGAAACACTTCTGCTATTTCAGAATTGTCCATGAATTAGCAGGACACCAGTCCTGTCCTGCTAATCCAAAATGTCCTGTTAGTGTGGTGTGTATTCAGGCCAATTGTCCCGTTAAACCACATTTACCAACACACACACACACACACACACACACACACACACACACACACACACACACACACACACACACACACACACACCACACACACTCGCCATCTTTGCCAATATGCAACTGCTATTTGTGTATTTGTTTTAATTTGACCTGAATTTTTGATTGGATGTTGTCACAGTCTTAATTCGTCCTGTTTGTGTAATCTCTTTGATTGTTTCCATATTTAAATGTGTATTTTTAGTATAGTTTTATGTCGGTATTGTGTTTGCCTTGTTCAGGAGCGGTGCAGGAAGACTGGAGGCTCTTTGATGTGGCCTCTACTGTGGATCCTTCAATAAACACACATAAACGTGCACAAATGCAAGCATGACTGTGTGTGTGCGTGCGTGCACATAATGCATGCACATATGTAACGGGTTGAAGAAAGACCTTATTTATTATAGTGAAATTCCTGCTAAAATATGTATTTAGTTTTGTCATGCAACGAGTGGTCACACAGCGCCCTCTACTGGTGTCTATAAATAGCCCCGGAACTTGATTTGCGTCAGCAGTTCATTGTCTCTCTGCTGACGACGTCATTAACCAACGTGTGTGTGTTCTGTGATCACTCACTGCAGCTACATAAAGAACCCATCATCTCAGCAGTGCCTCTTGTGTGATTCTTGGTGGGACGGTTACCAGGGACGTGCTGGGCCCCTGATTCAGCCCGGGAAAAAGAGTTGTGGAGGCCCTCATTGCGCGCTATAGTGAGAGATCTCTCTCCATAGCGCTACTGCTACTCAAAGATTTGCCATTTCAGATCATGACAAGTGACAAGCCAGTGGGCCAATTCACCCTTTGTCAAGTCCCACCCATTGTCCCGTCCCTCTTCACACCCATTGGTTGCAGTGTCTCGGTGGGACATTCGGTGGGACACTCCATCCACTACCATTCTAATTCAGTTGCTTGGTATTGTTATTCTGTTGTGTTCAATTCTAATTTCATACTTGGTTTCAGTCAAATGGAGCTGCTCAGTGGCAGTATAGTGACTCAGCATGTTTTTAAATGTTTTTATTTCTCCAAAAATGATGTTTTAGCAAATTCAACATCAAAAAGGCGGAACCAGGGCGGGACAAGGCAGATAGAGCCTGCTGGTTGGTCAATCAGGGACCAACCAGAAGGCTGACAAAGGGTGAATTACATGAGTTATATTATGTCGTTGTCGGGTGGAAACCTTGTATGTCCAAAACCGTTTTAAAAATGATTTAAACTAGTGAAAACAGCCGATCTACAAGCACACAACGCCTCGCGAGGCATTGTTTTCACTACTTTTGTGCAACAGCCTTGTATGATGAAGCAGGGCATTGCTTTGCGAAAAAAATTACAAATTTGAAACTTGGAGATACAATGTTTCTGCCCGACAGTGACGATTTACTTGAAACGAAGGCCAAAATGGAACGAAGGCCGATTTTTTTTTCCCCTAATGGCCGGCCTAGTCCAGGCCGGGAATGAAGCGGCCGTTCGGGAGTTGTCCCGCTTTTCCCAATGGCCAGCACGTCCCTGACGGTTACACAACTGTTACATTGGTGCCGTGACCCGGATCCGGGCTTCCCCGCAGGAGGAGGTCAAAGGGGGGTGAGTGTGGCGGAGAGAGTCGCAGCCCCAGCCTGAAGCCTCAAAAGTCTAGTATCTGCTCTCGTTCCATAGGGATGTCCCTTTAGAGTGATGGTTAAGATATTGGACTTTCACGCGGGAGACCCGGGTTCGAAGCCGGATTGGGAGGTTTGGATCACCTCCATTACACATGCATATACTGCATGCATGCATGCATAGTATGGCGTTCAATCAAAACGAAGTGCCATGCATGCGTTCAGGAACATAAGCACGCGCGCACTAACACACACACATCTATTGTCTTTCTCCCCTTTCATCTATTGCCTCTCTGTCCCCAAACTGTACGTGTGTGTGTATTATATACATCAAGGCAAGTGTCTTGTCAACACACACACAAACACACACACACACACACACACACACACACACACACACACACACACACACACACACACACGCAGGGATAAAGGAATGTGTGTCAACTGTACATGCTAAGCTGTAATCCTGCAGTGTGTGTGTCTGTGTGGTGTACTCTACTCTACTATACTGTCATGTGACGTCTGATGACAGACAGCGAGCTGTAAATACCTCACCGTGCTGATAATGACACCCACACGCACGCACGCACGCACGCACGCACGCACGCACGCACGCACACACGCACACACACACACACACACACACACACACACGCACAGTAAGTAGGTCAGGGTTAATGTCAGGTAGCAGCAGCAGTAGTAAGCCTTGCAGAGCCATGAGGCTCATGGGGACAGGAGCCGACAGCAGGGGGTCCTCAACGTTTTCAGGCCAAGGACCCCTTAGTTGAGAGAGAGCTGAAGCAGGGACCCCCCACAACCTGTTCATAGATCCCATATTTAACCACTTGAACCGTCAATACTTAATACACTTGATCTTTATGTAGGCTACTTGGTCTGCTCTTTTTCCCCTCTACACCAAAGCTTTTTGCCGAAAATATTTTTGGCTTAAGTTCTCAGAATATGGACGCTATGGTTCAAGTGGTTAACATAAAATAGGAGGAAAAAAAAACTTTCTATCAGCTCAAAGATTTAGAGGACCCGCTGTAGTAACTCTGAGGACCCCCGGGTCCCGGACCCCCTGTTGAAGACCCATGGTCTACAGTATCAGAGTCAGCTCTGTACAAGTGGAATGCCCGGGAATCAAACCCGGGTCTGCCGCTCATCCTAGATCTTAGAATTTTCATTTATTTATTATTATTATTATGTTTTTTTTTTTTTTTAAGTATAGGAAGCAAAAGAATTAAAGGTCCCGACCGACGTGCTAGCCATTGGGAAAAGCGGGACAACTTCCAAACGGCCGGTCCATTCCCGGCCGGTTCGGGCCGGCCATTAAATAAAAAACGTTGGCCGCTGGTAATTATTACGGTAACCGTCTTCGTTCCATTCTGGGGGCTGCACGGCCTAAAATCACAGTAACCTAAAATCACAGTAACCTAAAATCACAGTAACCTAAAATCACAGTAACCTAAAATCACAGTAACCTAAAATCACAGTAACCTAAAATCACAGTAACCTAAAATCACAGTAACCTAAAATCACAGTAACCTAAAATCACAGTAACCTAAAATCACAGTAACCTAAAATCACAGTAACCTAAAATCACAGTAACCTAAAATCACAGTAACCTAAAATCACAGTAACCTAAAATCACAGTAACCTAAAATCACAGTAACCTAAAATCACAGTAACCTAAAATCACAGTAACCTAAAATCACAGTAACCTAAAATCACAGTAACCTAAAATCACAGTAACCTAAAATCACAGTAACCTAAAATCACAGTAACCTAAAATCACAGTAACCTAAAATCACAGTAACCTAAAATCACAGTAACCTAAAATCACAGTAACCTAAAATCACAGTAACCTAAAATCACAGTAACCTAAAATCACAGTAACCTAAAATCACAGTAACCTAAAATCACAGTAACCTAAAATCACAGTAACCTAAAATCACAGTAACCTAAAATCACAGTAACCGTCTTCGTTCCATTCTGGGGGCCTAAGATCACAGTAACCTAAGATCACAGTAACCTAAGATCACAGTAACCTAAAATCACAGTAACCTAAGATCACAGTAACCTAAAATCACAGTAACCTAAGATCACAGTAACCTAAGATCACAGTAACCTAAGATCACAGTAACCTAAGATCACAGTAACCTAAAATCACAGTAACCTAAGATCACAGTAACCTAAAATCACAGTAACCTAAGATCACAGTAACCTAAGATCACAGTAACCTAAGATCACAGTAACCTAAGATCACAGTAACCTAAGATCACAGTAACCTAAGATCACAGTAACCTAAGATCACAGTAACCTCACAGTAAGCTCACCGGTTAGTAGCCTATTTGGGGCCTCGTGGCACGTCCGGAAGGTAAGAAAATCTGGCGGGCGGCCAATGAGGGCCTCCCCAACTCCTTTTCCCGGGGTGAATCAGGGGCCCAGCACGTCCCTGACCAGTGTTTGGGAAGCAGTGGCCATACGTCAGGGTCTTCTGCGGGCATCGCTCCAGGAATGTTGGGGGAATGTTGCTGCTCATCCATGGAGCCTCCAGGGAAGGCTCTGCTATTAATAGCGCTGTGTTGTGTTCAGGGGCATAGTTCTGCCGATTTAAAACGACTCCAATACGGAACTAAAACTTCCTATGATTGGCCGCTAGTTGCGCAGTTTTCCCCCCCCGGCCGATCGAAAAAAGAATTGCTCTCCATTGGATCCCATTTATTTTCCCCTTTCGTTTTCTAACCTTAATTAACATTTTCATGAATACTGTATGGTTCCTATCGCTAGTTAAAAATTGCCTTTCAATCACCATCATATTCGTTTTGTCGAAATGTGGTCCAATTTATTTTAAAATAAATGATAAAGTTGCGGGGGGGCGTGGCCAACTAAACTGATACCAGCCGGCTGTGTTCTTCTTCGTGCGCTGTATTTCGGGAGGCTCCGACCACATTCTCCCATGTATCCCTGCGGTTGCACGTGACCGTTGGCAGCCAATAGCATCTCTGATGCCTTTACAATTCTATGATGGCGACACTCATTCCAAGGGGTAGGAAAGGGCCATTTGCGCTGCATAGAAACCAATGGCTTCGCATCGTCCATATTTTTCTACAGTCTATGGTTGTGTTGTGTTGTGTTGTGTTGTGTTGTGTTGTGTTGTGTTGTGTTGTGTTTCCACTGCAGCGTGGACCAGCCAGGGCTGGGCTGGGCGTCTGGCATATCGGGCTGTCCGGTCATATACCTGGTGTAGGGAGGGGACGATATGAAAATGTCATATCACGATTATTGTGACCAAAGAAATTGCGATTTATGATATTATCGCCATAATCAAAATCCATTATCGCGGGGCGGAACATTTGCCAAAGAAATAGCAGCTTTACAAGCTCACAATGTGAGGACGGCTATTTTTTGGCAAAGACATTTGATGGAGAGTGAAAAAAAAAGACTGTATTAAAGGACAACTGTTTTTTTACAACAAGGGTTCATATTTTAGATTGTAATTAGGGAAAAGAAAAAGTGAGTGTTAAAATGTTTTCATTTGCTTCGTTCTATTGTTTTATCGCGTTTACCGTGCTAAAATGTACAAGTGGCTAAATATGTATTTTTAGACACAATAAGCCAGCTGTTTCTTTATTGCTATTTACAATAACACTATCTAGCCCACATAAGTCACATCCAACCATGAAAGGTTGTGTTGTATCTTGGGAATGGGCTTATTCTGTGTAAAAGAATATCTAAAACAATAGAAAGAAGTAAATGAAATCATTTTAACACTCATCTTTTATATTATTTAATTACAATCTAAAATATGAACCCTTGTTGTAAAAAACTAAAGTTGTCCTTTAAGTACGTATAAGTACCTTTTACCAAATATGGAGAGTTTAAGTGGTACCGGATATGCAGCTCTGCAAATAAAAGGTGAATTGATCCCAGTGCATGACGGAGGATGATATCACGATAAATTAAATCTCCACGATATGACTATCGGGATTTTTATCACGATAAACGATAATATCGCTTTATCATCCCATCCCTAGCCTGTTGGGCCGACTATACAAGTGGGCCTGTGGAAAATAAATGAATAAATAAAAACAAGATTTTTTGCTATAATTTTAGGATAGTTACAGTAATTTTTGGGCTGGGGGGCCACATAGATCCCGGGACCTTAAATGGTAAATGGTAAATGGTGCATTTATATAGCCCTTTATCCAAGGCTCTTTACAGAGATTGTGCATTACATTCACCCATGCACACACCGATGGCAGAGGAAACCATGCACGGCACCAACCTGTTCACCGGGAGCAACTGGGGGTTCAGAGTCTTGCTCAAGGACTCTTCGACACAAACTCTGGGGGAGCCTGGATTTGAACTGGGAACCTCTAATAACGGTCAGAATCAGAATCAGAATCAAACTTTATTGTCACATCACATTCAAGAACATGGGTGAAACTCTTAATTGTGCAGGCCCATCAATGCATTTTCAAGCTCAATTAAGGATAGGAGTAAAGTGCAGAAAAGAAAGTGGCTCATGTGCTTAATAATTAAGAGTTATAAATGTATCTCTAAAAGTCCAATAAAAACATAAAACCGATCAGATCAGTTAGTCAGTGCATGAAAACATATCCAGTTCAGCCTAGCTCTCATTCAGCATTCTCATTGTTGCTGGATAAAAGCTCTTCCAGAGTCTAGTGGTACTGCTCCCTATGCTACGGTATCGCTTGCCTGGCCGAGGGTTCCGCAGCGGTTTGAACAGGCCATGGCTGGGGTGGTAAGTGTCCTTAATGATGCTCACGGCCTTAGCTGCACATCGCCTTCCGTGTAACTCCTGGAGCGAAGGAAGCTCACCCCCCACAATGCGCTGCGCCGTACGCACCACTCTTTGCAGTGCTTTTTGTTCAGCTACTGTACAGTTCCCGAACCAGGCGGTGGTGCCACTCGTCAGTATGCTCTCGATGGTACTGCGGTAAAAAGCTTGGAGGATGCGAGGGCTCACTCTGAACTTTTTTAGACGCCGGAGGCAGTAGAGCCGTTGTTGGGCTTTTTTCACCACCTGGGTGGTGTGTGTGGCCCACTTGAGGTCCCTCGAAATGTTTATTCCAAGGAACTTGAAGTTCTCGACTTGTTCAACTGCAACTCCGTTGATGGCAATGGGTGCGTGCTCCTCCTCCTCTCTCTGCCTAAAGTCCACAATGATCTCCTTGGTCTTGTCGACGTTGAGAGCCAGGTTGTTGTCCTGACACCACTGTGTCAGTCTTCCCACCTCTGCTCTGTCTCGTCATCATTGTCAATAAGGCCCATTACAGTTGTGTCATCAGCGTATTTAATGATGACGTTCGAACTGTGTTCGGCTGTACAGTCGTGAGTGTACAGGGAATATAGGAGAGGACTTAGCACGCATCCCTGGGGTGCTCCTGTGTTGAGGGTCAAAGGGTTTGATGTCAAGTTGCCTCTAACCCTGAGCTATACCTTCAGTAGCACCAGCCCACCGAGCAGAGAGACATACCATGATTGGCCCACTGGCTTGTCTATCATCTGAATACTGGCCTAGCAGCCCAATCACAGGCTACTGTGGCCCAGGAGTCCCACCCCAACATTTAACAGCTGATAAATGGTAAATGGTGCATTTATACATAGCCTTTATTCAAGGCGCTTTACAGAGATTGTGCATTACATTCACCCATTCACGCACACATTCATTACATTCACCCATTCACGCACACATTCATCCATTACGTTGGACCAGAAGCCTTTATGCAAGGTGCTTTACAGAGATTGTGCATTACATTCACCCATTCACGCACACATTCATTACATTCACCCATTCACGCACACATTCATCCATTACGTTGGACCAGAACCAACAGCACAAATCACATTCCTCCGTAGGAACTACTCCACTGCTTATCTTTATGGAAACCATGCTCTCTCTCTCTCTGTGTGTGTGTGTGTGTGTGTGTGTGTGTGTGTGTGTGTGTGTGTGTGTGTGTGTGTGTGTGTGGCCTCCGGACAATGTCCAAATGAAATACCTACAAAAAAAAGCAAATGTACAATTTCCTGGAAACACACATTCTCCAAATCCCTCAAAGCCTCAGGCTAACTAACTGTGCGTGCGTGCGTGCGTGCGTGTGCGTAGCGTATGCTGCACAAACAAAGACACATACAGTAATGCACAAACATCTGTGCAAAAAAGAAAGTTTAAAAAGTTGTGACAAAGAAAATGTGCAGAGATCTCTCAAATGTGTCCAGAGAATGCCCATAATAACAGCAGAGAAGTGAAGCAGTGAACATGAATGCATGGGAACTTACAATCATTATTAATGAAGAAATAAAGATATCATTTTATAAATTCAGTCAAGAATCTCTTCCTGCATTATGTTAAAAAAAGGTGTTCATGTCATGTGATAGGCTGATCTCTCACACACACACACACACACACACACGCACGCACGCACGCACCCACACACACACATGCAAACAAACAAACAAACGCACGCACACAAGGAATGTGCTGAACCACACTACCAGGTATTAGCAACTGGCAGAACACACAGGAACGAAATATCTCCTCTCTCTCTCTCTCTCTCTCTCTCTCTCTCTCTCTCTCTCTCCCCCCCCCCTCTCTCTCTCTCTCCATTAATGGTAACAGGAGATCATCCCTCAGGGCCTCTGTGCGGTGCAGTGCATGCAGGGTCACTGATGACTCACAACAAACTAACACAAACACAGGTTCTACAGGCCTGCAGGCTGCAGCCTGCCATGTTAATGGTTCTGTAGGCCTGCAGCCTGGAGCCTCCATGTTAATGGTTCTGTAGGCCTGCAGGCTGCAGCCTCCATGTTAATGGTTCTGTAGGCCTGCAGCCTGGAGCCTCCATGTTAATGGTTCTGTAGGCCTGCTGCCTGGAGCCTCCATGTTAATGGTTCTGTAGGCCTGCAGCCTGGAGCCTCCATGTTAATGGTTCTGTAGGCCTGCAGCCTGCAGCCTGCCATGTTAATGGTTCTGTAGGCCTGCAGGCTGCAGCCTCCATGTTAATGGTTCTGTAGGCCTGCAGGCTGCAGCCTGCATGTTAATGGTTCTGTAGGCCTGCAGGCTGCAGCCTGCCATGTTAATGGTTCTGTAGGCCTGCAGGCTGCAGCCTGCATGTTAATGGTTCTGTAGGCCTGCAGGCTGCAGCCTGCATGTTAATGGTTCTGTAGGCCTGCAGGCTGCAGCCTGCCATGTTAATGGTTCTGTAGGCCTGCAGGCTGCAGCCTGCCATGTTAATGGTTCTACAGGCCTGCAGGCTGCAGCCTGCCATGTTAATGGTTCTGTAGGCCTGCAGGCTGCAGCCTGCCATGTTAATGGTTCTGTAGGCCTGCAGGCTGCAGCCTGCCATGTTAATGGTTCTGTAGGCCTGCAGGCTGCAGCCTGCCATGTTAATGGTTCTGTAGGCCTGCAGCCTGGAGCCTCCATGTTAATGGTTCTGTAGGCCTGCAGGCTGCAGCCTCCATGTTAATGGTTCTGTAGGCCTGCAGGCTGCAGCCTCCATGTTAATGGTTCTGTAGGCCTGCAGGCTGCAGCCTGCCATGTTAATGGTTCTGTAGGCCTGCAGGCTGCAGCCTGCCATGTTAATGGTTCTGTAGGCCTGCAGGCTGCAGCCTGCCATGTTAATGGTTCTGTAGGCCTGCAGCCTGGAGCCTGCCATGTTAATGGTTCTGTAGGCCTGCAGCCTGGAGCCTCCATGTTAATGGTTCTGTAGGCCTGCAGCCTGCAGCCTCCATGTTTATTGTTTATTGTTTATTGTTTATTGTTTATTGAATGGATCCCCATTAGCTGAAGGCAAAGCGACAGCTAATCTTCCTGGGGTCCATATAGGATTCATACAAATATAAAAACATGAATACATAATTAATGAGATACAAAAAATAACAAATTACAAAAGAAAAAAAACATAATTTCAATACAAAAATAACAAATTAACAAAAAACGTAATTTCAATACATAATATAAATTTAACAATTTAAAATTAAGATTCTGGTCATGTGGTCAGCTGCAACATATATGTCTTTAAAGCATACTTAAAAGATAGTTTGGTTTGCGTAAGATTAATATGAGTAGGTAACAAATTCCAGAATGACATTGATCGATAAATAACTGTATGTTTGAGGAGGTTGGTTCTTGGCGCAGGAAGTGTTAAATGACCAAGGCTGGCATTCCTGGTTTCATAATTGTGTGTGATAATTGAATTTAAATACTGATTATAAAAATAAGCTGGTGATTCAGTTAAAATAATGTTTCTGAAGAACATCAAAAGACTACAATGTAGTTTTTGTTCAACCGACAGCCAGGCCAGACGTGTGTGCATATGTACAATGCTAGTGCGTGTAGAACAGCTAAGAGCTAGTCTGGCAGCTCTGTTCTGAACAAGTTGTAATTTGTTCAAGTCCGTCTTAGTTGCTGCTGACCATACAACGGGACAGTAATGAAGGTGACATAAAACCAAGGATTGGATGACTTGCCCCATGGTTGAGGATGTCAAGTAGGTGGAACATTTCCTGACCATTGCTATGCCTCTTCCCATTTTAGTTATAATACCACCAATATGATCAGACCATGACAATTGGCAGTCCAATAAAACACCTAGCAGTTTTGTTTTATCAACCTGTTCAATAGGCATTCCTGACATAGATAAATGCATCTGAGGGTCACCCATAAGCATATGCCTAGATTTAAAAATAATGCATTTTGTTTTGGTGACATTTAGGGCCAATTTATTGTCCTTCACCCAGTTAGACACTTTTTCTAAATCTTGATTCAAAGCTACTTCCAACTCATGCACTGAAGTAGCAGTTCTGTACATCGTTGTATCATCAGCATACATAACCATACTGCAATTAGGTGATACATATGTGAGGTCATTTGTAAAAATAATAAAGAGTAGAGGCCCCAAGCAGCTTCCTTGAGGAACCCCACAATTATTATACTTCCTCTCTGATAGGCTACCATTAAAAAACACACTCTGCGATCTATTTGTTAAGTAGCTCAACATCCAGGCAAGTGCCAATCCACTGAATCCATATTTTTTAAGTTTAGATATTAATATGTCATGGTCTATTACATCAAAAGCAGCACTAAAGTCAAGTAATACAGTACCAACCATCTTCTTTAAGTCCATATGAGTCAGCCAGTCATCAGTTAGCTGAGCTAAGGCAGTAACAGTGGAAAGACCTTGCCTATACGCATGTTGAGAACTAGTGAACAATTTGTTATTGTTAAAATAATCTTGAATTTGTTTAAAAACTACTTTTTCCATTAATTTACTTAAAACGGGTAGTATACTAATTGGCCTACTGTTTGTCCCAGTAAACTCCTTCTTTTTGTCCTTGGGTAAAGGAATGACCTTTGCCTCCTTCCAAGCTTTTGGGCAAACTCCGTATGTTAGACACTTATTGAAAATATGACAAATAGGAACTGAAATATAGCATGAGGCGACCCTTAACAGTTTACTATCTAACATGTCCGTCCCAGCAGGTTTCTCACAAGGCAATGCTGACAGTAGGTTTTCAATGTCAGGGACACTAACCTGCACAAAATCAAACTGACAGCCTTTACCTTTCATTATGTTATTTTCAATTAAAGTGCACGAGGAGGAGCCATCAGAGGGTGACATTTTTTCTCTTAAATTGTCAACCTTGCTGGTGAAATAGTTGTTAAAATATGTGGCAATCTCAACTGGTTTGGTAATAAAAGCACCATTGATTTCAATAAATGAATTAGACAGGTATGATGATCTTCCCATAATTTGATTCAGTATTTTCCATAAATGTTTTCCATTATTTTTAGAATCATTGATTTTATTCTGATAATATTCTTTTTTATTACTTCTATTTATTTTAGTTACATTATTTCTTAATTTACGGTAGATTAACCTGTCAGAAAATAAACCAGAAGAGTCAGCCACCTTTTTGTAAAATAGCAAAATATATATATTTTTTAAATCTTCTCTTCTGGTACTCCTTTAAGTAAATGTATACTTGGTTAGTTTCCAGCACTGCCGGCCGGCTGGTTGTTAATGGTTCTGTAGGCCTGCAGCCTGGAGCCTCCATGTTAATGGTTCTGTAGGCCTGCAGCCTGCAGCCTCCATGTTAATGGTTCTGTAGGCCTGCAGCCTGCAGCCTCCATGTTAATGGTTCTGTAGGCCTGCAGCCTGGAGCCTCCATGTTAATGGTTCTCACACACGCAACCCCTCCCTCCAGGGAGCTCTGCCTCTGGCCAGCCAGCCGGCCGGCAGTGCTGGAAACTAACCAAGTATACATTTACTTAAAGGAGTACCAGAAGAGAAGATTTAAAAAATATATATATTTTGCTATTTTACAAATCTCCAATATTAAAAGATTGGACATGCGACCAAATGGACCCGTTAGTTACAAACCCATAAGGGTCTATTTGGTTCCATTTGATCATTTAGCTGCATGGGGACCCCCTGGAACTCCCTCAAGGACCCCTGGGGGTCCCCGGACCTCACTTTGAGAACCAACGCTGTACTGTACTGTACTGTACTGTACTGTACTGTACTGTACTGTACTGTACTGTACATGTGTGCGGTGCCTCACGCATGTGAAGTATAGGTCGTGGCAGAAGGTAATACTGAGTAAAGGAAATTGCCCAGAGCACATCTCAATCAATAAACCCCCGCTGGTTCCTGCCAGCTGCAGTGGTTCTCAAATCTCAACCTTTTCAGGCCGCGACCCCCAAGATAATCACATTGTAACTGGGGACCCCCCCCCCCCCCCCCCCCCCCCACCCTGACGAGCACTAAGAGTCCAGGCATTACATTTTGAATAACACGGTTCTATTGCGAAAATATTATTCACAATTTATAAAATATTTTCACAATTTCTGCCTCTAATATTTGACAGTTTGGCCAAATGTTTAGTTTGTCATTTTAGAGGTATTAAAAAGTCCTTTTAAAAATGAGCAGATACGTTACCGTCTATACACTTAAACTTTATGTTGGTTTGTTTACTGTTGAGTGAGAAAACAATCTTGCACACTAAAGTTAATCATCTGGGGACCCCCCAAAAACAATTTGGGGCTGGGGTCCCGACCCACAGGTTGAGAACCACTGGAGTATAATGGAAATTGCCCAGAGCACATCTCGATCGATAAAACCCCACTGGTTCCTGCCAACAGACGTACTGTACTGTACGGTAACCCGACAGATTAGCGGGAAGACTCTTCCTTTCCAAGGAAATGAGCTCATCTGGGAAAGGCTCTGTTGCTGAGCCAGGGGATTGGGGCACTGGGTACACACACACACGCACACGCACGTACGCACACACACACAATCACACGCATGCACGCACACAGGGACGTGCAGAGAATGTTAGAGAGGCAGGGGCTGACATTTCTAAAAGGGCCTTTTGGTGAAAATATCGAAAAGACCTCCAAGCTCAGAACGCGTTGCAGCGGCTATTTTCGGTGCATGATACCACACTGAACTAAGCATAATCAAGACAATACTGGAGATGTGACGTAACGGCATGGATTTCTACACAGAGAGAGCAATTCTTTCAACATGAGATGCTGCTAGCCTAGTTCCTGACCCTGAATCGCTAGCCACACCCCTTTAAATTTTTGTTTTGGCGATTCAGGGGTCTAGAATTGCTCTCATTGAAGAGACTTTCCTCGTTCGAAAATCCGTACGGCGAATCAGCGTCTTGTGATCAGCGTGGGTGGGGATTTCCCAGAACTCATGTGCAATTCGCCGCCGCCGGACGGGACCGCACACATCGCGTCGCGGTAAAATACGGTAAATTGCGGTAAAATGCGATCGTATCGATCTCGCTATGAAACATCAGTAGCAGACATGTTATGTTGTGTTTGATTACTAATTTGTTGTGCTCCTATTCCTGCTGTTTCTTTGGTTAGCAAGCAGCACTACACTAGCAAGCAACAGGCTAGCCACTAGCCAGCTGCCATAACAACACTACATCATCTGCAAGACTGCCTCTTTGGCAACGCCCATCCCAGCAATCGCCCACACGCACACACGCACACACGCACACACGCACACACACAGACCCACACACTCAGAGTCAGACTGTTGTTGCGTAGGTCCTCCAGTTGGGCGATGAGGTCAAGTGTTTAGGAACAGGAAGGACAGAGACAATCAGTCCATTTCCTCTTCCTGTGCATGTTGTCCATGTTGACTGGGCTTCACGTAAATAGACACAGCGATGACAGACGCCACGCTGGCTACTGTAGAGTTTGGAATAGTGTAAAGTCCTCCTCAATTTTCCTCCTCAATTTTCAATGGTAATGGAGTGGTTTCTTGCCATTTGCGAGTATCTGCAAAAAAATACGCTCCATTCTCTGTAAAATTTAGAAAGGAAAAACAAGGAATGAAACCTGTGGAAAAAATGCTTTTGCAGGACATTTTCAGGAAAAGAGCAGTTAAGACTTGAAACTGCACATGATCTTCCATGCATTATGAGTTATGGCTGTTTGAATAGTGGAGACGCATCCTACTTCCATAGACATATCGTCGTTGTCGGGTGAAAACATTATATGTCCAAAACCGTTTGTTTTGCATTTTTCATTTTAAAAATGAATTAAACTAGTGAAAACAGCCGATCTACAAGCACACAACGCCTCGCACCGCGAGGCGTTGTGTGCTTGTAGATCTGCTGTTTTCACTACTTTTGTGTGACGGCCTTGTACGATGAAGCAGGGCTTTGCTTTGCGAAAGAACATACAAATTTGAAACTTGGAGATCAAAGGTGTACACCCGACAACCACGATATTATACATTACCGATGTTTCCTGTTGAGAGCACATTTCACTCAGGTTTTTTTCATCTCACTCATTTCACTTTGTCTGCTGACCTCACTCAGCAATGAACTGAACAGAAAATAAACAACAAATAAAAACAAAACAATTCACAGGAGGCAAGCAGTGATCACCCCATGATGTGCACTGCAATGTAGTTTCAAATGCACTTCATTGCAGGAGGTGCTTTTTGAGAGAGAAAAAAATAAGAAGACCCACCATGTGACATGTGTGATCTGGGCAGCTTGCCCCAGGAAATGTGCCAATCATCTCAACAGGGAACAACTGTACACATGGGGCATTGAGATATCTACGTGTATAGACGAATCCACAGAGCGCTGCCCTGTTGTTGCGGTGTTGCAGTGCTCTTTGGATTCGGCCATCATAGGCGATTCTAGCCTCTTCTAGCAGGGGGTGCAAGAATGGGTTCCTCATACGCGCTTGCGAACATTTTCGGATTTTGTATGGTTTATCCTGTTGTTTGAACGGGTTTCTAAGGTTTATTTTTTTTTACCTAATTGTAACAATATACACTGTGCTTTTCTAGACACCATGAGCATATGTCTATATGATTTATTTACTTATTTTTGCAACAACTTTTGTGTGTAAAATACACTTGAGAGAGAAGCTTTAGGAGCAGTTAACTAGAGATGCAATTTATGGCTCACTTAAAAGAGCCGTTCAAAAGACTGGCTCATTTGGCTCTTTTGGCTCATTGCATATTTAAAATATTTTCGTTGAAACATGAATCCACAAGGTGGCACGGTCTGGCAGTTGAGATCACAATTTTGTATTTCCCTTTTTATAAAACGTGTGTGTATATTAAGCTACCTTGATGTATGTATGTATGTATGTACAGTATGTGTCTGTCTGTCTGTCTGTCTGTCTGTCTGTCTGTCTGTCTGTCTGTCTCTTTATACAGCTTAAGGTGGAGTGACTGAATGAAAGAGGATGATAATCATTAGGCATGATTAAAACCTCCTATAGGGTCAAAATGAGTAGTAGCGTGATGAGGAGCTGATATCATTTCGTTCCAACACCTTGAATGGCTCCCTACTCCGCGAACCGGATCCCATCGTTCACTTCAAAGAGCCGTTCAAAAGATTCGATTCGTTCGCGAACGTTGCATCTCTACAGTTAACCACCAAATTCACCACCAGAGCTAAATAACAGACACGTTTTTGCTCTGTGGAAATGTGTTGCTTGTGGTAGCTTGCAATGACTTTATGAGGTTGTTCACCCCCCTGCGGCCAGGGGGTGCAAGTGCACCCATAAACACCCCTTAAAATCGCCTATGCGGCCATACATATTGTGTATTATGTTCACGTGCACATTTCACTTTGCCAAAATCAATTCCTTGACCCTGGAGAAAGACAGTCAGTCAGGAGGAGTCAGCAGGTCACCACTGAGGTTGTTGGCAGGATATCGATGAACATTCTGTAACGTTCTCTCAAATCTCTGTCCAGACAGAGTGAACTCATGACACTGTATGCCTTTTTTGATTGACCAGTGTTTTTATTGACTAAATAAAATGTGCATGGCCATTACCGGTATGCATCCTGGGGATGCAGGGATGCTTAGTTTAATGAGTCCTTTATTAACCCATTTAGGCCTAGGATTATTGACTGCTTTAACCATTGAAAAATAGCAGATATACAAGCTCACAGCGCGGCACCGAGTGCAGCGCTGCGAGCTTGTAGATCTGCTATTTTTGAAAAATCATGATTTTTCTTTGCAAGTCTTTGAATATATCTATTTAAAAGCGAACATTTGTAACTCAAATATTTGCTTCTGGGGGGTCCCTGGAACAACATGTTTTGAAATGGGGGTCTGTGGCTAAATACCTGTAATTTTGGGTGTCCTTGACATGAAAAGGTTTGAGAACCTCTGATTTAAAGGAAGGATTTAGAAGGCGGGTTAAAGATCGGGTCAAAGATATTCAAAGACTTGCACACATTTTCACGATTTTTCAAAAATAGCAGATCTACAAGCTCGCAGCGCTGTGAGCTTGTATATCTGCTGTTTTTCAATAGTTAAAGCATAAAATAATGGTTAAAGTGGTTAAAATCTAATGCGACTCGGGCGCGTTCCAGGTATTTGAGAGTAAAAAATATGGGTCAGGGTCAGGGACTCAGGATGCAGGGCTAGTGACATCACTGTCTTTGTCCAGACAGTATGACCTCATGACACTGTAAGCCTTTTTTGAATGACTAGTGTTTTTATTGACTAAATAAAACGTGCATGTCCATTATGTCAGAAGGATAAAACGTAACAAAAGAAAACTTGCAAACGTATTTCTGTCTGCGGTAGCCTACAATACATATTAATTTGGAGATTGTTGACATGAAATTATTCCAGAAACACTGGACTGCTGATCTTTAAAAAGAAGAAGAATTCAGACCCTGCAGTTGTTCTTGTCAGTCGAAGACGCTATCTGAAGCCATCCAAAGCCTCCACATCTAAAATGATTAAAAATCATTAGCTCTGGTCCATCGCGTCACCTCCAGTGACTCGACCGCTGTTTATTTCCGGGTTGTGAACCATTGTGTCTGCGGTGGCCGCTGGGTGGCTCGATGTGGCTGCGTTTTATTTCATGACAAAAATAATGTATTTTACAGAGTGGGTGGGGTGCTGAGGGGCTCACCACCACGGAGAATAGACTTTCAACGACGCAAAACTACCTTTGGTTTGGTGAGTAGTGAAGTAGCTTTGTTTATTTTGACTGAAGTTGAGCGTTCGTAGGGGCTTAGAAATCGTGGTCTATTCATTTGCCGACGGGTGTGTCAGAGCGTCACTGGAGGTGACGCCATGGACCAGAGCTAAAAAAATCATCATCGGCGCTTCTATTTAAAGACGTTTCTTCTTGTTGGCAGGAGAACCCAGAGAGCTGATGAGTCCCACATGATAAGGGCCCTCTCTCCTCTCCTCTCCTCTCCTCTCCTCTCCTCTCCTCTCCTCTCCTCTCCTCTGTCCTCTCCTCTCCTCTCCTCTCCGCTCCTCTCCTCTCCTCTCCTCTCCTCTCCTCTCCTCTCCTCTCCTCTCCGCTCCTCTCCTCTCCTCTCCTCTCCTCTCCTCTCCTCTCCTCTCCTCTCCTCTCCTCTGTCCTCTCCTCTCCTCTCCTCTCCTCTCCTCTCCTCTCCTCTCCTCTCCGCTCCTCTCCTCTCCTCTCCTCTCCTCTCCTCTCCTCTCCATAGCGTGTGATCCGACACCTTGTGAACGGAACAATGCGCTGCCTTTTCTTTTCTTTGTGCTAGGCTGCCGAGGCTCTTCTGAGGGATGTGTGTGTGTGTGTGTGTGTGCGTGCGTGCTGTGCGTGCGTGCTGTGTGTGCGTGCGTGTGTGGGACAAAGGGGTATGGTGTAGAGGACAAGGAGTCTGGGACGGCAGCCAGCGATGCTTAAGAAGCAGCATTTGTTTCTGGTTTAGTTTGGAACCTTCCTCCTCGCAAAGCTTGAATGAGCCCAGCGGATGCTCACATTTCTCCGGTTACTCACCGCCTTCCTTCCTGTTCAGTCCAGTTCCAAGACCCACGGATAGACGGACGGACGGACGGACGGACGGACGGACGGACGGACGGACGGATGGACAGACGGACGGACGGACGGACGGATAATGGATGGACGGATTGACGGCCGGGCTACACCAAGCCGTTTTGCGCGCGTCAGTGCGTATGCGGGACATGCGCGTGTATGTGCGTTTTGGATAGATCCAATGTATGTCAATTCATCCGGCTACACCAGGCGTACGGATAGCGCGAACCACGGATACGCATTCCCTAAAAATAGGATCGGTTCTATTTTTTAAGCACGCGTATGCGTTTTGTACACAGACTATCTGGTCTTCCTCACATATACTCCCTCCTTGGTGTAGCCTGGAGCATTTACGCATACGCGAGCGTCTTCACGGACAGTACGCGCGTATGCGCACATTTTTTGGTGTAGTCCGGCCGTCAGGGTCTCGGCGCTCAAAACGCCGTTATTCGGCAGAAACCTCTTATCTCCATCAACGTTTTACTTTTTTTCTGGTTAAAATTCTTAAATGTCACTCAAAAGTAGTAGTAATAACTATAAAAATGTTTTTTTTTGCAAGTTTAGGCCTGTCTGTGAGTTTTATCCACCGTTTTCCAACGCCCCATAGTACATTGTGCAGACGCTGTACCGAGCTTCCGGCGCCGCAGCCGAGTGTGATCTACAAGCTCACAACGTCTGCATCTGCGACGCGACGTGAGCTTGTATGTCTGCTATTAAACCGGAAGTGTGGTCCAAACAGGTCCAAATAATCTCCAGTAAACTCCCGTGGAAACAGGTGGATACATATTGAGGGGTCTGGCAAATAACCTCGCTTTCCCCCAGAAAGCCTGGTGGTGTTTGTTCACAACAGGCCGTTTGGTTTCCCCCTAAAGCGGAAACCACTAGAAGAAGCGACGTCGCTTTGTTTTGGTTCCCCCTGTTCGTTTCCCCAATCATTAATCCCCATTGAGCGCAGGGGAATAATTTTTGGTTAAAACTGAATCCGGTTTGATCTTTCCGGCAAATTGTAGTCCTTTGGTGTCTGCATGCTCCCGACCGGATACAAGCCCGAAAAGTGAAGTGATCCCAGACTAGACTCCAGAAAACATGAACGGTCTTTGGATTGAGGGTCCTTCCTGTCTTCTATAGAGGGCCGCAGCAGTCAGGCAACAACGTTGTTGTATATGTTTTGTAATATTCTATTGTAAACGAACGCCCGATACGAGATCATACTGCAGCATCACACAAACGCATCAAAAAGCTTGAAAGGCTGAAATGTAACAGTTTTAGACATGAGGTTTCCTCCCGACGGAGACGAGGGCCATGAAGTCCAAGTCTTGGAAGCTGTAACGTCTCATGCGATCCACTGAGGAGAAATCTCTGCTCTTTGACTATCAGACTGGGCTTTCTGGCACACAGGCTGTAGAAGCCTTCCTTCACTTCCAGTTCCAAGCTGCTCTCTGACCGTAACCTTTCTGTTCTACGCTGGGAGCAGAACCAACTGAAATTGTAAGCCTGTCTGCTTGCTCAGGGGAGAAATTGAATCTTGACCTTCAGGCAGTATATGCTACTTGCCAACTAGGCACATTATTTTCAGGTTTCTGATCGAGTCGGGAGGGGGAATAATACATCATGTTGTAGTCCACTGGTGTCGTGTACCTCCAAAATGATTGCCCTATAGTTTAAAATTGGGTAATTCTCACTGAGGAGACACCACACCATTGTACCCACTAGACTGTAGAGACACCACACCATTGTACCCACTAGACTGCAGAGACACCACACCATTGTACCCACTAGACTAGACTGTGTGACGTTCTTTTTTTTAAAACACACACGCACACACACACACACACACACACACACACACACACACACACACACACACACACACACACACACACACACACACACACACACACACACACACACTGTTAGAGACACCACGCCATTGTAACCACTGGGTGAAAAATAGGTTCCAAAATCGTGATTTAAATTTAGAAAAAAGGGAGACAAAAGAATTACAGCAGTGACTCCTGCTGATCCGTAGGCCTAACTTATCAATGCACTGGAACGCTACCATATCAATACAAGCACCGGATGTATTTCTGTACACGTATATTTGTAAACTGAATCTTTTTTTTTTCTTCTTTTTTTTACTCTGTAATTTGTTTGTTGACTCAAAAGCCGGGGCTCATTGTGTTTGCTGGCAGGCACACAGGCTACACCTGATCAAACGTAGAGTCAGTGAATCCTCCAGCGGCAATCTAGCAGTGGTGTTAAGCAAATGGGCCCGTGATCCATGTATTCACCCTCTCAATCTCAGAGTTACAAAAACTCTTTTAAACCACCCTGCATCCCCTCATATTGAACTTCATTCCTGCTATTTAACCATGAACAGCTCACTCATTTCGGTGTGCCTCTACAAGGTCTTTCCTGTGTTGACGCTGGTTCTCTCTATGTGTGTATGAGGAGTCAAGGTGCCGTCTCTGATCTCCTCTCCAAGTTGACGACCCCACTTCTTTCTGTTTCAGCACCTTTCAGTGACCCCACCTTGGGTCGTGAGCTATAGTCTGAGAACCACTGGTTGAGGTTGTTTCCCAGCCTGTTTTTGATTGGCTTTGTTCTCTTTTTCAGTTGCTTTTGGTAGTCATGGCGGCCAGTTCCCACCTGATGTCGTGTGGGAGTTCTGACTGCTCCAGACCGTACTGAATTACTGACAGCTTACATAATGTCTTCAGACTAGGATTTAAGTCTAAGACGTACAGGTCTTTGTTGCAAACTAATCCTCCAAAGAGAACGATGCGGTCTCCCACGATACAACGGCTCATAAAAAGTGATGGACATGGGCCTTTTCCCTTGGGTCCTACCCTCTTCCAGAAGAAGGTCTCTGGATTCAATAGAAACAGATCATCAAAGGTCTCCTCGTAACTGTGGCTACCAAACATGTACAGCTCTCCATTGTAGGCAAAGGCTGAATGATACCAGCGTCCTTCTGGAAGAAGCTGTGCGGGAGGCGCGCTCAGCCAGCAGTTGGTCTCAGTGTCAAACACTCTGAAATTGTTGAATTGAATCCCAAAGCTCATGCTCTCAAATAAAAACATCTTTGTACCGATGATGGTAGCAGAGTGCCTGGGGAGGATGGGTGAAGTGCCTCTGTTGCTAATGAAAGACCAGACCATCGTGGCGGTGTCCAACGTGTACATGTCATCAGTGAATCCAGTCCCTTGGACGGCTCCTCCGTAGACATACATGACCTTCTCCAAGACGCATGCTGAGTGCTTCTGCCTCGCCTCCGGAAGGGTCCCTGATACCTTCAGCTTGAACCATCCGTGGGTGCCAACATCGAATGCATAAAGCACCGTGCAGAAAGGATACCCTCCCCATATGTAGATGGCGTCTTCTATCAGCACAGCCGAGTGGCCAAGGCGCCTGGTAGGAACCTCAGGGGGAAGTTGTCCTCTTTCAGTTGTCACAGGAGGCAACTTCCTCCAGCGCAAAGACACTGTGCTGAAGACGTCAATATATTTTGTCTCATCGCATAAACCCTGAAAGTAGTACATCTTGTTTTCCACTGCAACAGCGTCATTATCGAATCGTCTTTCTCCTCCACTCAGATGCACAGTCCAGTGAAACATCTCTCACACCGTATTTCAAGTTGGATACGTAAGCCTCTCCCTGTAGAAGAAAGGAGTACTAATGTGAGCCACGCTATATGTTTGACCAATCCACACATCTGACGGGCAGTGACTGACTGTTGATTTTGCTACTATCAAACCCGTTTGACCTTTGACCTTTCACATTTGAAAAGGTCAAATGTCAAG
>NC_137812.1:72244987-72269987 GCF_963921795.1 Nannobrachium achirus
TAGAGCAGGGGTCTTCAACGTTTTCAGGCCAGGGACCCCTTAGCTGAGAGAGAGATGAAGCAGGGACCCCCACTACATATTGTATACAATTGTGTTGCAGATTAAAACATTTTCATAGATTTCTTAATGTGTATTTTCAGACATGAAACCGTCAAATACTTTAATCAATCTACAAGTGATCTACAAGCTTACAACGCCTCGCGCTGCAAGGCGTTGTAAGCTTGTAAATCTGCTATTTTTGGCTAATTTTCCACTCAGAATAGGGATGCTAGGGTTCAAGTGGTTAATGTAAAAAAAACATAATCCTATCACACAAAGATTTGGCGACCCCCCTGTACTAGTAACTCTGAGGACCCCCGAGGGGTCCCGGACACCCTGTTGAAGATCCCTGGATTAGAGGAAGGAAGAGATACCCGAAGAAGGTCGTTTAGACCGAAACATCATAATAAACTACCTCTATGAGTGAAGACAGAGTGTGGGACTTCCATTTTTTGGTCAGATGATTATGAAAGATGACTCACAAGGCTTGGGAAAGAAATATGACATTGAGTTATTCTATGTTCTTCTATGCTATATAACTCATTGAGTTATTCTATGTTGTTCTATGCTATATAAATCATTGAGTTATTCTATGTTGTTCTATGCTATATAAATCATTGAGTTATTCTATGTTGTTCTATGCTATATAAACCATTGAGTTATTCTATGTTGTTCTATGCTATATAAATCATTGAGTTATTCTATGTTGTTCTATGCTATATAAATCATTGAGTTATTCTATGTTGTTCTATGCTATATAAATCATTGAGTTATTCTATGTTGTTCTATGCTATATAAATCATTGAGTTATTCTATGTTGTTCTATGCTATATAAATCATTGAGTTATTCTATGTTGTTCTATGCTATATAAATCATTGAGTTATTCTATGTTGTTCTATGCTATATAAACCATTGAGTTATTCTATGTTGTTCTATGCTATATAAATCATTGAGTTATTCTATGTTGTTCTATGCTATATCAATCATTGAGTTATTCTATGTTGTTCTATGCTATATAAATCATTGAGTTATTCTATGTTGTTCTATGCTATATAAATCATTGAGTTATTCTATGTTGTTCTATGCTATATAAATCATTGAGTTATTCTATGTTGTTCTATGCTATATAAATCATTGAGTTATTCTATGTTGTTCTATGCTATATAAATCATTGAGTTATTCTATGTTGTTCTATGCTATATAACTCATTGAGTTATTCTATGTTGTTCTATGCTATATAAACCATTGAGTTATTCTATGTTGTTCTATGCTATATAAACCATTGAGTTATTCTATGTTGTTCTATGCTATATAAACCATTGAGTTATTCTATGTTGTTCTATGCTATATAAATCATTGAGTTATTCTATGTTGTTCTATGCTATATAAATCATTGAGTTATTCTATGTTGTTCTATGCTATATAAATCATTGAGTTATTCTATGTTGTTCTATGCTATATAAATCATTGAGTTATTCTATGTTGTTCTATGCTATATAAATCATTGAGTTATTCTATGTTGTTCTATGCTATATAAATCATTGAGTTATTCTATGTTGTTCTATGCTATATAAATCATTGAGTTATTCTATGTTGTTCTATGCTATATAAACCATTGAGTTATTCTATGTTGTTCTATGCTATATAAACCATTGAGTTATTCTATGTTGTTCTATGCTATATAAATCATTGAGTTATTCTATGTTGTTCTATGCTATATCAATCATTGAGTTATTCTATGTTGTTCTATGCTATATAAATCATTGAGTTATTCTATGTTGTTCTATGCTATATAAATCATTGAGTTATTCTATGTTGTTCTATGCTATATAAATCATTGAGTTATTCTATGTTGTTCTATGCTATATAAATCATTGCATGTTCTATGCAATGATTTATATGTTGTGACCTCTGCATTACATCCATGTGGGCTGCCCAGCCTTTGGTGCATGTCACAAAAACGGATCTGTCTGATTGTCCATATTCCATCCTGATTGGCTGATATTGGCTTTCAAAGTTTGTAAGATTGGTCCATTTTTGACAAAATTCCTCAAATCACAAACGCAGAGTGCAATTAACATGAAATCGCGCGCACACGTTCCCACTAGGCCAAGGAAGAAATGCCACTTCACATTTTTTAAATCAGCCTCATAATCAGACAGATCCGTGTCGATCACATGACTGTAGAGATACTGTCTACCGATTTGCGTGATTTTTGGACAAAATCTGTAGGAGTAGTGTACAGAAATGTGTCTTGCAAACATCGGCCTCATGGTGGCGCTAGAACAGGGCCATTTGAAAAATGTGGGACAGAGGTTCTGAATTGGCATCCAGGGAGTGTGTGTGCTCATTTTGGCATTTTTCCAACGGTGCCGGAGATTAGCTGTTAACAAACTTGGAGGATGGACGCACGCACAGCACGCACGCACGCACGCACGCACGCACGCACGCACGCACGCACGCACGCACGCACGCACGCACGGACGGACGGACGGACGGACGGACAGGGGCGAAAACATACTCTCCCCCTGCCTTCGGCTGGTGGAGACAAAGAATTCAAAAGGATAGAAGCTCACTAAAGCCTGGAGGTTTCCATTGTGCTCCAATTAAGGTATAAACTAAATATTTGTCACAAATTAAACCTGTTCACCTCACCTTACACACGCTATAGTCCCGCTGGAATGATGTTTATGTATAAAGCATTGAGCGATGATGGATTTCAGGTGGTGATAATTTCTCCAAATTGATGAACAGGTTTTTGTTCATGAGAACTGCCTGGTGTGTTCATACACTGATGAATCAATGTACAGTTGGACAGGTCGTGAACCTGCAGGGTCTGGGATCTATAGAGTTTGAACTTTCCATTCCTGTTACTGAGCAAACACTCTATAGCAGCTTTTTCAGTCCTTTTCATATCAGGGTCTTTCATCTATTCAGCATTTGAGCCACGGACCGCCATTTGATTAGATTCAGCCTCTTACACCCAATATTTTATCCACAATCCCATGCTGTATTGACGTGGTGCCATAGGAGAGATAACAGGCAAACTTTTGTATTGTTTTGTATTGTTCTTATTGAACTTTTAATCTGTTTAATGAATGACCAGATGGCTTCTTCCTCTCCTTGCACACAGTGTTCTGTTTCCTTGATATGCATTGTTCTACTTTTTACAACAATGTGCTGATAAAACGAAACTAGCTAAACTAAACATTGATCAAAATAACGATTCTTCTACATTCTCTAGTGTAGACTTCTTGTAAATTAAGTAGTGCAGATGCTTAAAGGAGTAGTTCACCCCCATGATTACGCCCATAGACTTGTGTTCTATCATGTTATTATTTTTTGTATTTGTCGCATTCCTAAGACAAAAATATATATAATTGTAAATTCACCCCCATTGATTCCGGATGGAAACCCAAATGCATGTGGGTCACCATTCGGAATCAATTTATTGTATTCTAATTAGGTATACAACAAAAAACTGAGTAATCAATAGATTACTACTCCTAGGCCTACTGCTGCATTCACACTGAGAGAAGCCAAGCTAATGGTTTGCTTGGTAATTCAATGTATTCTCTATGCAAACCAGCTTTAAAACATTCCAGGCTTTTTTTTCCAGCTTGGACATTTTAAAAGCTGGTTTGCATAGAGAATACATTGAATTACCAAGCAAACCATTAGCTTGGCTTTTCTGTATGTGAATGAGGCTTAAAGGAGTAGTTCACCCCCAAAATGATTTTTTTCCTATTGATTAGTCACGCCATGGAGAGTAGAGTTCAATAATATTTTTTGGTTTTTATCACATTCCTAAGACAAAAATTTGATTCGAGTAAATTTACCCCCCATTGATTCCGGATGGTGACCCGTTTCGAAACGGGTCACCATCCGGAACGAATGGGGGTAAATTTATTGTTATCACATTTTTTGTCTTAGGAATGCGACAAAAAACTAAAAATATTATTGAACTCTACTCTCCATGTCGTGACTAATCAATAGGAAAAAAATCATTTTGGGGGTGAACTACTCCTTTAAGTCCCATTTGAAAAAAAGCCTTAAAGACCTACAGTAAGTCCGATTTGAAAATTACCCCCTGTTTTTCTGGAAAACATATTACTCAGCCTCTGTAGCAGCTAGAAACAAAATTCCAAAACTATGTGATAGCTTACACCTTTGGCTTTCAAATATTTTTTTCTTCAAAAACTACTGTACTACATACTGTACATGTACTGTAATACACGCAAATGTGTACCCGTTCATAATGGATTAACAGTAATTTAACTCTTGAGAGCGTAAAATGGAACCAAATTTGGTTTTACTTTACTGTCTCAAGAGTTAAAGATCTAAATTAAAGGTCCATTCGGTTACCAACGCTCCATCATTTAGCTGGGGACCACTTAGAATCCCTTCAAGGACCGCTGGTGGTCCCCGGCCCACTGGTTGAGATACCACAGCTCTATAACAAAGAGTATACAGAATCAGAATATAGAGCTATTTAACACTTATGAATATCAGTGTTGATTTCGTCGACTAAAACTATGACAAAAAATATTTGTCAACTGCGTTTTTTTCACTGACAAAAACTAAATAAAAACTAAACAAAAACTAAGACTAAACATATTGACAATTTCGTCAACAAAATAAAAACTAGACTAAAACGTTAGGGAGGGACTCGTGGAGAAGAGAGTCATTTTATGTGTGGTTGCTCTCAGGTGATGCGTGATGAAAATAGCCGATCTACAAGCTCACAACGCGTTATGTGAGCTTGTAGATCTGCTATTTTCAGCACGTAACCAAGTGTCATTGTGATGCCATCAAGGCCTGCCAAAATACATTTTATTTGACTAAATCAACAGTAGATTTAGTCGCTTAAAAACGTAATGATATTTAGTCGACTAAAATTAGACTAAACCTAAAACCTTTCAGGTGACTAAATTATGACTAAAACTAAACGAGATTTGATTCAAAAGACTATGACTAAAACTAAATCAAAATGTGCTGTCAAAAACAACACTTGAATATACGTAGGATAAAATACAATGTCAATGTATTGCGTTACCAACTCCTCCGCCACCTGTGGATGTCAGGGGCGTCAATTGGGTATGGCAGGGGTATGCAGCTGCCATACCCTGGGTCCAGGGGGGGAAATAATAGTTACTTTTAAATATAAATCCATGAATGTCATTAATGTTATTAAATTACAGTAAAATAACTACAAATGCAACATTTTACAAAATGGTCACTTTAACAAGGTATTATAATTATATTCTCCACACTTATATTCAGCCCCATATTGACAAGATGGTATATTCCCAGGTTCCGCAAGTCAGCTGCACAGGTGCAATGCATTATTGTTAATTGTGGCACGTTTACTAACATGCCAAGTTTAGCTGCACTTGAACAACCGTTCCAGGCTGCCATTATGCAGCCAGAGAAACCCTCGAAACCTGTGTAAAAAACTGACAAAACTCGTTTTTTTTTTTCAGACATTGTGAAAATAGCCGATCTACATGCTCACAACGCCTCGCAGCGCGAGGCGTTGTGAGCATGTAGATCTGCTATTTTCACAATAGACCGGTGTTATCCAAAATGTAATGCCTCTTTTCCATGAGGAATCCCATCTTTGCCATACCCTAGCTTTTGCTGAATTGACGCCACCTATGGATGTGTTGTCTTTCACTGTCACAGCTGCTCCCAGTGGAGGACAGAGCGCTCCTTTCATGCCACCGTGTATCTCAGCACACCTATTGTCCCCGTGAAGAGATGGATTTCACCCTGATTCTCCCAAACGGTTATATTCACAGCCTAGGCTTTTAGCTTGTGCTCCTGTGATCCTAGTCAACGTAGAACACTGGCTTATCCCAAACTGTTTAGCTTGAGACGCCAAAAGAGAAATGTGATGCCTTAATCCCTGGACCAAACACAGAGAAAATAGCAGATCTTCAAGCACACAATGCGTCACATTTTGTGAGCTTGTAGGTTGAATATATCCACTAGTTTGGGGCTCCTTAACCTTGTAATTAATTTGATTTGATTTCATTTTCATATTTTACCCCCCATGTCTCTCCAGCTCTTTAGAAAACTGAAAATGCATTTTCAGGTTAGGATACTAAATGTTATAGATCCAATCAGGATAGAGAACTCGTACAGAATACAGACCAAACAAGGGGAATGGGAAGTGATGGTACAAAGAAACTGTATTCTTTCTGTAGAGTGAGTGTTAAGTTGCCTCGCCAGAGCCTTAGTAATAAAGGTCTGGCGAGGCAAATATGCACTCACTCTATCCACAAGTTTCCAACGTCCCATCGCGCATTGCGAAAAAAGCGGGCGGCCGCTTCCGGCGCCGCAGCCGAGTGTGATCTACAAGCTCACAACGGTTGCATCTGCGAGGCGACGTGAGCTTGTATGTCTGCTGTTCCCCCGGAAGTCTCCCACAGATAATGCTACAGTAAATTCTTGCGGAAACAGGTGGATAGCAGTGGTCCTTTTCAGGCCGCAATAATCACATTTTAACTGACAAGCACTAAGAGTTGAGGCATTACATTTTGTATAACATGGTGCTATTGTGAAGATAGCCGATCTACATGCTCATTAGACGGGAATACAGAGGGTTCCCGAAGGGTTCCTAGTTTGGTCCCGGGCTCCCCCAGAGAAGAGTCCTTGAGCAGATCTGAACCCCTAGTTTCTCCCGGTGAGCAGGTTGGTGCCTTGCATGGTTTCCTCTGCCATCGGTGTATGAATGTGTGTGTGAATGGGTGAATGTAATGAATGTGTGTGTGAATGGGTGAATGTAATGAATGTGTGTGTGAATGGGTGAATGTAATGAATGTGTGTGTGAATGGGTGAATGTAATGCACAATCTCTGTAAAGCACCTTGGATAAAGGCGCTGTACAAATGCACCATTTACCATTTACGTCACCACATTAAACATTCACAGTGGAAAACGGATCCGGCCGGTGTGTTCCGCGGCCCCCAGGGGCCTTTCCACCATGTGGAGGTTATGTCACGAGCATGTGTGTTTGTGTGTGTGTGTGTGTGTGTGTGTGTGTGTGTGTGTGTGTGTGCGTGTGTGTGTGTGTGTGTGCGTGCGCGCGTGTGTGTGTGTGTGTGTGTTTGTGTGTGTGTGTGTGTGTGTGTGTGTGTGTGTGTGTGTGTGTGTGTGTGTGTGTGTGTGTGTGTGTGTGTGTGTGTGTGTGTGTGACAGATAAGACAGGGTTAATCCATCCCGTCCTGTGAAGCAAAGTGATGTTGGATGTCGTTGTTGTCGGGCAGAAAGCTCTTATCTCCATATTTTAACTTTTGGTGTTTTTTCGTAAATCAACACCCATGGGCAACTGGTGGCCCGGGGGCCACATGCGGCCCTCACCTTCACGTAATGCGGCCCGCAGGTAAATGTCAGAATACTGATATATTATTGATTTCAGCTGTTATAATTCCAAACATGCAAACATGACATGCTTTAATTTCTTCAGTCTATATTAGAAGTTTGTGTTTAAGTTCATAAAGTTAACATAAGTATAACTACACATGCATTTGAAATTAAATAAAAAATTATACTTTTCAGGATTCAAAAATAGCAAATTATTCAGGATTCCAATTAAAGAATAACAAAAAAATAGCGGATCTACAAGCTCAAAACGTGTTGCAGTTTATAGTGGCCCTCTCCATCCTCAAAGTTGCCCACCCCTGCACTACAGTGTCACACAAAAGCATAGAAATTAGCAGATCTACAAGCTCGAAACGCGTCGCTCCGCGCCGCGTTTCGAGCTTGTAGATCTGCAATTTTTGAAAAATCGTGAAAATTAGAATTTTGACCCGATTCTATAAGTGTCTTTTGAATCCTTCTAAGGTCCTTTTCACTTAACTGGAGCTCAGTTAGTCTGTTCTTGAGAGACCACTATGTCAGTGGTTCTAAAACCTTTTCATGTGAAGGACCCCCAAAATGATAGTTATTTGGCCACGGACCCCCATCTCAAAATATTTAGTTCCAGGGACCACCCAGAAGCAAAATTTTAGTTACAAACGTTCGCTTTGAAAATACACATATAAGATTTGCACAAGTTTTCACAACTTTTTCAAAAATAGCAGATCTACAAGCTTGCAGTGCGGCACTCTGTTTTTCGACGCCTTTGAATTTGAGTCCTGAAAAGCAGCAGTTTTCTGGACATAGGAGGTTTCCGCGCGGCGGAGACGATGCGTCAGCGAGGTCATCTGGGATGTCTGGGACGTCGCTACGTACGCCTCGCAGGGACGTGCTGGCCATTGGGAAAAGCGGGACAACTCCCGAACGGCCGGTTCATTCTCAGACAACTCCCGAACGGCCGGTTCATTCTCAGACAACTCCCGAACGGCCGGTTCATTCTCAGACAACTCCCGAACGGCCGGTTCATTCTCAGACAACTCCCGAACGGCCGGTTCATTCTCAGACAACTCCCGAACGGCCGGTTCATTCTCAGACAACTCCCGAACGGCCGGTTCATTCTCAGACAACTCCCGAACGGCCGGTTCATTCTCAGACAACTCCCGAACGGCCGGTTCATTCCCGGCCGGTCCAGCCGGTGCAAGGCGTTGTGTGCTTGTAGATTTTGTTTTAGGAAAAAAAATTAGAAATAAAATGTCTGCCTTTGTTCCATTTTGGGGGCTGGGCAGCCAACGAAGTAAATCGTCACTGTCGGGCAGAAACCTCATATCTCCAAGTTTCAAATTTGTACATTTCTTCGCAAAGCAAAGCCCTGCTTCATCATCATACAAGTCCGTCGCACAAAAGTAGTGAAAACAGCCGATCTACAAGCACAACGCCTCGCGACGCGAGGCATTGTGTGCTTGTAGATCGTCTGTTTTCACTAGTTTAAATAATTTTTAAAATGATAAATACAAAACAAACGGTTTCCACCCTACAACAACGAAATATAACTCATGTAATTGGCATCACTGGCTTGTCACTTTGTCCCAAATCTTTGAGTAGCAGCAGCAGCGCTATAGAGAGATCTCTCTCTATAGCGCGCAATGAGGGCCTCTCCAACTCTTTTTCCCAGGCTGAATCAGGGGCCCAGCACGTCCCTGGCGCCTCGGGTTTCGTTCACTCCAGCCTCGCCCTGGTCTCCGCTTTCAGCCTGATGGATTGTTGAGCGTGGGAAAAATCACATAAAAGAGCAGGGCCTCCTGTCAGAGGGGGTGTGGCTTATGAGAGGGCGTGCACACCGGTGACCCGTTGTGTAATTGTGTTGTTGCCAGGTAGATCTGGATTTCACCTGCTCTCTGTGTGTGTGTGTGTGTGTGTGTGTGTGTGTGTGTGTGTGTGTGTGTGTGTGTGTGTGTGTGTGTGTGTGTGTGTGTGTGTGTGTGTGCGTGCGTGCGTGCGTGCGTGCGTGCGTGCGTGCGTGCGTGCGTGCGTGCGTGCGTGCGTGCGTGCGTGCGTGCGTGCGTGTGTGTGTGTGTGTGCGTGCTTGTGTGTGTGTGTTTAGGCCTAAATAAAAATATACGCCCAATGCGCCCATATCTACATAAATTCATACTAGGATATTATATGTATTTAGTAATTTCCAATATATTAGGGGTAATCATTGTAACAGACCCGGGCCCCTTTGATCAGGGCCCCCTTGATCCGAAAACCCATGGGGAATAAGGTCTAATTTCGCCACTGGTGTGTGTGTGTGTGTGTGTGTGTGTGTGTGTGTGTGTGTGTGTGTGTGTGTGTGTGTGTGTGTGTCTGTGTGTGTGTGTGTGTGTGTGTGTGTGTGTGTGTGTGTGTGTCTGTGTGTGTGTGTGTGTGTGTGTGTGTGTGTGTGTCGTGTGTGTGTGTGTGTGTGTGTGTGTGTGTGTGTGCGTGCATGCATGCGTGCGTGAACTAGTGCAAATAGCAGATCTACAAGCTCACAACGCGCTTGTTGATGGGCTATTTTCACAAACAACTACTTTAAACATTTGCTATCTAATTTTTGGACTGCTCCAGAGGGCCTACCAAACCAAACCCAACCCACCAGGCGCGTACTGTACACACATAGACACCAGAGGGGGCTTGAGCCCCTGCCCTTTTATCCGTCTGTAAAAAGTGCCCTCTCCAGACTCCAGACCATGATTGCAGTTTTTACTATGGAGAAAGAAATGCAAATGCCCCCCCCTTTCCATGCCATACCATGAAGGCAGCATTCAAGAGAATCGCCTTGTCCAAACTCTCCTGAACTTGAATGCAGCATCTTATGTTGAGAGAATTGCCCTCTCTGTGTAGAAATCCATGCCGTTACGAATTGCAGGGCCGTAGCGCGTCTAATCAGCAAGCTCTCTCGAATTCGCCTCTTTCCACTCGCGTGCGTGCGAAGCGTGCGCGTTTTGGCGTTATTTTTAGTCGGTTTTGGGCCGGTGTTGGGGCTGGTTTGTGTCCACTCCCTCCATTTCGGCGCCCCCTCTAGTATGGCAATCTAGGCGGCCGCGTAGCTCGCCTATTGCTAAAAACGGCCCTGTTGAATTGATTATGATTAGTTCAGTGTGGTATCAAGCACCGAAAATAGCCGACTTCCTGTGCGACACGTTGTGAGCTTGGAGGTCTGCTATTTTCTATATTTTTCCTTTTAGAAATTTCAGCCCCTGCCTCTCTAACATTCTCTGCACGGCCCTGAAACCAAACCCACAGCGACCGTCAGCTGTAGCTTCAACAAGGATGTGAAAGGAGTTCCTTCATCCTCACAAAGCTTTTGTTACGCTGAAGACCACCGGAAACCCAAGAGCAACAAACCTGTGATGCTGGAAGAGATCAGGTTCAAGATGTCAAGACAACAGACAGGGTGATTGTTCCCTGTAGGCCTCCTTCCACAACACTCTGAACCAAAAGCTAACGTTTCTACCAACTAACCCTCAGGCTAATGGCACGTTTTGTAGTAAGTAACCCGTGTTGATTTCATTGACTAAAAACTAACTACTAAAACTATTATTTTTTTATAATAAGGGAAACATAATAAAATCTGCAAACTAAATCGTTACCAAGAAATGTCTTCACCAATGTGTTTCTAAAGGTGTGTAATAATATGTACTAAAAGGTTGAAATTCAACTCCTGCGGGAAACCTCATAAAAAAACTGATGAAAGTGTTTAGTGATGAATCATCACTTTTCCAGTTTTGTGGGGTTCATTTGTTGCCCACGGAATGTTTTTCATGCAAAACAAATGCTTGCAATGGATTCAGCATCATGAAAAACCCCTAGTTTGACCCCACACATGCTACTTAAAGAAGATGTATTTATTTATTTATTTTCCTGTAGTAAGGTTAATGGGACACAAACTTTCATCAGTTTTTTATGAGGTTTCCCCCGGGAGTTGAATTTCAACCTTTTAGTACATATTATTACACACCTTTAGAAACACATTGGTGAAACATTTCTTGGTAACGATTTAGTTTGCAGATTTCTCAAATATCTGATAAAATCCCCTTATTATTACAGAAATGAAAACTAAGCTATGATGACTAAAACTAAGACTAAATATACTGACAATTTGGTCAACAAATAAAAACTGGACAAAAACCTTTGAGGAGTAATTAGAGACTAAGAGATCCGGTAGAACTAAGACATCAAGGGTGCGTGCGGGTGCCACGGACCGAAAATAGCTGATCTACAAGCTCACGACACGTTGCAGTGTGATCATGTGTTTCAGAAGACAAGCAGGAGTCTGTTCTGTTCAGCCGTCGCTGAGTCCTCCTTGATCAGCCGTGCAAAAGACTTTGATTACCCATTCTGTGCCCCAGAGATTAACGGATTAAAATGTCCAGAGTGCCTCTCGCTGGCCCCATTAACGGCCTGTCTCTTATTTTGAAGGCCAGAAGTCCATAGCGTTAACACTTCCGGTCTGACGTCATCGCTTCATGACGTCATGACGCTCGTCGTCCACGTGGTGTTGTGTAATGGCGGAACGGAGCTTTTCAACATGTGTTTTATTAGCGAGCATCTATTGCCATCCTCCCACTTGAAAGTGTTGTTTGGAGATAATGGACATTAAAGATGAGATTCCCCGTCTGCCTCAATGTTATGGGATTACTATTTTGTGCTCGTGGATCCGTGATGATGAGAAATCAGCGACGGAGATCGGCTCGGAACCTTCCGCCATTGTACCCGGTAGGATAACCGCCGTTACAGTAATACTGTATATTACTTTTCACGAGTATACTCGGGATCGGCACTCTGGGTACTCGAGTACTTTTCACGAGTATTCTCGGGAATGGCACTAAATCGGTTAATACCTGTAGGAACAGATTTAAAAGCAAGCTTATTTTTCATTATTCCCGCTATGCAGGGCCGTCGATAGGGGGGGTAAAGGGTACTGTTTCCCCCCCTCCTGGAAAGGGGGGGCCCTGCGGTGGGGGGGCATCCCGTTGAACGTGAGGTGGTGAGGTGTCATAACAAGGCCTCATGTGTCCCACAGTACACAAACTGATTATTGTGCAACAGGGACGTGCTGGGCCCCTGACTCAGCCCGGGAAAAAGAGTTGTAGAGGCCCTCATTGCGCGCTATAGAGAGAGATCTCTCTCTATAGCGCTGCTGCTACTCAAAGATTTGCCATTTCAGATCATGTCAAGTGACAAGCCAGTGGGCCAATTACATGAGTTATATTTCGTCGTTGTCGGGTGGAAACCTTCTATGTCCAAAACCGTTTGTTTTGTATTTATCACTTTAAAAATGATTTAAACTAGTGAAAACAGCCGATCTACAAGCACACAACGCCTCGCACCGCGAGGCGTTGTGTGCTTGTAGATCTTCTGTTTTCACTACTTTTTTGCAACGGCCTGATGAAGCAAGGCTTTGCTTTGTGAAAAAATTTATACATTTGAAACTACAAGGAGATACAAGGTTTCTGCCCGAGAGTGACAACTTGAACTTACTTTGTTGGCCGCCCAGCCCCCAAAATGGAACGAAGAAGCCGACATTTTATTTTTAATGTTTTCCTAATGGCCGGCCTGGACCGGCCGGGAATGAACCGGCCGTTCGGGAGTTGTCCCGCTTTTCCCAATGGCCAGCACGTCCCCGCTCTGCACGAGCATGCGTATTCCATATACGTCACTCCCCTCATTCCATTCAGGTCAGAGATGTGCGGTGCAAATTATTATTAATTGCGGTGCAATTATGGTTAATTAGTTGGTCTCACGTGACGTGTGTTGTTGTTGACGCCAGTGTCATTTGATGCATTCTATCTGCCATGACCTTTACAGTCTATTGTATGAGGTTTTATAACTGGGGAATTATATCGCTGTTTTTTCCTGCTGATAAATTGATATAATGAAGGCCTATTACTGGTGATAAATTATGTAGACCAGGGGTCTTCAACGTTTTCAGGCCAAGGACCCCTTAGTTGAGAGAGAGATGAAGCAGGGACCCCCACAACCTGTTCATAGATTCCATATAGTTTCATCGTTTGACATGACACAACCATCAGTGTATTTTGGATTCATGTCAATTTGTGTTTTCAGATATTTAACCACTTGAATCGTCAACACTTAATAAACTTGACCTTTCACTCTGTACTTAGTCTGCTCTTTTCCCCCTCTACACCAAACCTCTTTGCCAGAAATATCCGATCTACAAGCTCACAACGCCTCGCAGCGTTATTGCGCCCTTTCCCACTGGGCGCGATAGCGATAAGAAAATATTTTGTTTTCAGTAGAAGTGGATGGCAGCGTCCACACCACAACGATAAAGCCGCCCGTCATAATTGATGTGAACGCCGACATAATATGCTATCGTTATGGTTATCTTTATCACGTCCAGTGGGAATGAGCCTTAACTGGCGCTATATTATTTAGACGTTGAAGAAGCAGTTTAAGGCATGGAAACTGAATGAGGCTTTCCAAAATAATATGATTATTAGATATGTAAATAATAATGATCAGTTATCATCGACATATTCCTTTTTATCATAACATCTGCTTACATTCCATCTCAGTTGTGAATGGAATGCAGGTGACTTCACATCTAATAAACGTGAAGACCAAATTACATTTATTGATCATAATTGGTATGTAATTCCTATAGTAAACCACGGGCTGGTTGTGTCTCAGCCAATCACAGTCTCTGCCGACCGCCATGTCCCCTTGGGCTATGGGAACCAGGCACGTACTGGGCCCCTGTTTCAGCCCGGGAAAAGGAGTTGGAGAGGCCATCATTCTGCGCTGGCATCGGCCCTACACCAGATTTTTTCTCCTTCCGGACGCGTCGCGAGGCCCCACATACTAACCGATGAACGGTTACTGTGAGTTTAGGTCTCATAGTTTTCCTGGTATAAAGAGAGTCTAATGATGTTTTATGTAGACCATCCAGGAGTAGTCAAGGAAGCTAGTAGTGGGCCGGTATTCAGATGACAGACAAGCCAGTGGGGCCAATGCAGGGGCATCACAAGGGGTAGGAAAGTGGGACTGAGTTACTGGGGCCCAAGGTGGAGGGGCCCTAATAACTTTATCTATTGAAAAATAGCAGATATACAAGCTCACAGCGCGGCACAGAGTACCGCGCTGTGAAAATGTTGTGAAAATGTGTGAAAATCTTTGAATATATGTATTTTTTAAGCTAACATTTCTAACTCAAATTTTGCTTCTGGGGGTCCCTGGAACTAAATATTTTGAGATCGGGGTCCGTGGCCAAATACATATCATCTTGGGGATCCTTAACATAGGTTTATTGCACATATTTTCACGATTTTTCAAAAATAGCAGATATACAAGCTCGCAGCGCGGCACTCGGTGCCACGCTGTGAGCTTGTATATCTGCTATTTTTCAATAGTTAACATTCATGGGGGGCCCGCAGTGAATCCTTGTACCCAGGGCCCAGAATTTGGTGTGACGCCCCTGGGCCAATGTGATGGCTCTGTGGGCTGCTGCTACTCAGCGCTATAGAGAGAGATCTCTCAAAGTGCTGCTGCTACTCAAAGATTGGCCATTTCAGATCATGAGAGACAATCCAATTACATTATATTTACTTTGTGGGCCGGCCATTTTTTTTCAGTGGCCGCCTGGCCGGCCTAGACCATCCGGGAATGGACCGGCCTTTCGGGAGTTTTGATAAATATATTATTTGTAAACAACAATACCTTCTTATTCCCCTATGAGATACAATAATCCATCACAAAGACATAAGACAGGAGAGAGATTCAGAGAGAGAATGGAATGTTTACTATGGAGAGAGAGAATTCAAGACAGGTACAGTACAGAAATAATGGTTTGTGTCTCTCTGACAAATGATGTTTTGACATCAGTATAAGTATGGTCATTTGGTCAGTCAGCGGATGACGTTTCAACAGTTCATAGGATGTTTCTTGTCCACAAATGACAAGACAAAGAGTCCATATACCGTAGGTTCCTGGGGGGAGAGATGTCCTTGCTGGTGTCTGGATGACACCAGATGTCCCAGGCTGAGCCTTATAAACCAAAACAATTCTCATTGTTTTAGTTACAGGCTCCATGGCAGTAGATAAGGCCTCATTTCTACCAGACAGAGACCTTGTGGTGTGGGAGAGGGACTGACTACTAAGGGATTGACTGGTGTTATGGAAATAATATATATATATATATATATATATATATATATATATATATATATATATATATATATATATAGTCCATTCAGGAGATGAATGCAGATGTTTATTTTGGGGTAAAAGCAAAATACTTTTCTGTTTTTAATTTTGGGAACAGAATTCTCCTGAATGTCTCTGAAGCATATCGATTGGCCTCATTGTGAATAACAATAATGACTATGAAATGTATCGTAAATGAAATATTATATTGCTTCATTCATTCATTCATTCATTCATTCATTCAATTTGATTAAGATATCATATCTCAGTATTATGATATATCTGATAGCCTTAGCTTATATTATATGTTAGAACCTGAAGTTCATTCTGCACTGCATTGTAAGTCATTAAAGGACAACTTTAGTTTTTTACAACAAGGGTTCATATTTTAGATTGTAATTAAAGAATATAAAAGATGAGTGTTAAAATTATTTCATTTACTTCTTTCTATGGTTTTAGAGATTCTTATTTCAGTGGTTGGGGGCATGCGTACAAGTGGCTAATATGTTATTTTACACAGAATAATTACATTCCCAAGATACAACGCAACCTTTCATGGTTGGATGTGACTTATGGGGGCTAGAAGTGTTACTGTAAATAGCAATAAAGAAACTGCTGGCTTATTGTGTCTAAAAAGACATATTTAGCCACTTGTACGCATGCCCCCATGCGTACGCATGCCCAACATTTTAGCACGCTAAACGCGATAAAACAATAGAACAAAGCAAATGAAAACATTTTAACACTCACTTTTTCTTTTCTCTAATTACAATCTAAAATATGAACCTATGTTGTAAAAAAACAAAGTTGTCCTTTAAGTAGCAGTAAATTCTGAAATATAAATGCAAAAAAGGCTGTTGAAACTTTCATGGCAGGATTTCAGATTCAAGTCTTTTATGGTATCAGTTTATCCTCGCGTCTCAGAAAAAAGAAAGAAAGAAAAAATAACATTTAGAAAGGGCAGAACAATCTAAATATATGAACAATATGTTGACATTTCCAGGATATTGTTAACTCATTGTTTTTTTTAAGCCGTGACTTGGATTGATTACAGAATGTGATCCTGGATGGTTTTCCTCTCAGGCCCTCAGCGCTCCTCGGTTCCCACATTTCTCATCGTCCGTTTGGTGAAAAACGAGCAGACTGGTCTGTGGAGAGAGTTTTCCCTGCGTGTCAAACTGCCAGTAAAAACACACTCACCCTCCTGAAATAACTACAATAACAACACTGATGGAAGAAGGAGGCCTACTCTTTCTGTTTTTACTTAAGTAAAAGTAGCCTTTGTGGCATCGTAATGACTGATTTTACACTCGGTTGCGTGCTGAAAATAGCCGATCTACAAGATCACAACGCGTCTGAGAGCAACCAAACATAAAATGACTCTCTTCAGCACTACTAGTCCCTCTCTAACATTTTAGTTTAGTCGTTTTTATTTTGTTGACGCAATTGGCAATATATTTAGTCTTAGTTTCAGTCATCATGAGCTTAGTTTTTATTTCGTTTTTATTTCGTTTTCGTCAGTGAACAAACATTTTCCGTCACAGTTTTAGTCGACAAAATCAGCATTGAGTGAAAGCACACGATTAGCTTCTGAGATGTAGTGGAGTAGAAGTTAAAGTAATCTCAAAATTGTACTTATAAGTAGGCCTACAGTATTTGAGTAAATGTACTAAGTTATCTTACACCAGTGAATAACAAACCATGATATTCTCACTATGATGATGATGATGATGATGATGATGAAGATGATGATGATGATGATGATGATGATGGAGATCTTCTGGAAGGAATCCCAGAGCGAAGCTCCTGAAAGATGAATCATCTGTTTTATGTTTGCCTTCTCTCTCTCTCTCTCTCTCTGTCTCTCTCGCTCTCTCTCTCTCTCTCTCTCTCTCTCTCTCTCTCTCTCTCTCTCTCTCTCTCTCTCTCTCAGGGGTGTCAATTGGGTATGGCAGGGGTATGCAGCTGCCATACCGGGGGGGGGGGGGGGGATAAAAGTTACTTTTAAATATGAATCCATGAATGTCTCTTTGTCAATCTGTGCTGGTTATTATGTTGTTAAATTACAGTAGAATAACTACAAATGCAAACATTGAACAAAATGGCCACTTTAACAAGGTAATTATATTCTGCAGGTCAGCTGCACAGGTGCAATGCATTATTGTTAATTGTGGCACGTTTACTAACGTGCTAAGTTTAGCTGCACTTGAACAACCATTCCAGGCTGCCATATCCAGCCCAAGAAACCGTAGAAACCTGTGTAAAAAACTGTCTTTATTTATTTATTTATTCATTCAGACATTGTGAAAATAGCCAATCTACATGCTCACAACGCCTCGCAGCGCGAGGCGTTGTGAGCATGTAGATTGGCTATTTTCACAATAGAACCGTGTTATCCAAAATGTAATGCCTCTTTTCCATGAGGACTGCAATCTTTGCCATACCCTAGATTTTGCTGAACTGACGCCACTGCTCTCTCTCTCTCTCTCTCTCTCTCTCTCTCTCTCTCTCTCTCTCTCTCTCTCTCTCTCCAGAAAGCTGTGGGCTTGTTGTTATCTTTACGGGGGTTGACCTTTGAACCGTTTCCGCTGGGCTTGGATCCACTTCAACTTCTCCCCGCAACAAAAACAAAACAACAGCTGTGTCGTGTTCCCCCGCTCCGTGCGGAGAGGACAAACATTTGTGCGTCGTTCGGGCGTGGAACCCTTCCAAAGGTTTTTTTTCTTTTCTTTTTCTTTTTTTTCTTTTTAGAGCTCGATGAGAACGCTCTCTCTCTCTCTCTCAATGACCTTCTCCCACAGGCCTGGAATAAATAGTCTACATCAGTGGTTCTCAAACTTTTTCATGTCAAGGACCTCCGAATTGACACTTGTTAGCCCGCGGGCCCCCATAACAGATGTTTACGGCTCTAGCAGTGATTCCTAACCATTTTCATTTCAATGATCCCCAGTGTGACAAGTACTAGACTACGGACCCACCATTTAATGGCATTTCTATCACTGGGACCCTAATTTATCATTTGTGAAATGAAGGTCGCAGTATACCATGAGAAATGTCGCAGCTTGTTGCCGTCTGTCTGTCTGTCTGTCTGTCTGTCTGTCCATCCGTCCGACGGTCCGTCCGTCCATCCGTCCGTCCGTCTTTCCGTCCGTCCGTCTTTCCATCCGTCCGTCCGTCCGTCCGTCCGTCTTTCTGTTCAGTCAGTCAGTCCGTACACATTTTTTACAGTCTATTGGTTCCCTTGTCACTCTGACCCTGCTAGGGTCCATTTGGTTCCATTTGTACACTCTCTGAGTTAAAGACTCATAAGGGTCCTTATACTTAGCGACCTTATATTTTCGGTCATGACCCACACTTCATGACCATAGGTGAGAGTATAAGATATAAAATTGTGTTGCTTCTTTTTTTTTTTTTTTTTTTTAAGCCATTAGCCATCCATGCCACTTACAGTAGGTATCAAAGCAAGCTCAACATGTTTAGCTGACAGCTTCAACAAATTGGTTATAGGGTTTTCTTTTAAAAGACTGTGGGTTGACACAAACACACACACACACGCAGGCGCGCGCGCGAGCACACACACACACACACACACACACACACACACACACACACACACACACACACACACACACACACACACACACACACACACACACACACACACACACACACACACACAAGCACATGCACAATGCACACAGTATTGATTGGAGACAAACAGGTTGACATGCACAGTAAAATCCTCCGTGTTATTGCTAAGGATGCAACTATGGATGATTTCCTCAGTGATTATTCCATCGATGACTTTATCGATTAAGCAAATAATCAAAAAAGGCACGCTCTAAACAAGGATACAGCTTTATCTACACATGAAAGGAAAGGAAAGACAGGACAGGAAAGAGGATAGCATGTATGCTTTGTCTCTTTCACTCCAATACACTGTGGTGGAAAAAGTACTCACATATTTTACTTAAAGGAGCTAGAGTCAACTTTTTGTCAGGCTGACACTTTTTTTTACCTTCTAGTCTATTCTTTGATAGTGTTAGACTAGGATGTAAACAAAGTGTCGGCCCGACAATGGCCAAAATGATTATTTTATCATTATGTTACGCTTTTTGAGGTCATTTTTGAATAGAAACACATATATGAAGCTTATTTTTTTATAAAATATAAAATTATTTTTATTTTAGCATCCGTTTTTCAAGAAAAAGTTGACTATAGCTCCTTTAAGTAAAAGGTTCAATGCTGCACTATACAGTACGTAATACAGAATGTACTAGTGAGTAAAAGTATGAAAATGTTGGCGTCAACGGCATGAACAGTGTATGGAACTCTAGCCTCCCCCGCCAAATCAAACTTAGCTTCTTCTTCGCAACAGTGGAATCTGTTCTCCTCTATGGCAGTGAATGCTGGACCCTGAAGCCAACCCTGCAGAAGTCTCTAAATGGGTGCTACACTAGAATGTTGCGTGCAGTACTCAACATCAACAGGAGTGCACATGTTACCAACAGGAGCCTGTATGAGGGTATACCAAGGGTAAGCGAGAAAATTGCCACCAGAAGAATGAGACTAGCAGGACACTGCCAAAGACACCAGGAGCTTCCAGCCAGCAAATTGGTACTGTGGGAGCCAACACATGGGCACCGGTCGCGAGGACGTCCCACAAAAACATACGTGGACGTACTCAAGGAAGACGTAGGGACACAGAACACCAATGAGCTGGCCAGATGTATGGAGAACCGAGATGACTGGAAACAACGATGGAGGGCTCGTCTGAGGACGACCTAGATAATTTTCAAATAGCCTATGTATAAAATAGGGCTATAGAATGGATTAATGCATGCTTTATAATCATTTATCTGCCAAGTAAAAGCTTTCAAATAGTTGTAGAGGAGTAAAAGTACAATATCTTCCTTTGAGATGTACTGAAGTAAGTACAAATACCTAAAAATTGTACTAAAGTAAATGTACTTGGTGCTCTCTCACTCCATCACACAGTGAACTACAGCCTGGATCACAATGGGAAGGAACTTGACCCAAATACCTCCTGAGAGCACCGCCTGACCCCTGACCCCTGACCCCCCCCCCCCCCCCCCCCCACAGTGAGGAGGATCACAGGGTGCTGGTGTTTCATGTCCTACAGTCACCTAGCATCTGAAACAACAATACGCACACTCACAAGCACACACGCACAAGCACGCACATGCACTCACAAGCACGCACGCAGGGGCGTCACAAGGGGTAGGAAAGTGGGACTGAGTCACTAGGGCCCAAGGTGGTGGAGGGGCCTTAATTATTTTATACTTTAGCTATTGAAAAATAGCAGATATACAAGCTCACAGCGCGGCACCGAGTGCCGCGCTGCGAGCTTGTAGATCTGCTATTTTTGAAATTTGTAACTCAAATTTTGCTTCTGGGGAGGGTCCCTGGAACTAAATATTTTGAGATGGGGGTCCGTGGCCAAATACATATCATTTTGGGGGTCCTTCACATGAAAAGGTTTGAGCTCCACTGACATCGAAACGTAGATTTTTCAAAAAAACCTTAGAAGGATTTGAAATATTCAAAGATTTTCATGATTTTTCAAAAATAGCAGATCTACAAGCTCGCAGCGCGGCACTCGGTGCCGCGCTGTGAGCTTGTATATCTGCTATTTTTCAATAGTTAAAGCACAGGGGGCCCCACAGTGAATCCTTGTACCCGGGGCCCAGAATTTGGTGCGACACCCCTGCGGACGCATGCACACGCATGCATGCACACATTCAGATGTAGTGGAGGACAGTAGAGGAAGATAAGATCAAGGTTCAAGGTTGTATTCTATGGTTCCATCTTGTGTATACAGTACAGCTACATATAGGAGCAAACATGATTTTGGTTTCACTTCCTTCAGACAATGCAGCAGCATAAATGATAACAACAACTTAGAGATGTTCTAAGTAGAGACAAGAAAGAAAGAAAGAAAGAAAGAAAGAAAGAAAGAAAGAAAGAAAGAAAGAAAACTATAGGTAAGAATGTATGCCTATAATCTATCTATAAATGCGACAAATCTCTGTCTGTTTGTTTGTTTGTTTGTAATCCGCGTATCTCGAGAACCGTTCGTCCCACCGGCTTCAGATTCGGCACGCGCGTTCCCCGCCGCCGCGCGGAGTGCAGTGCCAGGCCTCGACCCGACCCGACTCGCGGTTTTCCGAAACCGGCGCGAAACGTTCGGAATCTCCTTATGCGGAGCTGATTGTTGACATCAGGCTGTTCCGGAGGAAATCGGCGCAAGCGCTGAGTCATTGTGACATCACTTCATAAAAGGCTCTGACATCACGTACGCCACATGAGTCAACACAAAATCTCTGTGAATGTGTATGTATGTATGTAATCCGCGTATCTCGAGAACCCTTCTTCCCACCGGCACGCACGTTCTCCAGATATGGGCATAAAGTCTGACATCAGAGTTTTCCGCAACCGGTACTGTGTGTGCAGAGATCTTCATATATGGGCATAAGTGGACAAAGACAAACAGATGGTCAAAACGGGTCCTATGACAACAGGTATATTGGGGTTTGCATTAAAGGGTGGGGCATTCATGGGGTTTGCATTAAAGGGTGGGGCATTCATTCCCTATTTCAAATTCGGCACGTGCGTTCCCCACCGCAGCAGGTAGTGCAGTGCTCGGCCTCAACCCGACCCGACCCACGATTGTTTGAAAAAGCGACAGAAATCTCATATATGGGCATAAAATGGACGCAGATAAACAGATATCTCCATATATGGCATATATGGGCATACAATGGATGCAGAATCACAAAGATCTCCATATACGGGCATAAAAGGGACACAGACAGACAGATACAGAGATCTCCATATATGGGCATAAAATGGATGCAGATAGACAGATATCTCCATATATGGGCATATATGGGCATAAAATGGACCCAGAACTATAACTGCAGTGATCTCCATATATGGACATAAAATGGACACCGACAGACAGATACAGATATCTCCATATATGGGCAAAAATGGACACAGGCAGACAAATGGTCAAAACGGGTCCTATGAAAACAGGTATAATGGGGTTTGCATTAAAGGGCGGGGCATTCATTCCCTATTTACATTGTTCCGAGTTGGCCAGGTCGCCGACTAGACGCTGGGCCGCCCGAAGGGCGGCCCAGCTTCTAGTAACTTTAATGAGGGGAGCCTTCTAAATCCTCACCTTGTTTTCTGAAAAACAAAATGTTTATTCAAAAATATATAAAAACATATACAAATGAATGCCCTACTTCATCATACAAGAGTGTCAAGTAGAACTGACAAACAGCCGATCTACAAGCTTGTTCCATCTCCTGAGCCAAACAGTTGTGGACTCAATGAGGTTTCCAACCTACTAAAGTGGACATGTTGACCACTCATGGGTGCATGAGTGGTCTGTGTTCACATGTCTGTCTCTCACTCTCACTCTCACTCTCACACACACACACACACACACACACACACACACACACACACACACACACACACACACACACACACACACACACACACACACTACTACTACTACTACAGTGTCTGCAGTCAGAGCATGCCAGAACAAAGGCCGGGGCAGCAGAGCAGAGCAGTGAGTCACCAGTCTACTATTCCAGTGTGGAACTATACTCACACACTGGGCCAGCGTGCTGCCATGAGGTCACGTGACTCCATGAGGTCACGTGACCTCCAGCGAGGTCATGTGAGGCTGCCTCAGTTCAGTTGAGTTCAGTCTGTGGGTTCGTCCACACAGTACGAGACAGAGGCATTGACCCCCATCCACTCCCATGTTAAGAGAATAACCCCCATCCACTCCCATGTTAAGGGGAATAATCCCCATCCACTCCCATGTTAAGAGAATAACCCCCATCCACCCCCACACAGCATAGAAAAACATTTTCTAGATCAGATCCACAGAAAACCGGCAGGAAGTGATTTGGGACTCCATTATTGCTAACGGACGGTGGATTTTTGAGAGCAGCGTTACGGGAGATGTTTTTACTGTACATGGCGGCGCGACCCCTCATCAGCTTACAGTCATCAAACAAGGTAAAAGAACGAGCGTTCGTATTGGCAACGAGCTGGGATGAAAATTGGGGCGAACGGGAACGTCCGAAGCGGTAAAAGAGTTAAGTTGGATGTAAGCACAACATTTATATTTGAAGCAGCACACACCTGTATGCACGCACACACGCACACGCACACGCACACACGCACACGCACACACGCACGCACACTCACACGCACACGCACACGCACACGCACACGCACACACACACACACACACACACAGACACACAGAAACAGCGAAGTTCCCCAGCCTGGGCCCTGGGGCCCCCAGGGCTCAGTACGTGGGCCGTTAATGTTTACTCCATGACCTCTGTATGCAGAGATGAACTCAGCGTTCCATAATCGTTCACAGTGAGAGAGATGAATGTGACTCTGGTCCTACCAGCAGAGCATGTATATGACAAGGGTCTTCAACAGGGGGTCAGGGACCCCTAGGGGGTCCTCAGAGTTACTTCAGGGGTGCCGCCAAAACCTTGTGATAGAATCATTCTTTTAGATTAACAACCCTCACATCCCTATTCTGAGGAGAACTTAAGACAAAAATAGCAGATCTACAAGCTCTCAACACCTCGCAAACGCGAGGCATTGAGAGCTTGTAGATCGGCTATTTTTGGCAAATAGGTTTGGTGTAGAGGTAAAAAAGAGCAGACCAAGTACAGAGTGAAAGGTCAAGTTAACTAAAAACACAAATCCAACATAGACTGATGACAGTGCTGTCAAACAAGTCTATGAATCTATCTGTGAAAAGGATGAAAATCTGCATCACACATTCATACAATATGTATTTTAAATCACTGAATCGAATCATATCGTATCGCCATGACTGAACCAATATCGTCCATGTATCGTATCGTTAACCATGTATCATGATATGTATCGAATCACTATTAAAATGTATCGTTACACCCCTACTATATAATGATACCAGAGCAGAGTCTGGTTGCAGGCAGGCTGCACAGTGTTCCACATTAAGATGCCCACACACAGTTATAACTGCACTGGCATCCATATGTCCAGAGGCTCTCCATGAATATGTATGCAGTTATTGCAGTAACACTGTGGTAGTGTAGTAGTGTAGGAATGATCATCACATCCCTCTGGAAACGAGGGCGTTGGGTACGGAGGAGGCCTTCCATGGCTACTGGAATCAGGGCAACGCTTCTATCTGGATTAATACCATTTAGGCCTAGAATTATTCAATGCTTTAACTATTCAAAAATAGCACGTCTTTGAAATATTTGCTTCTGGGTGGTCCCTGGAACAACATATTTTGTCATTACAAATATACATGTCATTTTGGGGGTCCTTGACATGAAAAGGT
>NC_137812.1:72274987-72304987 GCF_963921795.1 Nannobrachium achirus
GGATGGATCATGAATGAATGACACCACAGTGATCCTGGTGGTTGTAAAGATACAGTCAGGGTGGATCATGAATGAATGACACCTCAGTGATCCTGGTGGTTGTAAAGATACAGTCAGGGTGGATCATGAATGAATGACACCACAGTGATCCTGGTGGTTGTAAAGATACAGTCAGGATGGATCATGAATGAATGACACCACAGTGATCCTGGTGGTTGTAAAGATACAGTCAGGATGGATCATGAATGAATGACACCTCAGTGATCCTGGTGGTTGTAAAGATACAGTCAGGGTGGATCATGAATGAATGACACCACAGTGATCCTGGTGGTTGTAAAGATACAGTCAGGATGGATCATGAATGAATGACACCTCAGTGATCCTGGTGGTTGTAAAGATACAGTCAGGATGGATCATGAATGAATGACACCACAGTGATCCTGGTGGTTGTAAAGATACAGTCAGGGTGGATCATGAATGAATGACACCACAGTGATCCTGGTGGTTGTAAAGATACAGTCAGGGTGGATCATGAATGAATGACACCACAGTGATCCTGGTGGTTGTAAAGATACAGTCAGGGTGGATCATGAATGAATGACACCACAGTGATCCTGGTGGTGGTAAAGATACAGTCAGGATGGATCATGAATGAATGACACCACAGTGATCCTGGTGGTTGTAAAGATACAGTCAGGATGGATCATGAATGAATGACACCACAGTGATCCTGGTGGTTGTAAAGATACAGTCAGGGTGGATCATGAATGAATGACACCTCAGTGATCCTGGTGGTTGTAAAGATACAGTCAGGATGGATCATGAATGAATGACACCACAGTGATCCTGGTGGTTGTAAAGATACAGTCAGGATGGATCATGAATGAATGACACCACAGTGATCCTGGTGGTTGTAAAGATACAGTCAGGATGGATCATGAATGAATGACACCACAGTGATCCTGGTGGTTGTAAAGATACAGTCAGGGTGGATCATGAATGAATGACACCTCAGTGATCCTGGTGGTTGTAAAGATACAGTCAGGATGGATCATGAATGAATGACACCACAGTGATCCTGGTGGTTGTAAAGATACAGTCAGGATGGATCATGAATGAATGACACCACAGTGATCCTGGTGGTTGTAAAGATACAGTCAGGGTGGATCATGAATGAATGACACCACAGTGATCCTGGTGGTTGTAAAGATAAGTCAGGATGGATCATGAATGAATGACACCACAGATCCTGGTGGTTGTAAAGATACAGTCAGGATGGATCATGAATGAATGACACCACAGATCCTGGTGGTTGTAAAGATACAGTCAGGATGGATCATGAATGAATGACACCTCAGTGATCCTGGTGGTTGTAAAGATACAGTCAGGATGGATCATGAATGAATGACACCACAGTGATCCTGGTGGTTGTAAAGATACAGTCAGGGTGGATCATGAATGAATGACACCTCAGTGATCCTGGTGGTTGTAAAGATACAGTCAGGATGGATCATGAATGAATGACACCACAGATCCTGGTGGTTGTAAAGATACAGTCAGGGTGGATCATGAATGAATGACACCACAGTGATCCTGGTGGTTGTAAAGATACAGTCAGGGTGGATCATGAATGAATGACACCTCAGTGATCCTGGTGGTTGTAAAGATACAGTCAGGATGGATCATGAATGAATGACACCACAGATCCTGGTGGTTGTAAAGATACAGTCAGGGTGGATCATGAATGAATGACACCTCAGTGATCCTGGTGGTTGTAAAGATACAGTCAGGGTGGATCATGAATGAATGACACCACAGATCCTGGTGGTTATAAAGATACAGTCAGGGTGGATCATGAATGAATGACACCACAGATCCTGGTGGTTATAAAGATACAGTCAAGGTGGATCATGAATGAATGATACCACAGTGATCCTGGTGGTTGTAAAGATAAGTCAGGGTGGATCATGAATGAATGACACCTCAGTGATCCTGGTGGTTGTAAAGATACAGTCAGGATGGATCATGAATGAATGACACCACAGTGATCCTGGTGGTTGTAAAGATACAGTCAGGATGGATCATGAATGAATGACACCACAGTGATCCTGGTGGTTGTAAAGATACAGTCAGGATGGATCATGAATGAATGATACCACAGTGATCCTGGTGGTTGTAAAGATAAGTCAGGGTGGATCATGAATGAATGACACCTCAGTGATCCTGGTGGTTGTAAAGATACAGTCAGGATGGATCATGAATGAATGATACCACAGTGATCCTGGTGGTTGTAAAGATAAGTCAGGGTGGATCATGAATGAATGACACCTCAGTGATCCTGGTGGTTGTAAAGATACAGTCAGGATGGATCATGAATGAATGACACCACAGTGATCCTGGTGGTTGTAAAGATACAGTCAGGGTGGATCATGAATGAATGATACCACAGTGATCCTGGTGGTTGTAAAGATACAGTCAGGGTGGATCATGAATGAATGACACCACAGTGATCCTGGTGGTTGTAAAGATACAGTCAGGGTGGATCATGAATGAATGACACCACAGTGATCCTGGTGGTTGTAAAGATACAGTCAGGATGGATCATGAATGAATGACACCACAGTGATCTTGGTGGTTATAAAGATACAGTCAGGGTGGATCATGAATGAATGACACCTCAGTGATCCTGGTGGTTGTAAAGATAAGTCAGGGTGGATCATGAATGAATGACACCTCAGTGATCCTGGTGGTTGTAAAGATACAGTCAGGATGGATCATGAATGAATGACACCACAGTGATCCTGGTGGTTGTAAAGATAAGTCAGGGTGGATCATGAATGAATGACACCTCAGTGATCCTGGTGGTTGTAAAGATAAGTCAGGGTGGATCATGAATGAATGACACCACAGTGATCCTGGTGGTTGTAAAGATAAGTCAGGGTGGATCATGAATGAATGACACCTCAGTGATCCTGGTGGTTGTAAAGATAAGTCAGGGTGGATCATGAATGAATGACACCACAGTGATCCTGGTGGTTGTAAAGATACAGTCAGGATGGATCATGAATGAATGACACCTCAGTGATCCTGGTGGTTGTAAAGATACAGTCAGGGTGGATCATGAATGAATGACACCACAGTGATCCTGGTGGTTGTAAAGATACAGTCAGGGTGGATCATGAATGAATGACACCTCAGTGATTCTGGTGGTTGTAAAGATACAGTCAGGGTGGATCATGAATGAATGACACCACAGATCCTGGTGGTTGTAAAGATACAGTCAGGGTGGATCATGAATGAATGACACCTCAGTGATCCTGGTGGTTGTAAAGATACAGTCAGGATGGATCATGAATGAATGACACCACAGTGATCCTGGTGGTTGTAAAGATACAGTCAGGGTGGATCATGAATGAATGACACCACAGTGATCCTGGTGGTGGTAAAGATACAGTCAGGGTGGATCATGAATGAATGACACCACAGTGATCCTGGTGGTTGTAAAGATACAGTCAGGGTGGATCATGAATGAATGACACCACAGTGATCCTGGTGGTTGTAAAGATACAGTCAGGGTGGATCATGAATGAATGACACCACAGTGATCCTGGTGGTTGTAAAGATACAGTCAGGGTGGATCATGAATGAATGACACCTCAGTGATCCTGGTGGTTGTAAAGATACAGTCAGGATGGATCATGAATGAATGACACCACAGATCCTGGTGGTTGTAAAGATACAGTCAGGATGGATCATGAATGAATGACACCTCAGTGATCCTGGTGGTTGTAAAGATACAGTCAGGATGGATCATGAATGAATGACACCACAGTGATCCTGGTGGTTGTAAAGATACAGTCAGGGTGGATCATGAATGAATGACACCTCAGTGATCCTGGTGGTTGTAAAGATACAGTCAGGGTGGATCATGAATGAATGACACCTCAGTGATCCTGGTGGTTGTAAAGATACAGTCAGGATGGATCATGAATGAATGACACCTCAGTGATCCTGGTGGTTGTAAAGATACAGTCAGGGTGGATCATGAATGAATGACACCACAGTGATCCTGGTGGTTGTAAAGATACAGTCAGGATGGATCATGAATGAATGACACCACAGTGATCCTGGTGGTTGTAAAGATACAGTCAGGATGGATCATGAATGAATGACACCACAGTGATCCTGGTGGTTGTAAAGATACAGTCAGGATGGATCATGAATGAATGACACCTCAGTGATCCTGGTGGTTGTAAAGATACAGTCAGGATGGATCATGAATGAATGACACCACAGTGATCCTGGTGGTTGTAAAGATACAGTCAGGATGGATCATGAATGAATGACACCACAGTGATCTTGGTGGTTGTAAAGATACAGTCAGGGTGGATCATGAATGAATGACACCACAGTGATCCTGGTGGTTGTAAAGATACAGTCAGGGTGGATCATGAATGAATGACACCACAGTGATCCTGGTGGTTGTAAAGATACAGTCAGGGTGGATCATGAATGAATGACACCTCAGTGATCCTGGTGGTTGTAAAGATACAGTCAGGGTGGATCATGAATGAATGACACCTCAGTGATCCTGGTGGTTGTAAAGATACAGTCAGGATGGATCATGAATGAATGACACCACAGTGATCCTGGTGGTTGTAAAGATACAGTCAGGGTGGATCATGAATGAATGACACCACAGTGATCCTGGTGGTTGTAAAGATACAGTCAGGGTGGATCATGAATGAATGACACCACAGTGATCCTGGTGGTTGTAAAGATACAGTCAGGATGGATCATGAATGAATGACACCACAGTGATCCTGGTGGTTGTAAAGATACAGTCAGGGTGGATCATGAATGAATGACACCTCAGTGATCCTGGTGGTTGTAAAGACACAGTCAGGATGGATCATGAATGAATGACACCACAGTGATCCTGGTGGTTGTAAAGACACAGTCAGGATGGATCATGAATGAATGACACCACAGTGATCCTGGTGGTTGTAAAGATACAGTCAGGGTGGATCATGAATGAATGACACCTCAGTGATCCTGGTGGTTGTAAAGATACAGTCAGGGTGGATCATGAATGAATGACACCTCAGTGATCCTGGTGGTTGTAAAGATACAGTCAGGATGGATCATGAATGAATGACACCTCAGTGATCCTGGTGGTTGTAAAGATACAGTCAGGATGGATCATGAATGAATGACACCACAGTGATCCTGGTGGTTGTAAAGATACAGTCAGGGTGGATCATGAATGAATGACACCTCAGTGATCCTGGTGGTTGTAAAGATACAGTCAGGGTGGATCATGAATGAATGACACCTCAGTGATCCTGGTGGTTGTAAAGATACAGTCAGGATGGATCATGAATGAATGACACCACAGTGATCCTGGTGGTTGTAAAGATACAGTCAGGGTGGATCATGAATGAATGACACCTCAGTGATCCTGGTGGTTGTAAAGATACAGTCAGGGTGGATCATGAATGAATGACACCTCAGTGATCCTGGTGGTTGTAAAGATACAGTCAGGGTGGATCATGAATGAATGACACCACAGTGATCCTGGTGGTTGTAAAGATACAGTCAGGGTGGATCATGAATGAATGACACCACAGTGATCCTGGTGGTTGTAAAGATACAGTCAGGATGGATCATGAATGAATGACACCACAGTGATCCTGGTGGTTGTAAAGATACAGTCAGGATGGATCATGAATGAATGACACCACAGTGATCCTGGTGGTTGTAAAGATACAGTCAGGGTGGATCATGAATGAATGATACCACAGTGATCCTGGTGGTTGTAAAGATACAGTCAGGATGGATCATGAATGAATGACACCACAGATCCTGGTGGTTGTAAAGATACAGTCAGGGTGGATCATGAATGAATGACACCTCAGTGATCCTGGTGGTTGTAAAGATACAGTCAGGGTGGATCATGAATGAATGACACCACAGTGATCCTGGTGGTTGTAAAGATACAGTCAGGATGGATCATGAATGAATGACACCACAGTGATCCTGGTGGTTGTAAAGATACAGTCAGGATGGATCATGAATGAATGACACCACAGATCCTGGTGGTTGTAAAGATACAGTCAGGGTGGATCATGAATGAATGACACCTCAGTGATCCTGGTGGTTGTAAAGACACAGTCAGGGTGGATCATGAATGAATGACACCTCAGTGATCCTGGTGGTTGTAAAGATACAGTCAGGATGGATCATGAATGAATGACACCTCAGTGATCCTGGTGGTTGTAAAGATACAGTCAGGATGGATCATGAATGAATGACACCACAGTGATCCTGGTGGTTGTAAAGATACAGTCAGGGTGGATCATGAATGAATGACACCACAGATCCTGGTGGTTGTAAAGATACAGTCAGGATGGATCATGAATGAATGACACCTCAGTGATCCTGGTGGTTGTAAAGATACAGTCAGGATGGATCATGAATGAATGACACCACAGTGATCCTGGTGGTTGTAAAGATACAGTCAGGATGGATCATGAATGAATGACACCACAGTGATCCTGGTGGTTGTAAAGATACAGTCAGGATGGATCATGAATGAATGACACCACAGTGATCCTGGTGGTTGTAAAGATACAGTCAGGGTGGATCATGAATGAATGACACCTCAGTGATCCTGGTGGTTGTAAAGATACAGTCAGGGTGGATCATGAATGAATGACACCACAGTGATCCTGGTGGTTGTAAAGATACAGTCAGGATGGATCATGAATGAATGACACCACAGTGATCCTGGTGGTTGTAAAGATACAGTCAGGGTGGATCATGAATGAATGACACCTCAGTGATCCTGGTGGTTGTAAAGATACAGTCAGGGTGGATCATGAATGAATGACACCACAGTGATCCTGGTGGTTGTAAAGACAGTCAGGATGGATCATGAATGAATGACACCACAGTGATCCTGGTGGTTGTAAAGATACAGTCAGGGTGGATCATGAATGAATGATACCACAGTGATCCTGGTGGTTGTAAAGATACAGTCAGGATGGATCATGAATGAATGACACCACAGTGATCCTGGTGGTTGTAAAGATACAGTCAGGATGGATCATGAATGAATGACACCACAGTGATCCTGGTGGTTGTAAAGATACAGTCAGGGTGGATCATGAATGAATGACACCACAGTGATCCTGGTGGTGGTAAAGATACAGTCAGGATGGATCATGAATGAATGACACCACAGTGATCCTGGTGGTTGTAAAGATACAGTCAGGATGGATCATGAATGAATGACACCTCAGTGATCCTGGTGGTTGTAAAGATACAGTCAGGGTGGATCATGAATGAATGACACCTCAGTGATCCTGGTGGTTGTAAAGATACAGTCAGGATGGATCATGAATGAATGACACCACAGTGATCCTGGTGGTTGTAAAGATACAGTCAGGGTGGATCATGAATGAATGACACCTCAGTGATCCTGGTGGTTGTAAAGATACAGTCAGGGTGGATCATGAATGAATGACACCTCAGTGATCCTGGTGGTTGTAAAGATACAGTCAGGGTGGATCATGAATGAATGACACCTCAGTGATCCTGGTGGTTGTAAAGATACAGTCAGGGTGGATCATGAATGAATGACACCACAGTGATCCTGGTGGTTGTAAAGATACAGTCAGGATGGATCATGAATGAATGACACCACAGTGATCCTGGTGGTTGTAAAGATACAGTCAGGGTGGATCATGAATGAATGACACCACAGTGATCCTGGTGGTTGTAAAGATACAGTCAGGGTGGATCATGAATGAATGACACCTCAGTGATCCTGGTGGTTGTAAAGATACAGTCAGGATGGATCATGAATGAATGACACCACAGTGATCCTGGTGGTTGTAAAGATACAGTCAGGGTGGATCATGAATGAATGACACCACAGTGATCCTGGTGGTTGTAAAGATACAGTCAGGGTGGATCATGAATGAATGACACCACAGTGATCCTGGTGGTTGTAAAGATACAGTCAGGATGGATCATGAATGAATGACACCACAGTGATCCTGGTGGTTGTAAAGATACAGTCAGGGTGGATCATGAATGAATGACACCACAGTGATCCTGGTGGTTGTAAAGATACAGTCAGGGTGGATCATGAATGAATGACACCACAGTGATCCTGGTGGTTGTAAAGATACAGTCAGGATGGATCATGAATGAATGACACCTCAGTGATCCTGGTGGTTGTAAAGATACAGTCAGGGTGGATCATGAATGAATGACACCACAGTGATCCTGGTGGTGGTAAAGATACAGTCAGGGTGGATCATGAATGAATGACACCACAGTGATCCTGGTGGTTGTAAAGATACAGTCAGGATGGATCATGAATGAATGACACCACAGTGATCCTGGTGGTTGTAAAGACACAGTCAGGATGGATCATGAATGAATGACACCACAGTGATCCTGGTGGTTGTAAAGATACAGTCAGGGTGGATCATGAATGAATGACACCACAGTGATCCTGGTGGTCATAGCTGAGGTTGTAAAGATACAGTCAGGGTGGATCATTAACTCTCAGGTTACAACGCAGGAGACAAGGAAATGTTTGCTAAAAGACAAAAGCCTCCCATACACTACCAGTAAGACTCCCTAATCGGGAGATAAGCGCGCAGCGCGATTTTACGGCAAAATGTGTAGGAGCAAAATGTCCAAAAATGTGTTTGAAAGTTCAGTCATCTCAATGGTTTTCTTGCAACATAATTGCTAAAATATGCTATAAATATAAGGTGCTGGGAGCAAAAATTACGAATACAATGTAGGGGTGCCCTGAACCAAAAAAGTTTGGGAACCTCTGCACTATAAGACGATGCTGGAAAGATGTTTAAAAGACTAAACTCTCACACTATATGATTTTAAAAAGACTTTTCAAAGACTTTATAATGTGTTTTTAAAAGATTTCAGTCTTTAGATGTGAGATGTCTCTAAAGATTTGACTTACGATTTGCAAGAAACCTGTTTGATATTCTCTGAACAGAATTTGAGTCTCATGTCGGGGTAAAAATCGGGTCAAACTACCACCTCATACCTAATGATTGATTAACGACTGAATGGATTACGACTTGACTGTGACGTGAAATCATTTGAAAGTCAGCAGCAAGCCCCACTAGAAGTCTGTATAGAGGCCAATGCTATACAGGCCAATATTGACAGTTCTGTGCTCACTATTGATGCAAGAAATTATGATCAATTGCAGAAATGGAGAAGGGGAGCATATTTATAGTTATCACATTGTATAAACAGCAGAAAGTGAAACGGGGAAGGCAGTGAACATGACTGTGGTTAAGAGGTGTTACTAACAGTATCCGCTCTGCAAACGTGCACAAACACTGCTGGAGCATGAGCATGTGTTTTAGTTTGGTTTTGTTGGAAAATAATAAATCATGAAACTATTTCAAAAATGATATTTAAAGGACATGAAATTAAGCATAAAGCTACACTGCATTTTGAATGTTTTTGTTATGGACAGTTTGAAAGCTGAGAGGGAGACAGGTGCGTCACAAGGGGTAGGAAAGTGTGGAGCCCAAGGTGGAGGGGCCCTAATAACTTTAGCTATTGAAAAATAGCAGATATACAAGCTCACAGCTGCGAGCTTGTAGATCTGCTATTTTTTGAAAAGTCGTGAAAATGTGCGTAAATCTTTGAATATATGTATTTTTTAAGTGAACATTTTTTGTAACTCAGATTTTGTTTCTGGGGGGTCCCTGGAACCAAATATTTTGAGATGTGGGGGTCCTTCACATGAAAAGGTTTGAGCATCACTGACATGGAAACATAGGTTTATTGGCACACATCTTCACGATTTTTCAAAAATAGCAGATCTACAAGCTCGCAGCGCGGCACTCGGTGCCGCGCTGTGAGCTACTGTGAGCTATATGTGAGTTAACTATTTTTCAATAGTTAACATTCATGGGGGGCCCGCAGTGAATCCTTGTACCCAGGGCCCAGAATTTGGTGTGACGCCCCTGGAGGGAGACAGCGTAATGTAGTGTTGGTGAGGGTTTGAAACAAAACAGTTTGTTTCCAACTGTCACTCTGTCCTCAAACACCACTCTCACTTCTCCACTGTGACTGTCACTTCCTCCTGCATGAAGTGACGGTTTCACCATGAGTTATAGGCTACAGTACGTAGCAGGGACGTGCTGAGCCCCTGATTCAGCCCGGGAAAAAGAGTTGGAGAGGCCCTCATTGCGCGCTATAGAGAGAGATCTCTCTCTATAGCGCTGCTGCTACTCAAAGATTTGCCATTTCAGATCATGACAAGTGACAAGCCAGTGGGCCAACTGTACATGAGTTATATTTCGTAGTTATCGGGTGGAAACCTTGTATGACCAAAACCGTTTGTTTTGTATTTATCATTTTAAAAATGATTTAAACTAGTGAAAACAGCCAATCTACAAGCACACAACGCCTCGCTGTGTGCTTGTAGATCTGCTGTTTTCACTACTTTTGTGCAAACAGTTTAATTGTTTTCCTAATGGCCGGCCTGGACCGGCCAGGAATGAACCGGCCGTTCGGGAGTTGTCCCGCTTTTCCCAATGGCCAGCGGGTCCGCATCAGTGTTCCGACGGGCCGGTATTCCGACACTAAAACTAACCCTAACTCTACCCCCAACCCTAAACCTAACCTCAGTAAACCTTACCTCAGTAACTAACCTGCCGACGCTAAGTAACTAACCTGCCTTACGCTAAGTAACTAACCTGCCTTACGCTAAGTAACTAACCTGCCGACGCTAAGTAACTAACCTGCCGACCATGTCGGAACAGCGGATAGTCGGGATAGTGAGCGCTTCCCATGGCCAGCACGTCCCTGGTACGTAGGCCTTCACACCATGAGTTGTCTTGTTGCGGTCGGCAGACGGTTAGCGCGTATATTTACTACAGGAAGTGAGAGAGGAAGCTCAGAATGACAGCGCTGACATCAGCAGCACAGAGGAGGAAGTGGTGTTGTTGTCATGCTGTCACTGTGCTCTGACTGACTGGGGTCAGGCCAGGACAACACTCAACACTATGACAATATGTTCATGTCCACACCAAGAGACAACACAAACATTACAACACAAACATTACAACACAAAATATTACTGGGGCGGCAGTGGCTCGGGGCTAGAGAAACCGTCATTAGGACACTAAGGGGCCTTTTCCACCGGCAAAGTACCGGTTCCAGAACCAGTGCCGGTTCAACTTTCTTGGAACCTTGGTTCGTTCTTGCGAACCGGCTTGCGTTTCCACCAGATTGAACCATGATTGAACCAGAGGAACCAAGGATTTTGTGGTTCCGGTTCCGAACTTTTACGGTTCGGAACCAACTCCGGTTCTCGGTGGAAAAGCTCACCTCTGGTTCATCCCATAGGCGGGAGAAAGAACTGGAAACCGGTTCTTTGCCGGTGGAAAAGGCCCTTAAGAGTTCCCAAAGGGTTCCCAGTTCCATCCTGGGCTCCTCCAGAGTTAGTGTGGAAGAGTCCTTGAGCAAGACTCTGAACCCCTAGTTGCTCCCGATGAGCAGGTTGGTGCCTTGCAGAATGTGTGTGTGTGTGGGTGAATGTAATGAATGTGTGTGAATGTGTGAATGTAATGAATGTGTGTGTGAATGGGTGAATGTAATGCACAATCTATGTAAAGCGCCTTGGATGAAGGTGCTATGTAAATGGACCATGTTAGGTTCCATTCACAAACTCACGATACAACCAGTCATGTTGCCATACTTTAGCAAAAGGGCATGATGAATGTATTAAGTACATTTCATTTCTTTCTGTAGCCAAGGTATGGCAGCTGCCATACCTTGCCATACCCAATTGACACCTCTGTCTGAATAGAGAAGGTTTTGTACAGAACGTTGTTTCTGTTTTGTTGTTGTTTTTTGTCACATGATATAGATATAATATTTTTTGATATTTGTACAGAGAGAGAGAGAGAGAGAGAGAGAGAGAGAGAGAGAGAGAGAGAGAGAGAGAGGGAGATAGAGAGAGAGAGAGAGAGAGAGATCACTTCCAGGAAATCCAATCCTGTCTCTTTTATGTGAGCGTATCTCATCCTCCCATCAGAGACACACAGTCCTCTGTCTGCCTGTCCCGAGCTAGCTTCCTGATTGGTCAGATAACACCCCCCCTCCCCTCCCCTCCCCTGCCCTCCTCCGTCTGTAATCCCTCCATCCATCTACACTCTTTCTTTTTTATCTCTCTGCTACGATCTGTCCGTTCTTCTCGTCCCTTTCTGCGTGCCTCCCACGTTTGTTTGGTTTTGGAATTATGCCACTCTCTCTCTCTCTCTTTCGCTCGCCACAGAGAGAGGAGAGAGAGAGAGAGAGAGAGAGAGAGAGAGAGAGAGAGAGAGAGAGGACTTTATTATCATGTTCATCTTGACCAAAACGGTTTGCTTTTTAGGATTCAAATGACAAAATAGCAAAATTGCCAGACAACCTCGAAATGCATCGTTTTGCGCATCGCTTCGCACATTGCTACGTTTGGAGCATGCGTTGTGGGTCTGCTACTTTTGATAGGCGTTAATTTACAAAAACATTTAAATAAAATTTGTTTTGTAACCATGATTTGTTTAATTCACCCTTTGTCAGCCTTCTGATTGGTCCCTGACTGACCAACCAGCAGGCTCTATCTGCCTTGTCCCACCCTGGTTCCGCCTTTCTTTATGCTGAATTTGCTATAACATAATTTTTGGTGAAATAAAAACATTTTTAAAAACATGCTGAGTCACTATATTGCCACTGAGCAGCTCCATTTTACTGAAACTGAGTTTGAAATGACTTTTGGGGCGGGACTTGATAAAGGATGAATTGCACAGCATGTTGGCACTTTATTAACTAGCACAGTGTATTTTGCACATGATTTTATTGTTGAATGTAATGTTTCCTGATTGACAGAGATGGCCACTCAGCCAACGAGTTCCACCTGAGGAGACAATTTAAGGCATTCGTGGGGTGTGGTAATCATGATGGGCAGGTGCAATCATAGAGTTATAATAAGAATAGAGAGGACACCAGATATCCCCGCCCGTCCGCTTGCATTGAGTTACAGTTAGTGTTGTGATGTGTGTTTGATGTGTACATGGCAGTTTGACAATACTTAATAATCTCTCGGTCGTCCTCAGACGAGCTTCCATCGGAGTCTCCAATCTTTCCGGTTCTCCATACACCCGGCCAGCTCCGAAGAGCTTTCAGCTCCCGCATCCTTCTTCAGGACGTCCACATACGTTAACGCGGAACGTCCTCGCGATCGATGCCCGCGCATCGGTTCCCACAGGACCAGCCTGCTGGCCGGGAGCTCCCGATGTCTGTGGCAGTGGCCGGCCAGCTTCATCCTCCTCGCTGCTACCTTCTTGCTGAGCCTCGGCAGTTGCCTGTACAGGTCCTTGTTGGTAATGTGGATGTTCTGGTCCACATTCAGAACAGCTCATAGCATTCTGGTGTAGCACCCATCCAGGGACTTCTGCAGGGTGGGTGTCAGGTAGCCTCGCAGGCCATCCCGAGCTACGTCATCACCAATGTGCTTCCTTTCTCGGTCTGGTTGCCCTCCCATCGAGTCTCTTTATGAGAACTTACGTTCTAATTTCCAATCAAAAGGCTGCATTTGGAGCGACCCGCCTCACAACGCTCCTGATTGGTCGAGCGGCTGCTACAGCTCTCGCATTTTGTAAACAAACATGGCGGACCCCATGTCCGACGCGAGTTCACAAATCGCAAATAAAAGCTGCATTAAGCAAAGTTTTATCTGAAATCAACGGCATCTCATAACTTAAAAACAGTTTGCACCTTTGGAATTTATGTCTGGAAAAGACGTATTTGCTGTTCTGCCGACGATGTTTTGATGCGCTGGTGTCTACTGACTGGACCTGTCAGTCAAAGTGAGTAACTACGTCATCGTAAAGCGTTGTCTATGGAGGACTCCCAGACTCTCCCCTGGGAGAGTCTGGCTGTTGCGAGGCTAGGTGTCAGGGTCCAGCTTTCGCAGCCATACAGGAGGACAGACTCCACAGTGGCGTGGAATAGGCTCAGCTTTATGTGTCGGGGGAGATTCGAGCACCACACTCTTGACATGCCGTTCAGGGCCCTCCACGCTAGTGCCTTCCTGACCTTAAGGTCCTGTTCCGTGGAGTTCCGCCGTTTCAGTTTTCTAATAATGGTGGGCACATGCCTGTGCCTCATATCATCATATCACATGTCATGAAGGAAGTGTTTATGCTTGGCTGTCACCATGGTGACGGTCTGACAGTGTGTGTGTTGCTCTGATGATACGAGAGCCGCTGTCCATCACTCCCCCAAAGGTCAGCGTAAGGTCATCTCTAGGCAGAGCGCCGGCTGTTTGCTGCGTAAACAACCGACGGTTGCCGGGGCGACCACGCCTGCATCTGTTCCTCTCTCCTGGTGGAAACTAACCCGGCGGGGCTATTTTCTACCCAGGTGCCCACCCTAAAAAACACCCACCCTGACACCCCACCCCACCCCCATGGCACCCACACAACACCCAAACCTCTCCCACAGTCACCCACTGGAGGCATCCCTGTCCTCATCCACACTGTCACCATCTGATCCCCAACTAGAGAGACAGACAGAGAGAGAGAGAGAGACAGGGGCGGGAGAGAGAGAGAGAGAGAGAGAGAGAGAGAGACAGGGGTGGGCTCATAGAGAGAGAGAGAGAGAGAGAGAGAGAGAGAGAGAGAGAGACAGTGGTGTAAAGTAATAAGTATATTTGAATCTTGGATTCAAATATTGTACTTTTACTCCACTACATTTATTTGAACACTTTAGTTACTAGTTACTATGCAGGTGTACATTATAATATTATAAAACACACATTAACCCACTTTAGCCCAATTTTATACCGAGAAGGAGTCTGTTACCAACTCCATAACAAATGTATTGAGACGGGTATCAATATGCTTTTTTATTGATTGAATATTTTATTAGATAAAAATGGAGAAAGTATAGTCAATACAATAGAAATGTAGTACAGTACAAGTACAGTTAAACACCATGCCTAAAAGGAACATCCCAAATAGGCCTTTTACAATCTTCTTTTTGCGTTGGAAGTCCTTGGTATTCAATTCATGGCTTATTTGGGCTTCATGTCGAGCTTGTTATGGAGCATAGCGGACCATGACGTCATGTCTAAACGCTCAGGATAAGAGGTCGATCACCCACACTGGCAAACATGTCTGTCTTGAATACAAAACACTGATGCTGACCTTCAAAGCAGCCAAAGGTACGGCTCCTCCATACCATACCTCCAAAACCTGATCAACCCTTACAACCCCACCCGTCACTCAGATCAGCCAACACAGGGATGCTGACACAACTATCGGCTAAAAACCCCTGGATAAAAGTCCACTCGTCCTAGACAATTTGCCCTCCTGGCCCCCAAACTGTGGAATAAACTCCCTGTCGCACTCAGAACTACAGACTCACTCCCTAGCTTCCGCTGTGGACTGAAGACTCACCTCTTCAGACTCCACCTAAACCCTTAACACTACTGTCACACTCCCCTTCCCTCAATGACCATACGTGAAGCTAGATAGCATTTTTAGGTTTCAGACGGTTTTTTTTGTACTGATTTGGTGCATGGTCTGCCTGTGTTATTGTTTTTTCTAGATCGATATTCCTATATGCATTTGTTATATTGTTGTTAATGTAATGATATATCATCTTGCTTATTATAGTGATAGAGTGATAATCCAAAGCATCTTCTAAAAGTGTAGGCCTATTGATACCTGCTGCAGCAGTGAGGCCGCCGCTTCGCTCTTTGACATTTAACACCCGGACGTGAAAGGTCCTGACACCCAGATTAAACTGCAGCGCATACCCACACACACACATGTACACATGCACGCACGCACACACACACACACACACACGCACACACACACGCACACGCACACACACACACACACACACACACACACACACACACACACGCGCACACACGCGCACACGCGCACACACGCACACACGCACACACGCACGCACGCACGCACACACACACACACACACACACACACACACGTACGCGTACGCGTACGCGCACGCGCACGCGCACACACACACACACGCAGGGTCATAAAAAGGCCTCGGTTCCAGGTAAACTGCAGGGCCAGCAGAGCAGCGTGCCCCGATCCCCTGTCTTGACATTTGGAAAGCTGTCTTGTGTGACCGTGTGTCCGTCACATCTCCTGGACGCTGCCCAGGTCACTGCCACCCCAGGGGGCTTATCAGTGTCAGGAGGGGATCGTGGCTGTGTTCCCTCAGCCCCACTGAGGTCAGGGTCAGGGTTTGGGTCAGGTTTAGGTTTAGGTTTAGTGGTTTAACATTCACCAGCGTCGGCAGGTTAGCATTTCACCTGGTTAAAATTCACCCGCGTCGCTGAGGGAACTTGAGGAGGACAACTATAGCAACGTCCCTTATCAGCGTGTCACTAATAGTTGGCATTCACAGCCTACAGTTTTCACTATAGCCGGGGAGCCACAGGCCCAACATTTGAGAGGACCTGTGATGTCATAACATACTTTTTATTTTAGTTTTTTCCTATTAATTTGGTCAATAAGGTACACAGAATGAGAGGCCTGCTCGTCCGGAAACATTGCGGAAAAAAAGTCCTATCTATACAGGAAAAGAATACAAAAAGAAATCTGCTTCAAGTAGCATGTGAGGGGTCAAACTAGGGGTTCTTCATGATTCTGAATCCATTGCAAGCATTTGTTTTGCATGAAAAACATCCCCCCCCCCCCCTTTCCATGCCATACCTGGAGGCAGCATTCAAAAGAATTGTCTCTCCTGAACTTGAATGCAGCATCTTATGTTGAAAGAGTTGCCCTCTCCATGTTGTTACACCACTTATCCAGTACTGCCTTTTGTATGCTTAAGTTCAGCGTGGTATCAAGTACTGAAAATAGCCGACCTCCAAGCTCACAAGGCGTCACAACGCGACACGTTGTGAGCTTGGAGGTCTGCTATTTTCGATATTTTCACCAAAAGGCTCTTTTAGAAATTTCAGCCCCTGCCTCTCTAAACATTCTCTGCACGCCCCTGGTCCAAACAGCTATCTGCCGAAGAGCTTGTTCCATTCTGTTGTTTTGGCCGGCACTTTTCCTCAAGCATGCATGCACGCACACACAAACACACATGCACGCACGCACGCACACACACGCACGGCATGGCTTCAGTTTCTGGCTCCCATTAAGCAGGGAATGTCTTTAGACAGGGTTCAGCGAACTGTCAGTGGCCATCATGAAAACACTGAACCAAAGATGAACTGTCAGTGGCCATCATGAAAACACTGAACCAAAGATGAACTGTCAGTGGCCATCATGAAAACACTGAACCAAAGATGAACTGTCAGTGGCCATCATGAAAACACTGAACCAAAGATGGACTGTCAGTGGCCATCATGAAAACACTGAACCAAAGATGAACTGTCAGTGGCCATCATGAAAACACTGAACCAAAGATGGACTGTCAGTGGCCATCATGAAAACACTGAACCAAAGATGAACTGTCAGTGGCCATCATGAAAACACTGAACCAAAGATGAACTGTCAGTGGCCATCATGAAAACACTGAACCAAAGATGAACTGTCAGTGGCCATCATGAAAACACTGAACCAAAGATGGACTGTCAGTGGCCATCATGAAAACACTGAACCAAAGATGAACTGTCAGTGGCCATCATGAAAACACTGAACCAAAGATGAACTGTCAGTGGCCATCATGAAAACACTGAACCAAAGATGAACTGTCAGTGGCCATCATGAAAACACTGAACCAAAGATGAACTGTCAGTGGCCATCATGAAAACACTGAACCAAAGATGAACTGTCAGTGGCCATCATGAAAACACTGAACCAAAGATGGACTGTCAGTGGCCATCATGAAAACACTGAACCAAAGATGAACTGTCAGTGGCCATCATGAAAACACTGAACCAAAGATGAACTGTCAGTGGCCATCATGAAAACACTGAACCAAAGATGAACTGTCAGTGGCCATCATGAAAACACTGAACCAAAGATGGACTGTCAGTGGCCATCATGAAAACACTGAACCAAAGATGAACTGTCAGTGGCCATCATGAAAACACTGAACCAAAGATGAACTGTCAGTGGCCATCATGAAAACACTGAACCAAAGATGAACTGTCAGTGGCCATCATGAAAACACTGAACCAAAGATGGACTGTCAGTGGCCATCATGAAAACACTGAACCAAAGATGAACTGTCAGTGGCCATCATGAAAACACTGAACCAAAGATGAACTGTCAGTGGCCATCATGAAAACACTGAACCAAAGATGAACTGTCAGTGGCCATCATGAAAACACTAAACCAAGGATGAACTGTCAGTGGCCATCATGAAAACACTGAACCAAAGATGAACTGTCAGTGGCCATCATGAAAACACTGAACCAAAGATGGACTGTCAGTGGCCATCATGAAAACACTGAACCAAAGATGAACTGTCAGTGGCCATCATGAAAACACTGAACCAAAGATGGACTGTCAGTGGCCATCATGAAAACACTGAACCAAAGATGGACTGTCAGTGGCCATCATGAAAACACTGAACCAAAGATGAACTGTCAGTGGCCATCATGAAAACACTGAACCAAAGATGAACTGTCAGTGGCCATCATGAAAACACTGAACCAAAGATGAACTGTCAGTGGCCATCATGAAAACACTAAACCAAGGATGAACTGTCAGTGGCCATCATGAAAACACTGAACCAAAGATGAACTGTCAGTGGCCATCATGAAAACACTGAACCAAAGATGGACTGTCAGTGGCCATCATGAAAACACTGAACCAAAGATGAACTGTCAGTGGCCATCATGAAAACACTGAACCAAAGATGGACTGTCAGTGGCCATCATGAAAACACTGAACCAAAGATGGACTGTCAGTGGCCATCATGAAAACACTGAACCAAAGATGAACTGTCAGTGGCCATCATGAAAACACTGAACCAAAGATGGACTGTCAGGGCCATCATGAAAACACTGAACCAAAGATGAACTGTCAGTGGCCATCATGAAAACACTGAACCAAAGATGAACTGTCAGTGGCCATCATGAAAACACTGAACCAAAGATGGACTGTCAGTGGCCATCATGAAAACACTGAACCAAAGATGAACTGTCAGTGGCCATCATGAAAACACTGAACCAAAGATGAACTGTCAGTGGCCATCATGAAAACACTGAACCAAAGATGGACTGTCAGTGGCCATCATGAAAACACTGAACCAAAGATGAACTGTCAGTGGCCATCATGAAAACACTGAACCAAAGATGGACTGTCAGTGGCCATCATGAAAACACTGAACCAAAGATGGACTGTCAGTGGCCATCATGAAAACACTGAACCAAAGATGAACTGTCAGTGGCCATCATGAAAACACTGAACCAAAGATGGACTGTCAGGGCCATCATGAAAACACTGAACCAAAGATGAACTGTCAGTGGCCATCATGAAAACACTGAACCAAAGATGAACTGTCAGTGGCCATCATGAAAACACTGAACCAAAGATGAACTGTCAGTGGCCATCATGAAAACACTGAACCAAAGATGAACTGTCAGTGGCCATCATGAAAACACTGAACCAAAGATGGACTGTCAGTGGCCATCATGAAAACACTGAACCAAAGATGGACTGTCAGTGGCCATCATGAAAACACTGAACCAAAGATGAACTGTCAGTGGCCATCATGAAAACACTGAACCAAAGATGAACTGTCAGTGGCCATCATGAAAACACTGAACCAAAGATGAACTGTCAGTGGCCATCATGAAAACACTGAACCAAAGATGAACTGTCAGTGGCCATCATGAAAACACTGAACCAAAGATGAACTGTCAGTGGCCATCATGAAAACACTGAACCAAAGATGAACTGTCAGTGGCCATCATGAAAACACTGAACCAAAGATGAACTGTCAGTGGCCATCATGAAAACACTGAACCAAAGATGAACTGTCAGTGGCCATCATGAAAACACTGAACCAAAGATGGACTGTCAGTGGCCATCATGAAAACACTGAACCAAAGATGAACTGTCAGTGGCCATCATGAAAACACTGAACCAAAGATGAACTGTCAGTGGCCATCATGAAAACACTGAACCAAAGATGAACTGTCAGTGGCCATCATGAAAACACTGAACCAAAGATGAACTGTCAGTGGCCATCATGAAAACACTGAACCAAAGATGAACTGTCAGTGGCCATCATGAAAACACTGAACCAAAGATGAACTGTCAGTGGCCATCATGAAAACACTGAACCAAAGATGAACTGTCAGTGGCCATCATGAAAACACTGAACCAAAGATGGACTGTCAGTGGCCATCATGAAAACACTGAACCAAAGATGAACTGTCAGTGGCCATCATGAAAACACTGAACCAAAGATGAACTGTCAGTGGCCATCATGAAAACACTGAACCAAAGATGAACTGTCAGTGGCCATCATGAAAACACTGAACCAAAGATGGACTGTCAGTGGCCATCATGAAAACACTGAACCAAAGATGAACTGTCAGTGGCCATCATGAAAACACTGAACCAAAGATGGACTGTCAGTGGCCATCATGAAAACACTGAACCAAAGATGGACTGTCAGTGGCCATCATGAAAACACTGAACCAAAGATGGACTGTCAGTGGCCATCATGAAAACACTGAACCAAAGATGGACTGTCAGTGGCCATCATGAAAACACTGAACCAAAGATGAACTGTCAGTGGCCATCATGAAAACACTGAACCAAAGATGGACTGTCAGTGGCCATCATGAAAACACTGAACCAAAGATGGACTGTCAGTGGCCATCATGAAAACACTGAACCAAAGATGAACTGTCAGTGGCCATCATGAAAACACTGAACCAAAGATGAACTGTCAGTGGCCATCATGAAAACACTGAACCAAAGATGAACTGTCAGTGGCCATCATGAAAACACTGAACCAAAGATGAACTGTCAGTGGCCATCATGAAAACACTGAACCAAAGATGAACTGTCAGTGGCCATCATGAAAACACTGAACCAAAGATGGAGACGTGGGCCAAAACATTCCTCCTTCTTGCTGACGCACGGCAGCAGAGAGGTGGAACTTTCCTTTAAATGTGCTTTACGAGGGGGCACGGTGGCGCAGTGGTTAGCGCTTCGCCTCACAGCTAGAAGGTCCTGGGTTCGATTCCCGCCGGGGGACGCTGTGGGCACTGGCGGCGTGTTCCCCCCTCCGCGTCATCAGCGCCCACACCCTAGGTGGGGTTGGCGATAGGGCCTTTCTGTGTGGAGTTTGCATGTTCTCCCCGTGTCTCCTAGGGTTGATACCCTCACAAAAACATGCACGTAATCCTGGTCTCAATAATGCCTCCCCCTGGCCAGCTGGGGCGCCTGATGGAGGGGAAAGGAACTGGTTGGAATAACGTGTTCCTTCCACGCGCTACGTCCAAACCAGGGAAAATCTCCACTATCAGGTGAAAAGAAGCAACTTGGACTCCTCATGCATAGAAGGAAGCATGAGGTCAGTCCGTTGCCTCCCCAGGTTGGCAGAGGGAGAGCAGAGCCCAGGATTACATAGGCAATTGGCACTGGGTGAAAAAATGGGTTACAAAATTGTGGGATAAAAATTTAAGAGTAAATGTGCTTTACGTGAGTAGTTCCCAGCGATGGATAGTAAACAGGGACGTGCTGGGCCCCTGATTCAGCCCGGGAAAAAGAGTTGGAGAGGCCCTCATTGCACGCTATAGACAGAGAGATCTCTCTATAGCGCTGCTGCTACTCAAAGATTTGTGGCAAAGTGACAAGCCAGTGGGCCAATTCCATGAGTTATATTTCGTCGTTGTCGGGTGGAAACCTTGTATGTCCAAAACCGTTTGTTTTGTAATTATCATTTTAAAAATGATTTAAACTAGTGAAAACAGCCGATCTACAAGCACACAACGCCTCGCAACGCTTTGCTTTATGAAAAAAATGTGCAAATTTGAAACTTGGAGATACAAGGTTTCTGCCCAAATTTACTTTGTTTGCCTCCCAGCCCCCAACATGGAACGAAGGCCGACATTTTATTTTAATCTCTTTCCAAATGGCCGGCCTGGACCGGCTGGGAATGAACCGGCCATTCGGGAGTTGTCCCGCTTTTCCCAATGGCCAGCACGTCCCTGATAGTCAGTAAAATAACTCAAGTACTGTACTTAAGTACAGTTTTGAGGTACTTTTACTCCACTGGAGTATTCACAATTATTCATACTTTTTACTCCACTAGAATTTAGTTACTAGTTACAGTACTTTGGTAGATGGGGAGGTGCCGCGCTTGTATGTGAGCTTGTATGTCAGCTGTTTTTCAATAGTTAAAGTAGGGGGCTTCAAACAGGGGGTCCGGGACCCCTAGGGGGTCCTCAGAGTTACGACAGGCAGGGAGTCCTCCAAATCTTTGTGTGATAGGGAAAAAAAATATCCTTTTTTATATTAACCTCTTAAACCCTAACGTCCATATTCTGAGAACTTTAGCCAACAATAGCAGATCTACAAGCTACAAGCTTGTAGATCGGCTATTCTCCTTGGCCTGAAAACCCCTGAGTTAAAGCATAAAATAATGGTTAAAGAGGTTAGAATCTAAAGCGTCAAAGACACATTTTACCAGCCTTAATGGACTGTAGTGGCACTTTGTGGTGACCATCCACCGAGTGCCACCCGGAGGCCTTCTGATGCAGCGGTGGCTCCCATGCCCACGGTATCGTTATGTATTATGGCAAGGGTGTTGCTCTGGCGGGACAGGCCCAGTAACAGACTCAACAACAGGCCCAGGACATGGCCCATACTACCAAGAAGGCTTTCGGGTGCATCAGATTCCTCATTTAAGCAGTGATGGCTGAGTGGTTAGTGTCCACACCTAGGACTCCTGAGGTCCCAGAGGTCGCAGGTACGATTCCCCGCTCCAGCTATCACTGCTCCCTCCCCTTGGCGCCTTGTGCGAAGCACTGGGGGTCAGCTGGGTTAAGCTGAAAACTGAGTTTCCCTTGCAGGATGACATAGGTGAATTCTTCTTTCTTCATCATCTTCCTTGGTTCTTTCTTGAGATGTGGGTTTGGTTCTGAGTCTGACTCTGCTGGACAGGTCTGTAGTCACAACAGCATGCAGGAAATAAAAAATAATACTAATAATAATAACTACAATGAAAAGAACCTGGCCTAGAAATCTTTTTATTTCCCCCCTGTTCTCCCCTCATCTACCCCCCCCCCCCCCCCCCCCTCTCTCTCTCTCTCTCTCTCTCTCTCTCTCTCTCTCTCTCTCTGAAAAAGGGTGGGATGAATAAAATAAAAAGTGTGTCCATGTTTGAGAGAGAAGCTGGCTTTGACCTGATTTTCCCTGGCTGTGACAGTGGCAGCCATTATCCCCCCCCCCCCCCCCCCTCTCTCTCTCTCTCGCTCTCTCTCTCTCTCTCTCTCTCTCTCTCTCGCTCACCCGAAAATCTCTCTCTCTTGCCGAAAATAAAGCACACAAAGAAGAATCATCACAAGCCCCTCCTACAGCAAGCCCTGCTTTAACATCAATTATAACATAAATTGGACCATATTTTCACAAAATGCATATCATGGTGATTGAAACGAGACTTTTAACTAGCAACAGGAACTATAAATGACAATGTTTATTAAGGTAAGAAAATCAAATGTTAACGTTCGGGGGGAAAAGAATGGAATCCTATAGAGAACATGGTGCTTTTTGCAGAGCATCGCAACTAGCGACAACTAGACCCCTGGTTAATGTACTTAGTAGGGTTGTAACGATACATTTTAATAACGATTTGATACATATAACGATACATGGTTGACGATACGATACATGGACGATATTGGTTCATTCATGGTGATACGATACGATTCGATTCAATGATTTAAAATCGACAATCGTAACTATTTAGCAAAGACATTAAATCTGTGTGAAAGGTGTGGATAGTGCAGGTTTTTAAAGGAAACATGTATTATTATGGATATAACATGAACACAGAGATTACACACATTTATCGATAGACCAGTGTAGCTATATGGAATGGAAAAGTAATTAAACCCCTCCTTTTAATTTTTTCTTCTTAAAAATGTTAAATACAATGCACAAGTAGGTAGTATCGATACAATCGATTCTTTGCACTGCCGATTCGATATGATACAAAATCAAACGATACGATTCGATTTTAGCTGGTTTCATTTCGATATACTTCGATTTTTCAAGTTAAAAACGATATTTTGATGCAGTTACTATACCGTTACACCCCTAGTACTTAGTTACCCCACTGCTTGTGTTTACTTGTGTGTACATGCTGTAGCTACTGGTGTTTGTGTCAGAGCTACGATGAGGCGTAGCCATGGCTCTCACGGTGCCATGGTGTCCCTGACAGACTGACAGCCAACATACAGCCTCCATAATTACGCTTCATCAATCACCGGCAGGCCCCGCCCCCAGCGCCGGTTTGTTTGTTCTAAATTCGTCTTTGCGTAATCTGACGCGGCGCTATAGCCGCGCCGTGGCGGCATGCATGCATGCACGCACGCACACACACATACATACACACACAGCAGTGGTTTAGGGTATCTGTGATGCTCTTAATTTAAACCCCCCACGCCGCCAGGGGTCTAAATATAACTGATTCACAGAAGATCTGGCTTTAACATGAGCACAGGACGCAGCCTTCTTCTCCGCTTACGCCACAAATAGCTAGCTAGCTAGCGTGACACTCGCCCTCCGCGGGACGTGCGTGACCGTGTCACCGGCACAGAGCAACACGCTATCTGTCTCCTCTCTCTCTCTCTCTCTGTCACACGCCTAAGAAGCCATGTTAGACACACTGTACATGCAGGCCTATAGTGGTTGACCATGGCTTTAACACACAGGTGACTAACAGGTCATTTTGACCGATTTTGAGATCGCAAAGTGCATTAACTCTCCCCGTGAAGGTCTCAGAAATTTCCCCTTCCATGACTTTCCCTAAATACTCAAGACATATGTTCTCGTCTTTTTTTCCCCTTCTGAAACGTTTCCTAAGTATGAAATAATATTCCATTATACCACTTTGACTGTTAGTTATCGGTCATAAAGACAGGTCTCACCCATTCCTCCTCCAATGATTGTGGCTACTCTTGACTCACCAAATGTAAGCTAACCCCTGAAGATTCACAAATGCAGTGTAAAACATCACATTTCTCTTACCAAATTGTCCTGCTGTGATCACTTACTAGGGAAAAGAGGATTGAAAAAGACATGAAAATTTGCATTCTGAATAGTGAAAAAGACTCAAGACCTCATTGGAGCTATACATAGTGAATAGAGAAACTGTCTATCAAGGTGTCGTCAATTGATAGGCAAAATCTTATGAATATATTCCAAACTATGTAAATCTACAGATGTTTTAGTGAGAGTAGTGCTTTAATATTAGTAATGTAAAAGTATAGGGTGCGAGTAATGATAAAAACGAGTAGAAATAAGGTGTAATAATAATGTAATATGAGTAATGCATGGATGAAAAATACAATGGCATCTGATTATAAGTGTTGTAGGAACCCTGTAGCAGAATCAACATTGAAATTGTAATTTGATTTGGTCTCTATTGATTTATTGACCATGAACATTTGTGTGACTGGTTATGGGAAGCCGGCTTCCCATATGGGGTTTAAGTGGCTTTAGACCACAGCATCCATCGTATATGGATCAAGTTATTCTTATTACTTTACTTAAAATTATTTTACTTGTTTATAAAGCTCTAAATGGTCTGGCACCTTCGTACCTCTATGACTGCCTGCATAGATACGTTCCATTACTGAATTTCCCCCTTGGGATAATAAAGGTATCTATCTATCAAATCACCACTCAGGTCCTCTAGTGCAGACCTACTTGAGGCGCCAACAATGACATATAAAAAATATGGTGAAGCAGCTTTCTTCTTCTACGGACCGACAGCTTGGAATAAACTCCCACTACACCTAAGACAGGCAGCCTCTGGATAGCTTTAAAGCACAGCTCAAGACCTATTTTTTTACTCTTGCTTTTAACTGAATGTTTAAATCCCTGTGCTGCTAATTGACGTCCGCACTGTTCTGAAATAGTTCTTCAATGTTTTATGTTTTTATTTTTCTGCTTTATTGTAATCATTTTAATTATTTCTTTTTATTCAGTATTCTTTTTATTTTATGTTACTTTTTCTCTGTTAAGCACTTGTGCTTAATTTTCTGCTCTGTAAAGCGCTTTGAGCTGCATTTCATGTCAGGAAAGATGCTATACAAATAAAGTTGTATTATTTATTATGACTTTGATATTGTAAGGAACACATGCAAACAGCCGGTTATGCAGCCAGACCGAAATAACTTTTACAAGTCAGATTTGTTCTGCACGCCAGCCAGATGGATGCCTGGGGGGGGCTAACCCCCAAAGCTGTGAGCCCCTGAGCCCCCCATGTAACCAAAACACTGTCAAACGTGTTAACGAGAGATTGTGACTAAATGATAACAACATTGAATTCATTGGAACACTGCTAATTGTTTGTTTCTCCATTTCCTGAAAAGGTTTTGGACATACCGGTACAAGGTTTCCACCTGAAATCGGAAAAAAAACAATCTATAACTATTAATTTACCAAATGTCCGTCCGCCATCCGCCGTCTGACCGTCTGTCTGTCTGCATGCTGACATCACTGATACTAAATAGTGTCATCACCATGGTAACAATGCCCAACTGACATCACTGACTGACACCACTACAGAGCCCAAATTTGGAGGACATCACAGACTGGCCTGGACACAGAACACCATATATGGGCATAACGATCTTCCCAACAAGCACTCCCAAATCTGAGACTCATCAATTCCACATATACTGTACATCAATTAGAACATAAATCGGACAATATTTTCACCAAACGCAAAACTTTAAACTAGCGACAGGAGCCAACATGACAATGTTTATTAAAGTAAGAAAATCAAATGTAAACGTTCGGGGGAAATGGATGGAATCCTATGGAGAACATGTTGCTTCTGGTACCAGAACAGCGCAACTAGCGGCCAATCAACTTTTAGTTTTGTGTTTGATTCATTGTTTGATTCATCTATCTATCATAGATAGATAGATAGATAGATAGATAGATAGATAGAGAGATAGAGAGATAGATAGATAGATAGATACCTTTATTATCCCAAGGGGGAAATTCAGTTGTCCAGTTGTAGCACAGCAGTATACAGTTATTTACAAAGTTACAGAGAAGTAAGAAAAAAGATAGATAAGAGGGGAAACAACTAAACAAAAAAACAGCTCAGAGAAGAAGAAACTAGGAAGCATGTCACCGCAAGACGCACATGAGCACTCTCCCTGGAAGGTCCTTAGAGGTCAAAAGCACTGGCGTAGTGCTGGTACCTCCTCCACCCACATGGCCACATGGCCACCCTAAACATGTTGGTTCACAGAGACACCAGGAAAGCTTTTTATACCCCTTCCCACAACCCTGACCCCAGGGACGTGCAGGCCATTGGGAAAAGCGGGACAACTCCCGAACGACCGGTTCATTCCCGGCCGGTCCAGGCCGGCCATTAGAAAAAAAATAAACTGTTTGCACAAAAGTAAAAATTCAACTGTTGCACAAAAGTGCGAGGCGTTGTGTGCTTGTAGATCGGCTGTTTTCACTAGTTTAAATCATTTTTTAAATGATAAATACAAAATAAACGGTTTTGGACATACAAGGTTTCCACCCGACAACGACAAAATGTAACTAATGTAATTGGCCCACTGGCTTGTCACTTGTAGTGATCTGAAATGGCAAATCTTTGAGTAGCAGCAGCTACTATATCTCTCTCTATAGCGCACAATGATGGCCTCTCCAATTCTTTTTCCCGGGCTGAATCAGGGGCCCAGCACGTCCCTGCCTGACCCTGAGAGAGATTAGATAGAGACAGGCAGGCAGACAGGCAGGCAGGCAGGCAGGCAGACAGACAGACAGACAGACAGACAGACAGACAGACAGACAGACAGACAGACAGACAGACAGGCAGACAGACAGGCAGACAGGCAGACAGACAGACAGACAGACAGGGTTCACAGTGTGTCATTGGAACAACATGAGGTTTGTTGTTAAGCTGAATAGCTTTGGGATCAAACTGAGTTTCACTGCTATCCTCTCCACTCCCCAGAGAGAGAGAGAGACAGATAGAGAGAGAGGTGTGTGTGTGTGTGTGTGTGTGTGTGTGTGTGTGTGTGTGTGTGTGTGTGTGTGTGTGTGTGTGTGTGTGTGTGTGTGTGTGTGTGTGCGTGCGTGCGTGCGTGCGTGCGTGCGTGCGTGCGTGCGTGCGTGCGTGCGTGCGTGCGTGCGTGCGTGCGTGCATGAGCCCTCGCAGTTCTGTGTGGGAGCTGGCAACCATCATAGTAGCTAGAGGGTGACCAACACACACACATGCACATTTCAAAGGAGCTTTATTGGCATGGGAAAACATACATTTACATCGCCAAAGCAAGTGTCCTAACATAATAAAAACAGTTGAAATGGGGAACATACAGTATATATTGGAGGGGGTACAGTATTGTGTAAAAAGAGCTATGTCACATTTTGTCGTTATACATGTTGTATAGCAGGGGTCTTCAATGTTTTCAGGCCAGGGACCCCTTAGCTGAGAGAGAAATGAAGCAGGGACCCCCACTACCTTATCATAGATATAGGTTCATTGTTTGACAGCACAATCATCAGTGTATGTTGGGTTCATGTCAATTTGTGTTTTCAGATATTTAACCACTTGAACTGTCAATATTTAATAAAGTTGACCTTTCACTCTGTACTTAGTCTGCTCTTTTTACCTCTACACCAAAGCTCTTTGCCGAAAATAGCAGATCTAAGCTCGAGCTTGTAGATCCACTATTTTTGGCTAAAGTGCTCAGAGTGGATGCTAGGGTTCAAGTGGTTATTACATAAAAGGAGAAAAAAAAAGTTTCTATCACTCAAAGATTTGGAGGACCCCCTGTAGTAACTCTGAGGACGGCCCTAGGGGTCCCGGACCCCCTGTTGAAGACCCATGTTGTATAGGCTATACAGGGTAGGCCTATAGCTTTTTTAAACAAATCTTTTTCAGTCACTTTGGCACAAAAAGCTGTGTTTTTCCTCGATTTTAAGTAGTAAAAATGTGGCCATATTTTCCCAAATATGGAGATGACTGACGTCTGACATCATAGATGTCTGACGTCATATAGACCACATGAGCCTGACTTAATATGTCCATATATGGAGGCGTGACGCATGCACATGATCTGCACATAAAAAGGTGTCCAACCATTTCTCCACAGCGGGAGGTCTAGTCGATCTACAAGCTCATAGAAAGGTGTCCAACCATTTCTCCACAGCGGGAGGTCTAGTCGATCTACAAGCTCATAGAAAGGTGTCCAACCATTTCTCCACAGCGGGAGGTCTAGTCGATCTACAAGCTCATAGAAAGGTGTCCAACCATTTCTCCACAGCGGGAGGTCTAGTCGATCTACAAGCTCACGATGCGTCGCTCTGCTGCACATCCACTCAGTGACGTGCGGCTACGGAACCAGGGCAGGAAATGCAGCCCGGGTCAGAGGTCAAACGGGCGGCCAATGGGGTGGAGCCGAGGTCAGAAAACAATCATCTGGGTTCAAAACCTCTGCTGAACCCTTTGATGTGAGGAGACACACACACACATGCATGCACGCACGCACGTGTACACACACACGCACGCACGCACGCACGCACGCACGCACGCACGCACGTGTACACACACACGCACGCACGCACGCACGCACGCACGCACGCACGCACGCACGCACGCACACACACACACACACACACACACACACACACACACACACACACACACACACACACACACACACACAACCACGTGCACATGGAGGGAAGCAGATTAGAAGCACATGGCTCCTGTGGTTTG
>NC_137812.1:72307487-72317487 GCF_963921795.1 Nannobrachium achirus
GTGACGCCATATAGTATAATCCCCTGAGATGCGAGGTATTTATGTTAGAGCGCACCCGACACGAGGTTCATTCAATAATCATTACCTCTGCAAAGAGAAGATGTCACAAGTTGATGAGAGGACGTCTGTGAGTCCAGATGCCATCGAGGCAGCAGATGCTGCGACCAGGGATGATCAGGGCAGAGACCATGAGGAGGAGGCCCATCCCTCGGATATACTCTTGAGACGTCTTATAGTCCTTTTCCTGGTCACATTATGCGCTACGTTTATGGGAAAGATAATGTGGGAGGAGGCTGCACATCAATCTAGAATGTCCGTCTATGAACAGAACCGCGGCGCACAACACCGGGTCGTGGAGCGTCTCAAACAACGTAGCAAGTGTATCATAGACGTTTTGAAGGCAGACCCCTGGAAGCTGTACTTGAACTGTGATCTCGACCCGGTCACCGGACCACTGAAGAAAGAACCTTGTACTCGGTGTCCAAAAAACTGGAAAGAGATTCAAAGTTTAAGGGGGTTGAGCTTTTGTTACAAGATCTTTACGGAGAAAGTGGACTGGCAGACCGCCAGGAGGAGCTGTCTAGATGAAGGCTCTGACCTTGCTTCTGAATTGCGCTACTTTAAAATCTACGAAGTCGACGACGGGCTGTACCCTTTGGTTAAAGGAACAGAGGACACTGGTGAGCACGTGTGGTTTGGCCTGAATAACTTTGTGAATTTTGAAGAATATAGATGGGTTAATAATATAAAGGTGCACTCAGAAAAGCGCATATATTTTAATACACCTGACGAGGATTTACAGGATCCCAAAAAATGGCCCAATTACCAAGGAGGAACTAACAACGGCAGGCGTTATCCAATCTGTTTTGGGCTGAACGTGGCAGAGGTTAAGAAGAGGCCTTTTCCTCCTCCGAAGCATCTGGATCATAAAGTATGGGACGGCCTAATGTGCAATACTACTCATAGTTTCCTGTGTGAAAAACCTGTCCTCGATCTTTAACACATGGGAAGCCAAGGTTTCTAACATTTCTAGCTGTTGCTGCTGCCGCCGTTCACTCACGCTTTATTTTGAAGAGCCTCGGAAGCTTTGTGCGTGTGCACGTGAGGGTCCGCTGACGATTGAGGAAGAAAATCCATTTGTTTACAAACGCTCGCAAAACTAAAATCCAACCCGGGGCCGACCATCGCGGTAAAGTGTCGCCGTGAAAACAATCAGATCTCTGCTTCCCTGGCTTTCTTTGCACCTCATTCATAGATATAAAGCCTTTTTTATGTTTCAACCTAGAATGGAAATCAATGCAGCACAGAGCATCCATTTTCTCTCTCTCTCTGAGCTACGGGGTGACGTATGGACTAAGGTCATTCACAGGGCACGCAGCATGCACGTAGACCTGTACAAGTTAACCCCTTGTTGTCTCATTGAGGGACGAGACAACTCCTTTTGGCAGAGTGACCCCTAGTGGCCTTATCTCGTTACTGAACGAGTTTGGCGTACTGGTTGTTAATGATGGGACATACTGGAAAGTGGAGGAACCTGACAACCAAATGATCCAACTGGGACACGACCACAATGAACAGTGGTCCTCAACCTTTTCAGGCTGTGATCTCCTAAAATCATATTTGAACACACACACACACACACACACACACACACACACACACACACACACACACACACACACACACACACACACACACACACACACACACACACACACACAGCCTGATAAGCCCTTGGAATTGAGGCTTTACATTTCGTTTGGATCAGTTTCACAGATTGTGAAAATCGAAGATCTACAAGCTCACAACGCCTAGCAAAGCTTTTAGATTGGCCATTTTCAAAGATAGAAAAATGCAGGGATTGCAAAACAAGTGCTAATCCTGAAGAAACAGAAACGAATGCAAGCAACGTGGACTAGGAATTGCACGCCTGAAGAAGCCAACGTCTTCAAGGAGAACTCAGCGACCTTGACCAGTAAATACAACCTGGTGATATAGTGGATTATTTCACCTGGTTTTTACTATAACGTTTTTCCCCCATTTTTGCAAGGAACTGTCTGATTTTTCTCTCTCTGGATTTCTCCACTTTGTCTGATACATGGATTTTGCAATGGCTGCTTATCCATTATATGTATTTTTTTCGCCTAATTCTGACCGCATCAATAGAAGACATAATTGCTCCACTGAGAAAAAACATGGATGAGGTGAAGGCAATAGTCGCGTCAAGGCAAACGAGGGAACACAACGCAGCTAACTGAACGAGTAACCGCTCTTGAGTCGCTTTGTGAACAGCTCTTGGCTCAGAGCGATTCACTGAAGGAACGCATGGAGTCGATGCCCAGAACTGTTCTCGACGCTGCAACCTGAGACACAAACATACCAGAAAAGAGTGCTGGGCGAAAAGAACGATTTTGTTCAGTTCATGCAAAACCTGTTTGCTGAAGTACCGTGACAAGATGTGTGTTCCTCCCCGTCTATCCTAGACAGAGCCCACAGTATCGGGAGAGAAAGGACGGGGCCTCATCCGATCGAGGCCTAGAGTGATGATCGCCCATTTCCATTACTTTCAAGACAAGATGCAAGCTCTAAAAGCGAATAGGAATCTGCTCAAATGGAAAGGCCTAGCCTGATTATGCGGCTGCCACTGCCAAGCTCCGATCCACATTTTCAAAGGTAAAATCTCTGATGAGAATTGAGAATTTACCTGTCAATTTGACTGATAAATGCAGTCAGAGTGGAAGTGATCTTTTTTTTTCCCAGTCACCCGAGTGTTAACCATTTGAGCTCTGTTTTGTCCTTGTGTACAGCCTGGGGTGATGGTGATACACTGAAGAATGAGGAACAGAGAGGGAGAGAGAGGAAGAGAAACAGAGTACATGGTGACTTCATCTGTCATGTGACATCATGTGACATGACACTGTGGTGCCTCTACGTAGATGACATCATGTTCTAAAAATACACCAGACAGGATGGCATTACTTATGGAGGAGAGGAGAGGAGAGGAGAGGAGAGGAGAGGAGAGGAGAGGAGAGGAGAGGAGAGGAGAGGAGAGGAGAGCAGTGGCGTCAGTTCAGAAAAAGCTAAGGTATGGCAACATGACTGGTGTCTTGCACGCGCGCACTGTCATGTTGCCATACCTTAGCAACAGGCATGATACATTTATTTTAAGAAGTACATTTTATTCCTTTTATTAATAATCGGTACATGTGTTCAACGGAACACGTTATTCCAACTCCATCAGGCGCCCTGGCTGGCCAGGGGGAGGCAGTATAGAGACCAGGATTACTGCATGTTTTTGTGAGGGTATCTACCCTAGGAGACACGGGGAGAACATGCACAATCCACACAGAAAGACTTTGAGCTCAATTCTATCAACGTTCTTTTATTAACACAACTGCTGCCAAAAAAATACCCCTTTGTAGGGCTTCTCCGCCATGGCAGAGGAACCCGAAGATTTAATAAGCTTTAATAAAATAAAATAAAAACTAAAATAGGCCGGAACTAATGCTCCGGGATCGGTTTCTACACGGACTGGATTAGCGCCCCGCGTTAACAGGTAGGAGAAGCCAGCAGTGGAAAAACATAGACAAATCTTCGGTTTCCTCGGCTGTAAACAACCAATGAGTTAACTCATTCACTGCCATTGACAAGATCTGACAGACTATTGTTTTATCGCCCTTCAATCGAGTCCTCGCTCTTTATCCCACCTCGCTCTGAACACCGCAGGCACTTACAAAAATAAACATCAAAGGGGGCTTGAGCCCCTGCCCTTTGATCAGTCTGTAAAAACTGTCAACCCTCTCCAGACCATGAATGCAGTTTTTACTGCATTTACTGTGAAAGAAACGCAAATGTCATCTTTCCATGACATGACAGCAGGCAAGAGAAATTGTCTTGTCCAAACTCTCCTGAACTTGAATGCAGAATCTTATGTTGAAAGAATTTTCCTCTCTGTGTAGAAATCCATGCCGTTACGCCACATCTCCAGCATCGACTTTTTTATTTTTGCTTAGTTCAGTGTCGTATCAAGCAGGGACATGCTGGGCCTCTGATTCAGCCCGGGAAAAAGAGTTGGAGAGGCCCACATTGCGCGCTGTATAGATTTACGATTTACTTCATTGGCCACCCAGCCCCCAAAATGGAACGAAGGCCGACATTTTATTTATTTATTTTTCCTAATGGAAATGGAATGAACCAGTCGTTCGGGAGTTGTCCCGCTTTTCCCAATGGCCAGCACATCCCTGGTATCAAGTACCGACAATAGCTGACCTCCAAGCTCACAACGCCTTGGAGGTCTGCTATTTTCAATATTTCCACCAAAAGGCCATTTTAGAAATGTCAGCCCCTGCCTCTCTAACATTCTCTGCACGTCCCTGGAACACCGTATCCGGTTCCGCTATAGACCTATAGAGCATCGCAACGGAAGTGGTTTACTGGGGGTCACTTAAAAATCGCCCATTCATTTCCGCATAGACCTTTACAAAAATATGTATAACAATTATGTTAAGCCTAGAACCAAGCCATCCAGGATGGCAGTGAATCATGACCATACAACCTTTGATCCTATATGTGAAAACATATTTTAATATTATATTAATAAATACCCTTTGTTTAGCGATTTTCAAAACGTTCTTTTCATAGAAACAAAGGTCTCATGTTCATGATTTACTGCCATCCTGGATGGCTTGGTTCGAGGCTTAACATAATTGTTATAATAAATGTTTTTGTAAAAGTCGATGGGGAAAATGAATGGGCGATTTTTAAGTGACCCCACAGTAAACCACTTCCGCTGCGATGCTCTATTCCTGTATCCGGAGATTTTGATCTGCATCCGGGATCAATGTTGTTGACGTCCACAAAGGGTCGATTATCTTCGAAGATATTTCTGCAGTAAACAAACAAGCCACGTTCAAACCAGCCTAGCAATGCAGTCGCTTGTCGTTGTCACTTTATTTTCGTCCAGCGTTACGTGAGATGCTCCCGTACATGGTCAACGTTGTTTTTTGGACATCGAACAACACGCGGTGGTGCGTCCGCAGATGATCGAAAATAATGGTAAAAAATGTCTTTTTGTTATCTTTTTTTTTTTTGATTGGATACTTTATTATATATAATATATCCAAAACGTAAACAGCACCTGGTAGACTATACACTGAAACATTAAGGCTAAAAGGATAACACACACACACACATAATTCAGGAGACGATCACTTGGGTTAAGATATACTTTATTGACCAGAATGAAGCAGAAAGCAAGCATCACACAACATGGCATATTGAGCACCCTACTATAGAGACAGCATAGAATCTAAGCCTGTATCTAAGCGCATAGTATTGGCAGTCTACCTTAGCTCTACTATAAGACAGCATAGAATCTATAGCCTAAGTTAGCATGGTTTGGCATGGGGTTCTGCCTCGGGCCATGGCTCGCTGAACCCACGATCCTCATGTTACCATGAGCATCGAGGGCATAATCTAATTACAGCGAGCCCTGGCCCGATACCCCCCGAGGGGGATCTAAGGCAGAACCTGAAGGTGGCGCTGGGGTGGTGGCGGGGCAGTGCTATGCAACGAGACTGAGTCCCACCATCTGACTTCCCTAAGAACTATGGGTAAGGGGGGGGGCAGGACCTAGTGACCCACCCCCCTCCGCGCGCGCGCTCCCTTGGGACCGCCCCCTGAACTCGCTTTGATCCTTACGAATCGTCGCACTATTTCAGGAGACGATCACTTGGGTTAAGATATACTTTATTGACCAGAATGAAGCAGAAAGCAAGCATCACACAACATGGCATATTGAGCACCCTACTATAGAGACAGCATAGAATCTAAGCCTGTATCTAAGCGCATAGTATTGGCAGTCTACCTTAGCTCTACTATAAGACAGCATAGAATCTATAGCCTAAGTTAGCATGGTTTGGCATGGGGTTCTGCCTCGGGCCATGGCTCGCTGAACCCACGATCCTCATGTTACCATGAGCATCGAGGGCATAATCTAATTACAGCGAGCCCTGGCCCGATACCCCCCAAAACTACAAACCCCCAAAGCACGCCAAAATCTCAGAATCCCATGCCAGTGCTAGCCAATATTACTAAGCAAAATATTAAGCAATGATATTGGCAGCTTGCCAAAAACGCTATAAGTACTGCTAAAATAATTTAATAATTAAGAATGTTAGCAGCTGCAGACCGAACCCAACGGTGAGGAAAGGTGGTACTGCTGACTATAACGATATACTGCAATCTGACTGAAGCCATACTAAACACCCTAGAGAAAGCGGAAGCAGCAACATGGACGTATATATATATAGACAGCAGAACCAAAAGCAGCGATGAAACCTTTAATTCATATAACTACAGCGTCATACAGCTTCACATCCTACCTAACTAACACCCCAGCAACCACCTAGCTTTTGCATGATAGAATTTATAACTCGCAGCGATGCATAAACATGACGAACACACCTATCAATAATGCCAATCCTGTATAGATAACAGCCCACGCCCTATCGATGACGCCGCGACCTCACAGCTGATCGGAGAGAGTCTGTTCGATTGCCGTCTTGATTACTCCAGCTGGGCCCCGTGATTGCTCATCAGTCTCTGTGCGTGCAGGATTTCAGGTTTGCAGAATCTGATGTAGCGCACGTAGGCCGCCGATGACCATCTGCCCAGCGATTTAAGGGTAGCCGAGGGCACCAACAACGCTGCCGTAGTAGCCGCTCCAATCCTTAGGGAGTGTGGAGTGTGGAGTAACGGTGAGAGGCCGCAGCTTTGGCAAATCTCTCTCAGTTTGGTGCTGAACCAGGCGCGCGTCATTGGGCGTCCGCCGTCCGTGCGAAACAGGGGCTCATTCAGCGAAGACATCGGGCGGACCGCCAGGTATTTGAGCATGGAGGTGAAAGGACAAAACACAGTGTTAGTTCTTGCTACCACGACTGGGGTGCCTTCACTAAATTTATCATTTTTTGAATGCTTTAGCAGAATGGTATAATGCGTGGGCTGCATAGATAGATCAGAAAAACAGAGATCCCTAGTTGGATCAAAAGCCAGTGAGTTTGCTGTGTATTCCCCGCACCTAAGAAAAGCATAGAAAGCCATTAGAAGCACTGCTTCTAGCAAGAGATTATCATACTGAGAATACATGCCTCCCCTTAACTTCCCCACCATCCCGTGCAACACCGTGATAGTAATGGGTAATCTGCGGTCATTGCCTTGTGCTTGATCTTTTTTGAGACCGCTGAGCAGGAGCTGGATGGCCGGGTTACTTAAAATGCTTGGGACGGTAGGTTCGAGGCAACGCAGGTGGAATTGCACGCCCGAAATGAGCGCCTTGATAGAAGGGGCCTGTAATTTCCTAGACTCATACGAGTGTACAATAAATGCGCAGATCAGGGGAATATTAAGTGGGAGGGGGGGACATGTGAACCTGGCACAAAAAGAACGAAAGAACCACCATGCAGAATCATATGCTTTAATTGTACTGGGCGCCAGCCCTTTCCTCATGTACTTCGCGGCAGCATCCATGAGGTAGGCCAGAGGCCTTTCCTGGCCTAATCCAGTACCAGCTCCGAGAAAGCTGGAACTTGCCAGCCGAGCTCCGCCGCTCCTGGGCACAGCGTGCGGAACTCCTGGAATTTAAAGCGGGACAGCGCATCAGCAATGCTGTTTTCTTTCCCCGGAATAAAGACTGCCTGAATAATGAAATTACCCTGGAGGCATAGCCAGGTAAGGCGTCTTACAAATTTATTAATCATAGCAATCGACGAGCGGCCCTTGTTAATGACCTGCACCGTTGCTTCATTATCACACAGGACGCATATCCGTTTGCGAGCCCACTCGCCTCCCCAGAGAGATGCTGCCGCTACTATCGGATAAATCTCATACAAAGCAGTAGATTTACATACAGAAGGTAAGTCATTAAATTCCTTTGGCCACCTGCTGGCAAACCACTCCCCGTTGCAATAACCCCCGAACCCCACGGACAGGGCTGCGTCCGTGAAGAATTGCATAGACTCTGGTGATTCTATCTCTGAATTATAGAAAAACGAAATACCGTTCCACTGCTCTAGGAAAAGCGCCCAGAATTTAAGATCCGAGCGGCTCCCCTCGTCTAACTCTATCATGTCTTTCATCTCCTTTTTTGATTTTGACAGGTCGATAAGCCGGGAAACGAAGGAGCGGCCCTGGGGAATGATGCGCATAGCGAAATTTAAATGGCCTAAGAGAGACAATAATTCCCTTTTTGCTGCCTGTGTTTTGTCTAAAAAAGACTTTACGAGTCCCCTAATGCGCACCAATTTTTCTGCTGGTAGGGCCGCCTGCATGCGCACGCTATCAAGCATAATGCCCAAAAATTCGATGCGAGTCGCCGGCCCCACTGTTTTCTCTTCGGATAATGGTACGCCTAGAGAATTGAAAACAAGACGTACAATGGAAATGCACCTTGCCGGAGGCGCCGACGCGTAATCAATAGTGAGGAAATCGTCTAACAGGTGCAAAACGAAAGGGAGTTTGTACTCGTTATACAGAACCCAGCACAACGCTTCTGACAAAGTGTCAAAAATCCTCGGGCTGCTGCGGCACCCGAAGGTCAGTTTAACCGCAAAATAGAATTTAGAGCGCCATTGAATTCCGAACAGGTGCCACTGCGAGGGGTGGAGAGGCATCACTTTAAATGCATCCACTATGTCCGCTTTTGCCAGCCAGGCCCCCGGCCCCGCACTTTTGATCATTTGAATAGCGTTATCTATTGATGCGTAAAAGAGAGAAAACGGCGCTAGCGGAATCAAGCTATTAATGCTAGGAGTGGGGCTGTTATGGGGCGCGGACAGGTCAAATATGAGGCGCTTTTTTCCCGAATATTTCCTTGTCGCTACTCCTATCGGGCTGACTCTGAACAGGCTAAAAAGAGACCTAGCGAACGGACCGATTAAGTGACCTTTCTTAACTTCCTTCCCTAGGAGCTCGTCAACTACTTCGGGCTCTGCCAGCGCAGACCTGAGGTTTGGACACACAAATGATGTTTTTGGTAGCCAGCATAGCCCTGCTAAAAACCCCCGCATTAGCCCCACAATCAAATATTTAACCCAGCATCTGTTTGGGTGTTCAGAAAGAGCAGCAGTAAGAGCCGGGACATCCACGGGAGTTGATGGGTGATTCTCTTTAATTATTTCCCACTCTTGGGCGTTGGGCGAGACCTCCTGGGACAGACCGACCGGGGATGGTTGTCCGCGCACCAACTGCAAATATGCATGTATTTACAATGTGGAAAGGTACATACGTTCTCATTAAATTGAATGCATATGGGAACTTTACGATTGGGATCGTACGGCACCTGTCTCGTAAAGGCTGGAGCCTGAAGCCCGAGGCCCCTCGCCTGCTGCTGGCCGCTTGGGGTGGGCTTGGTCGGTGCCTCGTGGGCTAGAGCCTTGGGGCACAGCTCGGTTCTGTGGCTGAATGAGCTGCACAGCGAGCAGGACAAAGGGGGATGGGCTGAGAAATGGCGGCTTATCAAGCTTAGATCCTGGACGGACCAGTCGATCCGCTGATTGAAACGCTGGATATGCATTGCAGATTTGGAAGAGAAACTTTTGTGATATTCATAGAACAGCCCTCCCCCGTAAGTATACGCCATATCGGCAATTATGGACAAATACGCATCGAGCTCAGCTCTGCGCTCTGGGTATATCTCGCACATAGTGTCTCTGTAGACACCGAATGCTACAATGAACTCTGCTAGGGTCAAGATTCTGGAGAGCCTGGGGTCGCTATCTTTAAGGATCACTGAAAAGTCCCCGCAATCCACAAAGCGGTCCGCTGAGGACTCTGCCGCGCAGAGCAGAATCTTCACCAGATTTACGTCCTGACCTGTCGAGGCAAGCAGCGCATTTTTAGAAACAGCTAACCTTACTAACCAGCAAGCAAAGAGAAACGGCACTTTACCTGATAGGATCTGGCTGCGCAGCGCGTCGGGGATGGCGGCGGCTGGGGACAGGAA
>NC_137812.1:72324987-72332082 GCF_963921795.1 Nannobrachium achirus
AATATTGTAATATATTTTATGTAATATATTCACTTGTCATTGTATCCAAATACATGCCTACATAGTTATGATTGAATAGGTTCACAACTTCACACCTAATTAATTTCTATGTTTAAGTGTAGCAACAAACAGCACATTATAGGTAGGTAAACAGTACCTCTGCTGTAGCTGTTTGAGCTGTGTTGTATTTTACTCAAACTACATTCTAATGCCAAACCTCTACTTGTGGCAGAGTATTTCTTTCTACATTGCAGTAGTGATACTTTTACTTAAAGGTATATTCAGGGATTGTATTTCATTCAAATAAAAATATAATTTTTATTACATGTTCCATTCATTCTCCTCACTAGAATGTGTGCTGACCATATAAGGGCTTCCACCATGGCCTGTGTTACGAGCATATAGCTAGATTCGGTTTTGAGAACCACAGTCGCTCTGAATTAAGAACATCTGCTAAATGCCTAGATTGTAAACTACTGAACTCATGAAATGCCACAGTCTCGAAGTAAATCAGTATCATACATATCCTGAAGCTGGAGACGTAGGCCCTACCGATATTCAGTGATTGGGTCTAATTATCAAAACGAGAATATTATAATGGTGTAAAAACTAAACATTTCCACGCTGTAAGGCCAGTAAGGGACACGATGACACCCGGCCACTTTCATTATCACTGAATACACCTTTAAGTAAAGCATTTGAGTACTTTTCCCACTACTACAAGTTCATTTAGAAAAGAACGGCAGTTTAGGGAGCAGTGGGAACGATGGGATCCGGTTCGCAGTATTCACCATATTCCTGGCCTCACCATATTCTTTCAAAGAGCCGTTCAAAAGACTCGATTTGTTCGCGAATGTCCCATCTCCATTCTTAACTAAAATCCTTTGCTTCTTGGGCGGGGGGTCCCTGGAACTGGGGGGGGGGGGGGGGGGGATACTGTATGCCAGCGGCCAAATACATATAATTTTGGCATGAAACAGTTTGAGAACCACTGATTTATAATAAGGAACATAGGTTTTTTTTGAGAAAACCAAAAAAGCCTGTGTGTGTGCACGTGCGTGTGTGTGTGCGTGCCTGTGCGTGTGCGTGTGCGTGTGTCTGTGTGTGTGCGTGTGCGTGTGCGTGTGTGTGTGCGTGTGTGTGTGTGTGTGTGCTGCTGCGGGGAGAGATTTAATTACAAAGCGTTCATTTCACAGATCTGAGCAACACCCTCCCAACCCCACCCTCACCCAACCTCACCCACCCATGGTGGCACCCACCCAAGCCCCGCCCCTCTCTGCACACATCAGGGGAGAAACCACACGGTTGGTATTTAAAAGCTTTGGCTCCCAAATATGGTCACTGTCTGGTGGAAACCTTGTATGTCCATCACCGTTCGTTGAGTATCTACCATTTCAAGAATGATTTAAACCATTAAAGCCGATCTACAAGCAAGGGTCCATTTGCCTCCATTTGTTGATTCTATTTGTACAGAGTTATGGGGGTCCTTCAAATTAAAGAACCACTGTACAATACCCGATCTACTTGTACAATAAATCAAACAGAGCCTTCATTAGTATCATCAGTAACACCTGTGAAGGAAGTTGAAAGACACCCGGAAGTAGAACAAAATGGCGTACGGTATATGCATAGAGCCTATTGAGACAAAGTCAATGCATGATGATGATTTGTCAAGTTAAAATTCATATTAGTGTTGTTTTTTAAACCAAATATCAAAATGACCCGCGAACCGAACTAAAGAGAAGGATCTCTGCTGTCTGTGAGAGGAGAGAGAGGTCTCATCTCAGCGCTCTGCTTCGTCAGAGGACGGATGGAAACGCACACGTGCGCACTCATGCATGCACGCACGCACACACGCAAGCACAGTGTCTGCCAAAACCTGACACTCTGCAGACATTTCTGGGAGGCGGAGGAACTTGTGTAGTTTCAGGACCTCCAACCACACACGCACGCACGCACGCATGCACGCACACACACACACACACACACACACACACACAGAAGGCCTCTAATCAACGTTGGATTCATAAGAAGCAAACACATCAAGGACTGTGTATTTAGAGCTGTTGATAAAGGATGTGGAGGGGGGATTTGTAGATTTTCAAATAGCCATATAGCTTAAGTTGTTATTATATGCTTTGTAATCAAAATCAAAATGTACAAAGTAACTAGTTGTCAAATAATTGTAGTTCAGTGATGATCTGCTCTACGGTCCTGTTGTACCGTCCAGGCTGCTTAACCTCCAGGCCATGTAACGTCCTCCTGCTAAGCGCTGGAAAGTAACTAAGTACATTTACTCCATTTACTATTCTAATTTCTTATTCTCTTATTGCATTGTGTTTGATCTACCGTGTATTTGTAGCTGTCCTCTTAAGTCGTGTGATGTTAGCCTGATTTCAGACTCTGCGCTGAGCTTGAGTCTGACATTGTCCCATTAACAAGAGATTTTTCCAAGGGGATTGGATTTGAAATGTGAAATTCCCAATCACAAGAGATCTGGTGGGAGGGGTTGTGTTTTTGACTTGTGTGCCCATATATGGACATATATACATGCATTGTATCCGTCTCTGTTGTTTCTTCTCTTCCTTATAGGGCATCTCACTGGTTATTATAGTTGTGTCAGTCACGGAAAATAGCAGATCTACAAGCTGAAAAGATGTCGGAACACACCACAGTTATGTTCGGCTTCAGGTTTTAGGGAAAGAATTTGGAGAAACAGCACAAACCAAACATAAAGTTCCACTCATAATATCACCATCCTAAAATGCTGATCTCCTCTCGAGGATAACGTACGTTTTAGCCCAGGACCCAAAAGAGACATTCGCCCATGCAGGACCCAAACTAGTGAAAATAGCAGATCTACAAGCACACAACGTGTCACTTTTGAGGGAAGGTGTTTTTTTTAAATGTTTTTAAATAATAAAATGTAGGAAACAGAAAAAGGTATGGACCCTTAAAAATATGTCCGCAACCCAAAGATGGGTCCCGTGGAAATCTTTGGAAACGGTGTGTGTGTGTGTGTGTGTGTGTGTGTGTGTGTGTGTGTGTGTGTGTGTGTGTGTGTGTGTGTGTGTGTGTGTAAAGCATGTCTCCACATAAAGGCTCCACTGGGAGTCAACAGAAAGTAAAGGACCTTCCTTTCTGGGTGCCGCGCGGGGGGAGGGGGGGGGGGGTCGTTCTAATTATAGTGAGTGCAGCTGCTGGATTTTGACTCACACACCTTTCACAACCCCCACCACCCCCTCACACACACACACACACACACACACACGCACACACAGGCACGCACGCACGCGCGCGCACACACACACACACACACACACACACACACACACACACACACACACACACTCACACACACACACTCCAATCTATCTACTCCTAGGCTCTGGAATGTATACACACACACACACGTACACACACACACACACACCTCTCCACTACGTGCCAGCTATGTGACCCGGGGGCCTCCGACAGGATTTAGAAACGCAACGCAACGCAGTTGCCCCCCCCCCCCCACACACACACACACACACACCCCACCCCGCCCCCAGGGCGAGATGTTGGAAGCTGCATGGCTGACGTGGCAGTGTGTGTGTGTGTGTGTGTGTGTGTGTGTGTGTGTGTGTGTGTGTGTGTGTGTGTGTGCGTGCGTGCGTGCGTGTGTGTGTGTGTGTGTATGTGTGTGTGTGTGCGTGCACGGTGTTCTCTCCGCTCACTACCCAGCAGCCATTTGTTCTCTGACCTTCTGAACGCCACCGCCATTTGGACACACTCCAGAGAGAGAGAGAGAGAGAGAGAGAGAGAGAGGGAGAGAGAGAGAGAGAGAGACTGGCCTACCCACCGCCCACCACCAACAAATAACAATCACACCCAGTGTGAAGTGAGCGGTGCTATTCATGAGTTAAGTGCAAAATAGCACCGCTACGGCATGCGTTTTAAAGGACAACTTTGTTTTTTTACAACAAGGGTTCATATTTTAGATTGTAAGTAGAGAAAAGAAAAAGTCAGTGTTGAAATGTTTTCATTTGCTTCGTTCTATTGTTTTATTGTGTTTACCGTGCTAAAATGTGGGGCATGCGTACGCATGGGGGCATGTGTACAAGTGGCTAAATATGTCATTTTAGACACAATAAGCCAGCAGTTTCTTTATTGCTATTTACAGTAACACTTCTATCACCCATAAGTCACATCCAACCATGAAAGGTTTTGTTGTATCTTGGGAATGGGCTTATTGTGTGTAAAATGACATATTTAGCCACTTGTACGCATGCCCCAACCACTGAAATAAGAATCACTAAAATAATAGAAAGAAGTAAATTAAATCATTTTAACACTCATCTTTTATATTCTTTAATTACGATCTAAAATATGAACCCTTGTTGTAAATAACTAAAGTTGTCCTTTAACAGAGGGCGCCGGTCGGACGTATTTTCCAAAAGTGCGTTATTTGTCAATGGACCCGGCAACTACTGGCGACAGCAGGGGTTGGTGGAAAACGTTGCCCAAAAACATAACACATAATATTTTAATATTTGGGACGACATTGCCCAGATTCAGCGGCTGTTGCCCGCTGTTAAAAGGAAAGGTTGCGCTTACGCGAAGCTTAGCCAATGTGACCCTTGGCGTACAACAAACTTTGAGCGCTTTGTGCCAAGATGTAGGCCAGATGTAGGCCAGATGTAGACCAGATGTAGACCAGATGTAGGCCAGATGTAGACCAGATGTAGGCCAGATGTAAGCCAGTTGTTGGGAGTTTATATGAGCACTGCTCAAAGATTTTCCTCACAATTATATTTAACATATTATTATGTAGAGCAGGGGTTGGCAACCTTTTTGACATAAGAGCCATGTTTTCATCGTCTTGATAGTCAGTGACAGTGTGAACCAGATCAACATCAAGGTTCATTATAGCACCAACCATCAATATAAAATACTCCCAACCGATTTCAGCTGTTCGATATACATAACAATCTTTTATCACTGTTTTCTTCCTCTCCCTTTATATCTTCTTTTACATCAGGATGTGATGATCATTAGACTCAATAACCTCACCTATGTATTTCTCCCAGACTCCCTCCGCAGTCAGAGTTAGGAGTGAGGAGTGAATGAATGTAGAGTAATGTGTAGGATGACATTTATATATAGATGAGAGGGGACTTTGTTTAACTGACACAACCTTTTTAGAACATAGACTTTGCAGCAGGGTCACACAGCATGCAGACATGGCTCTGCCCCTTGGCAAGACACACTTCTGAACGCAAGTTCAACAACATGTTCAAGGGCTAAGAATACTTTTATACTCGTCTGGCCTCTCAGGGCCTCAGAGAGGCGTGTGGAGCTTACAGATGAATCATGACACATCAGGTTCTTCTCCTTCTGACTGAATGTTACTGCAGAGCAGGGGCGTCAATTGGGTATGGCAGGGGTATGCAGCTGCCATACCCTGGGTGCGAAAATAAAAGTTACTTTTAAATATAAATACATGAATGTGTGTTTGTCTATATGTGCTTGGTTATTATTTTGTTAAATTACAGTAAAATAACTACAAATGCAACATTTTACAAAATGGTCACTTTAACAAGGTATTATATAATTATATTCTCCACATTTTTATTCATCTTGACAGAATGGTATATTCCCAGGTTCTGCAGGTCAGCTGCACAGCCAAGTTTAGCTGCATTTTAACAACTGTTCCAGGCTGCCATATCCAGCCCAAGAAACCGTAGAAACGGGAGGAAAAAAAGAAAATGTACTTCTCAAAATAAATGAATCATGCCTCTTGATAAGGTATGGCAACATGACTGGTGTCTTGAACGCACGCAAGACACCAGTCATGTTGCCATACCTTAGCTTTTTCTGAACTGACGCCACTGCTGCAGAGGAAGAGCTATTATTAACACACATGCACGCACGCGCACACACACACACACACACACACACACACACACACACACACACACACACACACACACACACACACACACACACACACACACACACACACACACACACACACTCACACACACACAGCAACAGGTTTGTACTTGCAGGAGTACGTTTGATCTCATGTTTCCGCTCCTTATTCTAGACGGCCGATGTGAGCAACTGTCTGTAGTTTGTTCTACAGGTGTTTTGAGGGGGGTCCCCAAGATCCCCAAGATGATTTGCTTAACCCATTAACCCTGCAAGACCCAAATTAATTTCTACTTGTTAAAAAAAAACAAAAAAACATTTTGGGGATATTTTTTCACAATAATTACAATATTACAGGCATTTACTTATGTTTTTGTGAGGAATAGCTTCAGTGAAGAAAGTGAGATGTTGTTCGTCCAGACTCTGGAATGTCAGCCTCTGTGGGGGGTATTTATATGCAGATATCATGGCCAATGGCACTGTAATACTAAACAATAGGATCCAACTCTTTTTTTGATAAAATAAAAATGTTGCCAAAAAGCTACGCTGGGCCTTGCGGGGTTAATATAAGGCAGATTCTAAAAAATAAATAAAAAATAAAAAAGCCTTCTCTCGGTTACAAGGGTTCATATTTTAGATTGTAATTAAAGAATTTCTATTGTTTTAGAGATTCTTATTTCAGTGGTTGGGGGCATGCGTACAAGTGGCTAAATATGTCATTTTACACAGAATAAGCCCATTCCCAAGATGCAACGCAACCTTTTATGGTTGGATGTGACTTGTGGGGGCTAGAAGTGTTACTGTAAATAGCAATAAAGAAACTGCTGGCTTACTGTGTCTAAAAAGACATATTGAGCCACTTGTACGCATGCCCCCATGCGTACGCATGCCCCACATTTTAGCACGGTAAACGCGATAAAACAAATAGAACAATGCAAATGGAAACATTTTAACACTCACTTTTTCTTTTCTCTAATTACAATCTAAAATAAGAAACCCTTGTAAAAAAAACAAAGTTGTCCGTTCATTTAATCATCTGGGGGGTCCCCCCTTGGGGGTCCCGACCCACAGGTTGAGAACCACTGATCTAGGGTTTAAGTGGCTAAGAGGTGTTGTGTCAGACAGACAGTCTCAAGCTGCAGCCGTGTGTATAACTACAGCCAGGGGAGGTTCTGTTTT
>NC_137812.1:72332282-72377282 GCF_963921795.1 Nannobrachium achirus
GGGTCCCCCGATCCAGTGTTTGGGAAACAGTGCCATAAGTCAGCGGTTCTCAACCTTTTCAGGCTGCGACCCCCAAAATAATGATATTTTAACTGGGGACCCCCCCTACCCTGACGAACACTAAGAGTTGAGGCATTACATTTTGTATAACATAATGGTTCTATTGTGAAGATAGCAGATCTACATGCTCACAACAAGATTGTCTGTTTTTACAATTTTAGCCTCTAATATTTGACAAGTTGGCCAATGTTTAATTTGTCATTTCAGAGGTATTAAAAAGTGCTTAAATTGTCACTTTAGAAATGTGCATATACCCTCTATACACTTAAACTTTATGTTGGTTTGTTTACTGTTGAGTGAGAAAACAATGTTACACATTAGCTCATCATCTGGGGACCCCCCCCCCCAAAAAAAAAAATAAAAAAAAAATATATATATATATATATATTTGGGACCCCTCTGGGGTCCCCGAACCACAGGTTGAGAACCACTGCCCTAAGCTCCTGGGGAAAGTACCGTAGTAATAATAATAATAACAACATGACAGTAAAGCCCAACCCCTCATCAGTGTCATCAGTAAACCGTGCTAAAAGCACTCATAGCATCACAGCTGCTCCGTGCGCCAAAGGCTGCGCGCACGCACACACACACACACACACACACACACACACACACACACACACACACACACAGAGCCAACGTGCGAGGCCAGCACACATCAACTAAAACCAGAGAGGGTGAACTTGGCAAGGCGTGCAGCCTCAAGTACGCATATCGTTTTTCCGTGGCCGGCGGCGGTCTATTTATAGGAGCGCTGTGTGAACATATCCTTATCGCAGCGCGCTGGCAGGACACACCGCGGGGGGGGGGGGGGTGGGGGGGGGGTTGGTTGGCATCATGAGGCCGGTGACGCGGTGCCACCGCGACCTCAGGCCACCCGCGGCTGTGCCCTGTCATTTACTGGATATGCGTCGCTGCAAGCAGGAGTGTCACACCAAATTCTGGGCCCTGTGGGTACAAGGATTCACTGCGGGCCCCCCCATGAATGTTAACTATTGAAAAAATAGCAGATATACAAGCTCACAGCGCGGCAGCTTGTAGATCTGCTATTTTTTTGAAAAAAATCGTGAAAATGTGTGCAAGAAAACCCATGTTTCCATGTCAGTGATGCTCAAACGTTTTCATGTCAAGGACCCCCAAGATGAAATGTATTTGGCCCATGGACCCCTATCTCAAAATATTTAGTTCCTGGGTCCCCCCCCCCCAGAAGCAACATTTGAGTTGCAAATGTTCGCTTAAAAAATGCATATATTCACAGATTTTCCACACATTTTCACGACTTTTCAAAATAGCAGATCTACAAGCTCGCTGTGAGCGAGCCCTAAGATCAGTTCGGGGGGGGGGGCAGTTCAGTTATAGTAGTTATTGCTAGGGCTGTCACGATTAGGACATTTTACACGACCATTAATTGTCACTCAAATAATTACGATTGATGATTTAATTGTGTTTTTGTCGTTGACAATTACATTTCTGTTTGTCTTTTATAGGCTTTGAAGTTGCACATGGCAGATATGACACATAAACTAAATATACAAAGAAATGGCCGATCAGCAAGCTCACAACGCAATGGCATTGCGACGCGTTGTGAGCTTGTAGATCTGCTATTTCCACTGTTTTGAAAATATCTTAAAACTTTTCAACATGGAGACAATTATGTCGATTATGACAAAATAATTGCGATTACACAATTATGTAATAATTGTGACGGGCCTAGTTATCAAGAATCTGTTTTTCCAAAAGCTTTATACCCTGTATATAAATGACACAATGTGACATAGCTCTGTCACCACAATGCTGTAGCCCCTCCAACTGCATATACCGCATGTTCCCCTTTTCCAACTGTTTACGACACTGCTTTGGCAATGCAAACGTATGTTTCCTCAAGTCAATAAAACTCCTTTGAATTGAATTGTCTCTCTCTCCCTCCCTCCCTCTCTCCTTGACTTCTCCTCCGCCCACACATCCCTCCCTAGGACCCAGTTAGTGCTTTGTTGGAAGGCGTTGCGTCACCAACTGATTCACAACCAGGCCACGGCTCTCTCTCTCCCCTGAAGCCGGCATGGCTCACCCAGATACCATACACACATAAAACCAGATACCACTAGCAAGGAGGGGACCATATGAACATGTCATATCACGATTATTGTGACAAAAGAAGTCGCGATTTACGATATTATCACCATAATCAAAATCCATTATCCTGGCGGGAACATTTGCCCCCAAAAAATAGCCGATCTACAAGCTCACAACGCGTCGCTTTGCGATGCGTTGTGAGCTTGAAGTTCGGCTATTTTTGTTTTGGCAAAGACGTTTTGATATAGATTGAAAAAAAAGACTATTAAGTATGTATATTGTAAGTACCTTTTACCAATAGAGGGTTTAAGTGGTACCTGGATATGCAGCTCAGCAAATAAAAGGTGGAATTGATCCCAGTGCATGACGGAGGACGATATCACAATAAATTAAATCTCCACGATAATAATTAATCAAAATATAAGATATCGCCCCATTCCTAGATACAACCACCGAAAACCACCCGATACCCTACGCGCACGCACGCACGCACGCGCACACACGCACACACACACACACACACACACACACACACACACACACACACACACACACACACACACACACACACCACACACACACACACACACACACACAAAACCACAGACAACTGCAGGTGTTATTACAAGGTCAGAAATTGTATTTGGCAAGTTTTTTTTTTCTCTTTCTTTCTTTTTTAAAACAAGTGCATACAAGAACAGCTAGAAGCATTTTTTACAATTTTCTTTTCTCTTTTCTTCCGCTAAGTGCTCAGATTAGTCACATTCTGTGTTTTTTTTAACTCATTTAGGCCTAGAATTATTTAACGCTTTAACTATTGAAAAAATAGCAGATATACAAGCTCACAGCACGGCACCGAGTGCCGTGCTGTGAGCTTGTGGATCTGCTATTTTCTTTTAAATCGTGAACTTTTGCGCAAGTCTTTGAACATTTTTGATCCCGTTCTATGAATGTCTTCTAAATCCTTCTTCTAAATCAGTGGTTCTCAAACTCCCCCCAAAATGATATGTATTTGGCCGTGGACCCCCATCTCAAAATATGTTGTTCCAGGGACCCCCCCCCCCCCCAGAAGCAAATATTTGAGTAACAAACGTTCGCTTTTTAAACGATATATTCAAAGACTTGCGAAAAAACTAAAATCACAATTTTTCAAAATAGCAGATCTACAAGCTCGCAGCGCTGCACTCGGTGCCGCGCTGCGAGCTTGTATATCTGCTGTTTTTCAATAGTTAAAGCATGAATAATTCTAGGCCTAAATGGGTCGAACAGGGACCGCCACCCGTCTAATCATAAAGTACATCGTTCGACGTTCGTACATCCATAAACGAAACAGGCGCGCTGACGATGATGCAAAGTCTGTTATGATTGATCTTCAAAAGAAAAGAAAAAGACGAGAACGAAAATAGAAACACAACGTATTGAAAATTAAAAAAAAATCAAGAAATGATACAGCCACTTCGTGTGTCCGGTTATGTACAGTACAAGTTCCTCTGGGAAGATGGAAGCGTGAAGTCGCTGGAGTCAGATTAATATCGGGGGGTTTTGAACTGCAGTACGATTCCGTTTATTTGAATTTTTTCACTTTCTTAAGTCGTCAGGGTCTTTTTCTTTTTTTTTTGCAAAAAAATAAAATAAAAGTAGAAAAAAAGACCCCACACACGCTGTAGTTTGGGAAAGTAAAGCTGAGTATTTGACCAATCTGAGAACTAAATGATTACCAATAGCGTTCTTCACAAAATGTGTTCATAATCATAAAACGGTGTCTACTACATATATCACCTTTTGCATAAAAAAAAAAAAAAAAAAAAAAACATTCCTTGGGCTAAAAACGTACCCACAAAACGACGGCTTAGTGATGAGTCATCACTTTTCACACAAGGAATGTTTTCCGTGCAAAACAACAGATGCTTGCACTGGATTCAGAATCATAAAAAAAATAGTTTGACCCCTCATATGCTACTTAAAGCAGATTTTTTTCGTATTATTTTCCTGTATAGTAAAGTCAATGAGACCCCAACTTTGATTGATTTTGATTAGATTTTTTTTTTTTACTTCAACTTTCGACTTTCTCTGGTGGGAGTCGACTTGTGTAATGAAGTCGACTGAGTCGACTTGTCGACTTTTTCGTTAATGCCCTATTATGAACACATTTTGTGAAGAAAGCTATTGCTAAGCATGTAGTTCCTAGATTGGTCAAAGGCTCTGCTAACTTCCCCTTACTACAGTGGCGGTGGTATAAGTCCCTCCTCGTCTCTTCAAGGGTCCCGCTCCTTTTTTACCTTGACGTCCCTGCCAGGATGGTCTGGATCTCCCCCTGCATGAAGGCCAGGGCACGGAGGAGCCCACCAGCGGGCACTTCTCCCCGCTGGGGCAGTACACCTCGCCCGTGGCGCCCTGCTGCTTGTATGCTCTCGCGGGAGCAGGGGAAGCAGAACTTGTGCGCGGCCGCCGACGGGCACTGCACGAAGTGCGTGTCCTCCAGACGCTCGCGGCACAGCGTGCAGCACAGCGGCACCGAGGCGCCGCCCGGTGCGCCGAGGAGTCCTGGTTGGCGGCGCCGCTGCCCTGCGACGAGGGAGGAGGAGCGTCCATGCTGCTGTTGAGAACCTCACGCTGCTGCAGGGCGACACGTCGCTGGGCAGCGGAGGAGGAGGAGGAGGAGGAGGAGGAGGGAGACAGCGGGCTGCCGCTGTTCCTGCGACCCCCCGCCGTGGTGGAGTGAACCTGGTAGATAACATAGATGGATAGATACATTCAGGCAAGTGTACACAATCATAGTCATCTAAGGGGGCTTGAGCCCCTGCCCTTTTACCGGTCTGTAAAGAGTGCCCTCTCCAGACTAGGGATGTCAAAAATGGACATTTACCAAAATCAATTATTCTACAGCACCCCCCCCCCCCCCCCCCCCCCTGAACAGTCAATGCTACACAAGTGTCCCACCGTTATCCCGTCATACCAAAAATAGTAATACTTAAATAGTACTACTCAGTGTTGTATTGATGGTTTAGTGTTTGGGGGGGCGGACGCTATTTTAATGATTCACGCGTACGTCGCTTAAACACCCACCCTATTATTTATGCACCCAGGCTCGTTCTGCAAGTTAACTCTTTTACTGCTTAACGCTCGTCCCAATTCTGACCATATTATTGCACTGCAATACGAATGCTCGTTCTTTTACCTTGTTTGATAACTGTAAGCTGATGCAGGGGTCGCGCAGGTGTGTACAGTAAAAACATCTCCCGTAACGCTGCTCTCAAATCTCCACCACGCGTTAACATCAATGGAGTCCCAAATCACTTCCTGGCTGTATTCTGTGGACCTGATCTAGAAAATGCATTTCTACGCTCTGAACGACGGAAAGTGAGGAGGAAAGTGAGTTGTGAATTAAGACTTGTTTTGCATCGAAGCATGTCCGTGTCCGTGACACGACCAATACGACACTGGTACTAGCGATGGGAGGATAATCGTTATTATCACGGGGAACATTTCTCCTTGTATTTGCCGAGCCGTATATCCGGTACCATTTAACCGCTCTATAATTGGTAAAACTGACCTGGAAATAACATACTTGGTAAATTTTGTATTTGTATTTTGTCTCTACCAAATCTCTTTACCAAAGAATAGCCGATCAACAAGCTTACAACGCGTCGCTTTGTGATGCGTCGTGAACTGTAGATCAGCTATTATTTGGCAAATGTTCCGCCCCGGGATAGAGGATGTTGTGGATATTTTCATTATCGCGATAATATCGTAAATCGCCACAATAATGGTGGCATGAAATGTTCATATTGTCCTATCCCTAACGGATACTCCTTATCAATGCAGTGCCAAACAAAAAACGAAACTAAGGATGGAAATCGGAATCGGACAATATCAAAAATCGGTCACTGACATAAATCCATGTTTTATGCCAATTGTGTGTATGGCACTGCACAGCATGATGCTCTGGTCCTGTGACTAAAGTAAACATTAGTGAGTAGCAGCCAGTCTACTTAGTGGCAGCCTACAGAATACAGATGGTGCTGATTACCTTCGCAATGTAAGGATATATATTCCATAATCCTGTGTCAATGTCGTCTCCAAAAAGATGGGGAAAAAAGCAATGTGTCACCTGCTTTCCTCCTGCCTAGTCCAGACGGTCATATTAGACTGGATATTGTCTGTGATTTTGGATATTGTACGGCATTAGTGTTCTTCTAGCTTATTGGTACTCAAATTGAAGTATGTCTTGTAGGCCTACTTGGCCTGAAAGAAAAGGGGTATTGGAGCAACCCTATTTTCTAGTTCTTAGCTAAAGATATCGGAATCGGAAAAATCGGTTTTGGCAGGTCAGACCTTCATAAAACCGGTGGATCGGTATCGGCCAAGAATTGTGCAATCGGTCCATCTCTAACCAAAACTAAAAAAAGGTGACCCTCACCTGGTTGCCGTCCTTGGGCGAGCCGGCGTTGTCGGCGGCCATGATGAGCGCGGCCATGGGGGACTGTCCGTTGGTGGTGTGGTGCTGGTGCTGGTGGGCCTGGCCCACCTCGGGGGGCGTGGTGCGCGAGGAGTGGGGCGAGACCGTGGACCTCCCGGGGGGCGAGGAGATGAAGCCCCCCGCCCCGCCGGGCATATTCTTCAGCACCTCGGAGGAGGGGCAGGGCAGCCACGACTGCCCCCCCTCCCCCCCGCCACCGTTCATCTTGGGGCCGCTGCCCCCCCCCTCCCCCTCGCCGGGCTCCGGGGACGGCTTCCTCTTCAGGTTGCGAGGGTGCTTCCCCCGGTCTGAGGGACAGGAAACACACAGAGAGAGAGAGAGAGAGGGGGGAGGGTTACTAACCACACATACACACACAGTGGCGTCAGTTCAGCAAAAGCTAAGGTATGGCAATTGGCACATGACTGGTGCCTAGGGCTGTCACGATTGTGACATTTTACATGACGATTAATGTTCACTCAAGGAATTGTAGGAATTGTGACAGGCCTACTGGTGTCTTGCACACGCGCCTTCAGACACCAGTCATGTTGCCATTCCTTAGCAACAGGTACGATGAATTTATTTTAATAAGAAGTGCATTAATAAGTGCATTTTATTTTGTTCCCCTGTAGTCAAGGTATGGCAGCTGCCATACCCAAATGACGCCTCTGGGGTTAAAAACCACACACACACACACACACAACACGCTGCACTATGAATAATGAAACGCAGGACATTTCTCAAGACACTCAATATGGACTGTATTTGCTCGTGTTAGCTTGTATCCTCCTCCTCTCTCTCTCTCTCTCTCTCTCTCTCTCTCTCTCTCTCTGAAAGAACAAACATCAAAGGCAGAGGGGGGTGAATGGGTGCGTTCCAGCAGCACTAATAGAAGCCACGGAGACGCGCAGCGTTACAGAGCAAAATTCTGATCACATGTGCGTCGGCGTATAAGATAACATAAAAACTAAAATGCTGCTGACAGCTCGTTGGTACAGTTCCTGTTTTCACAGCGTGGCAGACTGGCAGCTCCACGCTCACACACACAATAATATTCCACAACAACAATAACAGTAAAATCACACCCAATGTGAAGTGAGCAGTGCCTTTTACCAGTTCATTTCATTAAGCGTCCCGCAAAAAAAGCTTGACCAATGCCAAGCTCTACGGGATGGACATATGGACAGACGGAACAGACAGAAGGACACACACGCAAAGCCAGGTGTGGGAGTGGGTTGGCACCGCTCAAAAACCAAACAAATCAAACCAAAACGGGAGCATGGCGATATTTCGACTTCACATTTGTTCGACGTCCCATTAGTTCGATGCTGGTGAATGCTAACCTGATGAATGTTAACCCGGTGAACGCTACTATGCCTAAACCTAAAGTTTGGTAGGTCTATATTTTGGGGTCCCCAGTTAAAATATGGTTATTTTGGGGGTCATGGCCTGAAAAGGTTGAGAAACACTGCCTTGGTCGAACTAACGGGACGTCGAAATATCGAGACGTCACGTTACCACCAAAACAAGCCTCCTCCATCCATACATAGTCCGACCATACCTGTCTTGGAGGCGGTGGCGCTGCCCGTGGTGTCGTAGCCCATCATGACCCTCTGCATGCCGGCCTGCTCCTTCTTGAACCTCCCGTCGAAGGCGTGCAGCGCCATCAGGTCGCGCACGGTCTTGCCCTTGCTGGCCATCCAGTCCCGGTGCGCGTCCGACATTAACCCGTCGTCCCTGCTGTCCCTGTGTTTGTCCTTCATGATGTCCTCCTGCTGTCCCCTCTTGTCCCCCATCCCCATGCCGCCGGGGCCGCCCGGCAGCCCCACCACCATGCCGGGGCGGCCGTTGAGCGCGTGGTGGTGCTGCTGGTGGTGGTGGGCGGCGGCCATGGCCGCCATGTGGCCGCCTCCGTTCACCAGCGGCACCAGGCTGGGCGGCACCGCGGCGCTTATAGTCCTGCCGCGGGGGTTGCTGCTGTGGTTGATGCTGGGGCTCTGGCGGTTCAGCTCCGGCGGCTCGGAGGAGACGTCCTGGTGCTTATTATTACCGGGGTATCCGTTGGGCTGCAGCGGCAGGCCGTTCGCCTGCCTCCCGCCGCCAACGCCGGGGTAGGACTCCGGTCCTCCTCCGAGCCGCACCGGCCGGCCGTCGGAGGAGGAGAGTGGGTAGCGGTCCAGCGGGCCCGGCCCCGGAGGAGCCCCCCGGGAACCCGGATCTCCTCCACCGCCCGAGTGGTTCATCTGAGCCTTATTATTCCCTCCGCCCGGAGCCCCGCCACCACCGGGAGCCCTGACTCCCCCTTCCCCCGGGAAGCAGGCGCCGTGCGCCCGCTTCAGCTGCCGCGCCGTGTCCACCACCAGCTGCACGCGGTCGGCGCCCTCGTAGTTGACGCAGCCGCGGCACACCGGCTCGCTGAAGTCCCACAGCATGGCCCAGGGCATGCGGGGCAGGTCGCACAGGTAGCACGACTGTCTGCGGGACCCAGAGCCGGAGCCCGAGGAGGCTGCATGGGGGCCGCCGCCGCCTGGGCCGCCGGGGTGAGACGCATGCTGCTGGGCATGATGATGATGATGGTGGGCCACCTGCCCGGCCGCTCCTCCGGAGGACATGGCGGTTGGTCCGGTGGTGTGGAAGAGTCGTTTTTACTCTCCAAAAACGGCGAGGAAATCAACGGTCCCCAACGGAAAAGAAAATATCCTCAACCCTTCCTTTTAATTCCCCCCGAAAATGAAATGTAAATCCAAGAAGATAAGATCCGTTTGATCCGTGCGATGTTGTTGTTGTTGTTGTTGTTGTTGTTGTTCAATCTCAAAAAAAGAAGAAGAAATAATGAAATAAATGTGATATTTCTGTACGTTTCCCCAGGCTGGAGGTGAGAAGGCAGGGTTGGTTGTTCAGTCCATGTCGCTGGTTGTATCGTTGTGTCCTCTTTACTACTAGTCCTGTGACCGTGTGTTGTTCCTGTGTGTGTCTCAGATCAGATCTGTCTGAAAAACACACGACTCTACCGAGGCTCTGTGGAGAGGACCGTGACGTCACGGTGTGTGCTCTGTCTTCTATGCTTCCACCAGAGCATGCATGGGGTAATTGTTTTTGCCCTGCATTAGGCATGTGCATTCATATTGTGTGTATTTACAATTTGTAGCCATTATTTATCACACTGGTCCCCAAACACAGGGAACCAGGGACACAGTTGTATGGGCTTGGGTAAGATTTTCATAAATAAGTGTGGCGGAGAGAGTCGCAGCCCCAGCCTGAAGCCATTAATTAGCAGGCCTACGTAGGCTAATTTAATGCTTTAATGATGAATAAATAAAAGAAAATAATATGAATTTCCATAAATTAGAAAACAATGTTTAAGTAGTGAAAATAGCCGATCTACAAGCTCACAACGCAACTGACATCAGCCATTTAGCTTTAGCCTGAGCGACTATCAATCAACTAATCAATCCATAGATGTTAGTGTCATGCCTCAACAAACTAGCTAGGATCACAGCCAGGTAAGCAAAGCACCTAAAATCTACTAATAGAGCATCGCAGCGGAAGTGGTTTACTGGGGTCACTTAAAAATCACCCATTCATTTTCCCCATAGACTTTTACAAAAATATGTAGAGCCTATAACAATTATGTTAAGCCTCGAACCAAGCCATCCAGGATGGCAGTGAATCATGACCATAAAACCTTTGATCCTATATGTGGAAACATTTTTTAATATATTTTTTTGATATAGCCTACTACATTTAATAAATACCCTTTGTTTAGCGATTTTCAAAATGTTCTTTTCATAGAAACAAAGGTCTCATGTTCATGATTCACTGCCATCCTGGATGGCTTTGTTCGAGGCTTAACATAATTGTTATGAATATATTTTTGTTAAAGTCTATGGGGAAAATGAATGGGAGATTTTTAAGTGACCCCAGTAAACCACTTCCGCTGCGATGCTTTATAGCCAAGAATCTAAAATCTATCTATGAGTGTTAAAATCCTATTTTATATTGTTGACGTTATTGTTTTTTATTATTTAACTCCCATTTGTACTACAGTCTCCATATCCATTTGGTTCCATTTTGAACTAAATTACAAGGAAGCTATCCTTACCCAAACTATAGACTATTGGGCTATAATAAAGCCAAATTATTATCATATTAGAGTAGTAGTAGTAGTAGTAGACTGAAATGCATTTCGATGACATATTTCAAGCCTCATTGCACTGTAATAATGTGTGTTATTTGTACTTTGCCCCTCTGGATAAATATCATGCATAACTAAGTTGTAAATTATGACATGCCAATAATGCCTTTTTTTTGCATTACAAGGTAAAAGAAAGTACCACATGCTTCAGTTTAGGGAGAGTCAGATCCCATAGCCCAGGAGGACAGTAGTTTGCGCTGTGATTGGCTAGTTTGTTGCAATATTTTTAAACACACACACACACACACACACACACACACACACACACACACACACACACACACACACACACACACACACACACACTCTTAATATAAAAGTAATGATATAAATTAGGGATGGTCCGATCAGGTTTTTTGGAACCGATCACCGAGCACCGATCACAAAAGTTTGATCACCCGATACCGATCAATCACCGATCCGATCAAGTTATTATTTATGTATTATTTATATTTTCTAAATGTTAATGTTTTAACTTTAATTAATTAATTCACCCATGAATTCATTTATATATTTGCCTTATAGTTATTTACCAGCATTACTATGTATCATAGCAGTAACTAATTATTCCTTCAGGACTGTGGAAATCAATACCCCAAAATGGCCTCAAGTGGGCATACTGAACGGCTGGTTGATCGGATGCACCGATCGGATCGGATCGGTGAATTTACCTTTTGATCTAAACCACCGATTATCGCCGATCACGCTTTGATCGGCCCGATTCGATCCATTGCCGATTGATCAGTAACATCTCTAAAATTAATAATATTGTTGTTGTTAATTAATACTAATATAATAATAACCAGGGCCAGACTGGGACCCATCCGGCCCTGGTAGGCCTATCAACCGGTGCAAACCAAACATAGAAGATCTACAAGCTAAATATTCTTGAAACATTTATATAATTCAGTGAATTATTCCAAACCTTTTTTTTGTTAAGATTTAGATTTTTGTATGGCATACAGCTCATGAATATCAAAAGTCCATATTTCAAAATATTACAATATTACACAAGACCACTCAAAACAAGGAATTATATATAGAGAAATGTCAACCTTCTGAAGTCAGAGTTGCTTGAAGTCCAGTGGGAAGTTTCCACAGTCCGTTATGATTTGGGGTGCTTTAGAGCATCTGCATCCACAATGCTTTTTTTAGCACAATAGGCCTATTCTAATTTTCAACACACACACACACACACACACACACACACACACACACACACACACACACACACACACACACACACACACACACACACACACACACACACACACACACACACACACACACACACACACACACACACACACACAAGGCCTATGTAACGGAGGTGATCCAAACCTCCCCACCCAGCTTCGAACCCGGGTCTCCTGCGTGAAAGTCCAATATCTTATGGAATGAGAGCAGATACTAGACTTTTGAGGCTTCAAGCTGGGGCTGTGACTCTCTCCGCCACACTCACCCCCCTTTGACCTCCTCCTACGGGGAAGCCCGGATCCGGGTCATGGCACCAATGTAACGGAGGTGATCCGAACCTCCCCACCTGGTTTCGAACCCGGGTCTCCCGCGTGAAAGTCCAATATCTTAACCATTACTCCGAAGGGATATCCCTACGGAACGAGAGCAGATACTAGACTTTTGAGGCTTCAGGCTGGGGCTGCGACTCCCTCCGCCACACCTATACATACATACATACATACATACATACATACATACATACATACATACATACAATGAATTGTGCTGTGGTGGCCCTCAACAGTGTCACTGATACAGTCATAAAATTATTCTGTCAAATTATTTATCTAACAGTCTTTTACTACTGTGTACAGTACTGTACAGTACTGTGTTTACAGTGCGGTCTGCTACGTCTGTGCATGAATGAAAGCTGTGGTTGTTGTAACAACCGGCCAGCCAATCGCAGCGGGGTCGGCCCTCCAAGCTATGGGATAAGGGATTGGACAACATTAGCAGCAGCAGCAGCATGCGTGCTCAGCTATGTTAAATGCATTATAAATCTCAAAGCTCTACAGCAGCTTTCAGTCCAGACATGATGTGTGTGTGTGGCCTCAGTACACTGTAGTTACCAGACTGTAACATTATCTGATGTAAAGCAGTGCTTCTCACACTTTTCTATGTCAAGGACCCCCACATTGATATAGGCCTATATGGCCAGGGACCCCCAGAAGAGAGGTTTTGTATCGAAATAAAGAAAATCTAAATTATAGAAAAATCTACCAATACTTTCAAGATTAAATAATCATAATAATAATAACAATAGTTAAGCCGTACACGATAGGGAGTTCCAATAGAAAAATATAAGCCTCGTGTACAATATAGGCTCGAAGTACACGCGAGCGTACACGCCCCCATAGTTATAATGGGGCGTGTACGCTTGCAACAGGGTGTCGTGTACGGCACCTGTGCCGACTACAATTTCCCAATGGAGGGCAGCAGAGAGCCATTTGTTGAGATCTAATAGGCCCATCCACATGTTTTACAGATCTAATTGGCCCATCCACATGATTTGTAGATCTAATTCCATCAGCAGTTCCATACCATGATTTGTAGCTCTAAATCCATCACCTGTCACATCCACATGATTTGTAGATCTAATTCTAAAACCAGTCACATCCACATGATTTGTAGATCTAATTCTAAAACCAGTCACATCCACATGATTTGTAGATCTAAACCATACCACAATTTGTAGCTCTAAATCTATCACCTGTCACATCCACATGATTTGTAGATCTAATTCTAAAACTAGTCGCATCCCCATGATTTGTAGATCTAATTCCATCGGCAGTTCCATACCATAATTTGTAGCTCTAAATCCATCACCTGTCACATCCACATGATTTGTAGCTCTAAATCCATCACCTGTCACATCCACATGATTTGTAGATCTAATTCTAAAACCAGTCACATCCACATATTTGTAGATCTAATTCTAAAACCAGTCACATCCACATGATTTGTAGATCTAAACCATACCACAATTTGTAGCTCTAAATCTATCACCTGTCACATCCACATGATTTGTAGATCTAATTCCATCGGCAGTTCCATACCATAATTTGTAGCTCTAAATCCATCACCTGTCACATCCACATGATTTGCAGATCTAATTCTAAAACCAGTCACATCCACATGATTTGTAGATCTAATTCTAAAACCATTCACATCCCCATGATTTGTAGATCTAATTCCATCGGCAGTTCCATACCATAATTTGTAGCTCTAAATCCATCACCTGTCACATCCACATGATTTGTAGATCTAATTCTAAAACCAGTCACATCCACATGATTTGTAGATCTAATTCTAAAACCATTCACATCCATATGATTTGTAGATCTAACCCATACCATAATTTGTAGCTCTAAATCTATCACCTGTCACATCCACATGATTTGTAGATCTAATTCTAAAACTAGTCGCATCCCCATGATTTGTAGATCTAATTCCATCGGCAGTTCCATACCATAATTTGTAGCTCTAAATCTATCACCTGTCACATCCACATGATTTGTAGATCTAATTCTAAAACCATTCGCATCCACATGATTTGTAGATCTAAATCCAACGGCAGTTCCATACCATAATTTGTAGCCCTAAATCCATCACTTGTCACATCCACATGATTTGTAGATCTAATTCTCAAACCAGTCACATCCACATGATTTGTAGATCTAATTCTAAAACCATTCCAATCCCCATGATTTGTAGATCTAATCCATACCATAATTTGTAGCTCTAAATCTATCACCTTTCACATCCACATGATTTGTAGATCTAATTCTAAAACTAGTCGCATCCCCATGATTTGTAGATCTAATTCCATCGGCAGTTCCATACCATAACTTGTAGCTCTAAATCTATCACCTGTCACAAAGGCTCTGGTGGGCTGTTTTGGGCTCTGGTGGGCTGTGCTGGGCTCTGGTAGGCTATACAGGGCAGTACTGTAGTATAGCCTAGACATGTTCATGTAAAACTATTGGCCGTGTACACTAAGGCATGTAGAAACTAGGGCCCGTGTACACAGTGGATAATCCCATCAACGAGGAGCTACAGGACTGGCGGGAGCCTTGAGCAGCCCGGTGGAGACTGCTGGAGTCTGGTGCAGTCCTGTGCACCCTGGTCTGGCCTATAACAGCCGGATCCAGCCTACTGTAGGCTAGTGAAGCCATCTAAGCTCTCCACTTCCCTAATCTATTCTCCCACTGTGCTGGACTTGGATGTGCTGGGCTGTGCTGGACTCTATCAGGCTCTGGTGGGCTGTTTTGGGCTCTGGTGGGCTGTGCTGGGCTCTGGAAGGCTATAATAATGGGCTCTGGTGGGAATTAGATCTACAAATCATGGGGATGTGAATGGTTTTAGAATCAGATCTACAAATCATGTGGATGTGACTGGTTTTAGAATTAGATCTGCAAATCATGTGGATGTGACAGGTGATGGATTTAGAGCTACAAATTATGGTATGGAACTGCCGATGGAATTAGATCTACAAATCATGGGGATGCGACTAGTTTTAGAATTAGATCTACAAATCATGTGGATGTGACAGGTGATAGATTTAGAGCTACAAATTGTGGTATGGTTTAGATCTACAAATCATGTGGATGTGACTGGTTTTAGAATTAGATCTACAAATCATGTGGATGTGACTGGTTTTAGAATTAGATCTACAAATCATGTGGATGTGACAGGTGATGGATTTAGAGCTACAAATCATGTGGATGTGACAGGTGATGGATTTAGAGCTACAAATTATGGTATGGAACTGCCGATGGAATTAGATCTACAAATCATGGGGATGCGACTAGTTTTAGAATTAGATCTACAAATCATGTGGATGTGACAGGTGATAGATTTAGAGCTACAAATTGTGGTATGGTTTAGATCTACAAATCATGTGGATGTGACTGGTTTTAGAATTAGATCTACAAATCATGTGGATGTGACAGGTGATGGATTTAGAGCTACAAATCATGGTATGGAACTGCTGATGGAATTAGATCTACAAATCATGTGGATGGGCCAATTAGATCTGTAAAACATGTGGATGGGCCTATTAGATCTCAACAAATGGCTCTCTGCTGCCCTCCATTGGGAAATTGTAGTCGGCACAGGTGCCGTACACGACACCCTGTTGCAAGCGTACACGCCCCATTATAACTATGGGGGCGTGTACGCTCGCGTGTACTTCGAGCCTATATTGTACACGAGGCTTATATTTTTCTATTGGAACTCCCTATCGTGTACGGCTTAACTATTGTTATTATCACAGTGGCTTTTTCCTTGACCTTTCGAGTTAGGAGTGTCGTAGAGACACGAGACCGGGTTTGTTGGATTCAGCGTCAAAAAGTAAGTCAGAATAAGTGTATTTTATCCGAAAGAATGTGTAATCGTGTTGGTGGCGTGCAAATTTCGTGTCTTTTTCGCAATCGTAAAGGGTTCAAATTGTCGGAGAGACACGAAACCCATTCCATCGGATCAGGCATCCTTCAAATATGAAAAGTGTTTCCTGCGTGAAACAAACGTTTTTTTTTAGATTTTTTTATTGATTTTAAGGACAAAAATCCGGGTTTCGGTGTCTTTTTCGCAATCGTAAAGGGTTCAAAGTGTCGGAGAGACACGAAACCCATTCCATCGGATCAGGCATGCTTCAAATATGAAAAGTGTGTCCGGCCTAAAACAAAACATATTTTTTAGATTTTTTTATTCATTTTAAGGACAAAGGGCCCGTTTTGACGCCTAAAACGACCCTTTCCCTTGACCGTTCGAGTTAGGAGTGCCGTGTACACAGGATCTACAGAGCTGGCTGGAGTATGGAGCAGTCTGGTGCAGTCCTGTGCACCCTGGTCTGGCCTATTCAAGCCGGATCCAGCCTACTGTAGGCTAGTGAAGCCATCCAACCTCTCCACTTCCCTAATCTATTCTCCCACTGTGCTGGACTTGGATGTGCTGGGCTGTGCTGGACTGGACTCTATCAGGCTCTGGTGGGCTGTTTTGGGCTCTGGTGGGCTGTTTTGGGCTCTGGTGGGCTGGGCTGGGCTCTGGTAGGCTATACAGGGCAGTACTGTAGTATAGCCTAGGCATGTTCATGTAAAACTATTGGCCGTGTACACTAAGGCATGACTTCTATGTAAACCATACTATATGGACCGTTTTTTTCTGCATGTCACTATGATGGAAAGCATCTTCAGCCTCACAATAACCATATTGAGTTACCACATGGTTTTGTGTGCACGCCACAGCCAATAGTTTTACATGAATATTTCTAAGCTATAGTACAGTACTGCCCCATACAGCCTAACAGAGCCCAGCAAAGCACAGCACAGCCCACCAGAGCCCAATACAGCCCACAGGAGCCCAATAGAGCTCCAGCACACCTAAGTCCAGCCCAGTCCTGCCAAGTAGGAGTATAGACCAGGGAAGGGGGGTAGTTAGATGTCTCCACCAGGCCATTACAGGCTGGACCTGGCTTGAATAGGCCAGACCAGGGTGCACAGCACTACACCAGACACATCACTGTGACATCACAGGTGATATCATAGGTGACATCACCTATGTAAAAGTCCATATATGGGTATTCCCAGAATCCCTTTTATGCCCATGTATGAAGATCCCTGATGTCATTGATATATACTATATCACTGGCCAGATGGCCAAGACATGGCCCATATCTGTGTGGCTGGTTCAGACAGGGATCTCCATGTATGGGCATAAAAGGGATGTACTATATACAGTACATGGATCTCCATATATGGGTAACTGGTCCGATATACATCACTGGCCAAATGGCCAAGAATTGGCGCGACCTTGGCAAGGTTGCATGTCGCCCTGAGGCGTCTTACTAGTAATAAACATTATTTGTAGAGCACCTTTCATGACATGAAATGCTTAACAAGGCTGTGCTTGGTCTCCACTTATGTTTTACTTCTACATCAAACCTCTTTGCCTAAAATAGCCGGACTGCAAGCTCAAGCTTGTAGATCTGCTATTTCCCTCAGAATAGGGGTGTAATGTACACCGTTCCTGTCACACAAAGATTCTGTTACAACAGAACTAAAGACGTTCCTATCACACATTCTGTTACAACAGGGCCCCCTGCAGTAGCTCTGAGGACCCCCTAGGGGTGCCGGACCCCCTATTGAAGACCCCTGACCTATCCCATAAATGGTAAATGGTGCATTTATATAGCACTTTTATCCAAGGCACTTTACATAGATTGTGCACTACATTCACCCATTCACACACACATTCATTACATTCACCCATTCACACACACACATTCATACAGCGATGGCAGAGGAAACCATGCTTGGCACCAACCTGCTCATCAGGAGCAGTTAGGGGTTCAGAGTCTTGCTCAAGGACTCTTTGACATTAACTCAGGGGGAGCCCGGGATCGAACTGGGAACCCTTCGTGTTCTAAAGACGGACCAACATACTATTATGAGTGTGGGCAGATGTAAACAGGCATACAAGACAACACTATGTGGTGTTTCTAGTTCATGGCAGGGCCGCTCCATTTGGTTCCATTAGTACACTCTGAGTTACATATACCCATATTAGGGTCCATTTGGTTCCATTAGTACACTCTGAGTTACATATACCCATATTAGGGTCCATTTGGTTCCATTAGTACACTCTGAGTTATTTATACCCATATTAGTGTCCATCTACACCAGAACATGCCTAGGCTATACTACAGTACTGCCCTGTATAGCCTACCAGAGCCCAGCCCAGCCCACCAGAGCCAAAAACAGCCCACCAGAGCCTGATAGAGTCCAGCACAGCCCAGCACATCCAAGTCCAGCACAGTGGGAGAATAGATTAGGGAAGTGGAGAGTTTAGATGGCTTCACTAGCCTACAGTAGGCTGGATCCGGAGCAATAGCTTGTAGATCGGCTAATTGAGTATTTTCCATATTTCTTTTCCCGGTGGCGCTGGGGTCCCTGGGGGTCCCTGGAGCTCCAGGGGTCCCTCGGGGCCCAGGCGGTGGCCCTGCCGCCGGGGACCCCCTGGGTGCCGTCCCCGTCTCTCCCGGTCGCTCCGGGGCCGAGTTAAAGCCTTTTTAGCGGACTGCAGTTGCAGGGGTCTGCCACTAGGTGGCGCTCTATGAACGGCCGTCTCCGGGCCGCCGAGGCGGACGCGTGGGTACCGGCCCCAGCTCTCCCGGTCGTTCCTAGATCGAGTTACAGCATTTTATTTGCGCTGCAGTGGCGGGGGGTCCTCCACTAGGGGCGCGACCTGGTGCGTCGTTCCGGAGCACCAGGAGTCGTGGTCCCCGGGAATTCCCTGTGAGCAGCCCCTTTGGGGGGATCATTTGGTCATTTTTTTGCTTTTTGGCGGTGGTCCCCGGGGGTCCCCGGAACTCCAGGGGGTCCCTGGCTACTCTGCAGTCCCAGGCCGAGGCCCCAAAGTCGGACAGGAGCGGAGGTGGTCCCTGATCGGTAGTCCCCAGACTCTGCAGTCCGAGGCCAAGGCCCCAGAAACCCCTCAGGGACCCAGAGAGGTCCCCGAACCACACTTTGGGAACCAGCCAAGGACCCCTTTGAAACCCTGTAGGGCCCCCCAGAGGTCCCCGAACCACACTTTGGGAACCAGCCATGAATGTACTAGGCAGTTGTGAACCAGCCATGGAAACCCTGGGGGTCCCCAAACCACACTTTGGGAACCAGCCAGGGACCCCCTGGAAACCCGGGGTCCCCACCAGGCTGCTCAAGGCTCCCGCCAGTCCTGTAGCTCCTCGTTGATGGGATTATCCACTGTGTACACGGGCCCTAGTTTTTAGTCATGAACATGCCTAGGCTATACTACAGTACTGCCCTGTAAGTTAGGCGATGAGCATATGCTATTCCTTTGGTCTTGGTTGCAAACACACCAACAAAACACAGTAAGTCCAAATGGAAAACAAACACACTTTGCTCTGAGCTCAAACATGCTTCTCTCCTAGTGAACTCCAAAGAAAGACTGAGGCCACTTGGCAGGAGGCACTGATCAAAAGACAGGCACTAATTGACCACACCTGGCTTGGTGACCTGATTGGTAGGCAGGTGATGGTTGGTGTAGTAGTGTGTTGACAGCAAGGCTTATACAGGCCAACCAAACTGTGTCCCTGGCAGGTGCTTGTAGATCTGCGAGGTGCTTGTAGATCTGCTGTATTGGGTTGAGCCCCCCTCACCCAAAAAATATTTATGGAATAAATACATTAAATATATATGAATACGTGAAGGACAACTGCCTACATGCGGCTTACTTTGAATATGGATGGACAGAAGTTTTAGATTTTTACAATATGTTTGGAGCAATTTATTACAGATTTTATGCCCCTCACAAGTTTGGATCATGCACTGTACACGGGCAATAGATTGTGATTCTGTCTGTACACGGTGGGCTGTTCCAATAGCTTTGAAAATAGCCTGCCACACTGTGGAAATGTGCTTGAACTGCAAGATTCCTAGCAGTTATAATAAGGAACACATAAAAAGGAATAAAAGATCATCCAGACGGCTGATGGGCGATCAAGTGGCGTCCATACGTAGATGGGGTCCCAGAGAACATGCAAAGCCCACCCCCTTATTTTTCATGCCCACAGGATCCATATGGTGGGCCATGGAAATTTGGTGCCGTACACCAGCAATAGCACTGGTTGTCGTGTACGCAAATAACGATAGGGGTAATAATAGTAGTAGTAGTAGTAATAATCAAAAGTTGTAAAAGCTTGTAGCGAGGCACAGAATGGACCCCCAGGTGTCCACCCTGGGGGTCCCGGGACCCCACTTTCAGAACTACCACTGCTTCCAATAATGTCATAAAAGGATATAATAAGCGATAAACAAATAATCAACACATTTGCAAAATTTTGCAGACTGAGTATATAGCGTCACGGTGCACTGCAGCGTCACGGTGCACTGCAGCGTGCGTGTGTGCGTGTGTGCGTGCGTGCGTGAGTGTGTGTGTGGGTGGGTGTGGGTGTGGGTGTGTGTGTGTGTGTGTGTGTGTGTGTGTGTGTGTGTGTGTGTGCGTGCACGCGCGTGCGTGTGTGTGTGTGTGCTGCCTGCAGGCTCTATTAGAAGTAAATCCCCTGGCGCTGCATTCCTCTCAACAACACCATGCATCAGACTACACGTCAGGGCAGCAGCCAATCACACAATTCATCTGCTGTTGCCAGGGAAGATCTCCATGATCCGCTCTCCATTCACTCCTACTCTACACTACACTACAGTCTCTCCCCTCCAACGCATGGCCTTCAATACACTCACATGTGTAGTCTGTAGTCTAAATCTGTGTGGCGTTTTAAACACTACAATGTAAACGCCAGCGTCCGCATTGTGAGGAAAGCTTGCTTTCGCAGGAACAGCAGATCAGCGAGATCACTTTGGTGGCAGGTTGTGAGGGTAACCGCCTAATAAACGGAGGGCTCGCCCCAAAACACGCACGCCCCCGTTTCTTTCACGGACCACTCCCCCCATTTGTTTTACTGAGGATAAGGTTAGAAATACGTTTTGGGTTTATGCATAGTTTTACTGAGGTTAAGTTTAGGAACAAGGTTAGGTTTAGACATAGTTTTACTGAGGTTATGTTTAGCAATAGACATAGTTCTACTGAGGTTATGTTTAGCAATAGACATAGTTCTACTGAGGTTATGTTTAGCAATAGACATAGTTCTACTGAGGTTATGTTTAGGAATAGACATAGGCCTAGTTCTACTGATGTTATGTTTAGCAATAGACATAGTTCTACTGAGGTTATGTTTAGCAATAGACATAGTTCTACTGATGTTATGTTTAGCAATAGACATAGTTCTACTGAGGTTATGTTTAGCAATAGACATAGTTCTACTGAGGTTATGTTTAGCAATAGACATAGTTCTACTGAGGTTACGTTTAGCAATAGACATAGTTTTACTGAGGTTATGTTTAGGAATAGACATAGTTTTACTGAGGTTATGTTTAGGAATAGACATAGTTTTACTGAGGTTATGTTTAGGAATAGACATAGTTTTACTGAGGTTATGTTTAGGAATAGACATAGTTTTACTGAGGTTATGTTTAGGAATAGACATAGTTTTACTGAGGTTATGTTTAGGAATAGACATAGTTTTACTGATGTTATGTTTAGCAATAGACATAGTTTTACTGAGGTCATGTTTAGCAATAGACATAGTTTTACTGAGGTTATGTTTAGCAATAGACATAGTTTTACTGAGGTTATGTTTAGGAATAGACATAGTTTTACTGAGGTTATGTTTAGCAATAGACATAGTTTTACTGAGGTTATGTTTAGCAATAGACATAGTTTTACTGAGGTTATGTTTAGGAATAGACATAGTTTTACTGAGGTTATGTTTAGCAATAGACATAGTTTTACTGAGGTTATGTTTAGGAATAGACATAGTTTTACTGAGGTTATGTTTAGGAATAGACATAGTTTTACTGAGGTTATGTTTAGGAATAGACATAGTTTTACTGAGGTTATGTTTAGGAATAGACATAGTTTTACTGAGGTTATGTTTAGGAATAGACATAGTTTTACTGAGGTTATGTTTAGGAATAAGGGTATGTTTAGACTGAGGTTAGGTTTAGGAATAGCAGGTGTACAGGACGAGTGTGTTTTTTGGGGCAAGCAATTTTGTATGTATTCGTTGTGGCGAAGCAACGCGTTTCCAGCTTGTTATTGAGATGTTTTTTTATATATGTCACAGTGCAGCGTGTATACGTCAGGCCACAAGGCTTTTAAAACTGTCTCACACTGCAGCCCTTTTCACAGCGAGAGAGAGAGGTTGTGACTATACAGAGAGAGAGAGAGAGGTTGTGACTATACAGAGAGAGAGAGAGAGAGATTGTGACTATACGGAGAGAGAGAGAGAGAGAGAGAGAGAGAGAGAGATTGTGAAAAAAAGGACGTGTATTTTGAGTCACGTAGTCCGAGCTGCAAGCCTCGCCCATCCGTGGAAAAACAAACAGCCAGGCTGGGCCTGGGGCCAAGCACACACACACACACACACACACACACACACACACACACACACACACACACACACACACACACACACACACACACACACACACGTGCACACGCACGCGCACACATGCTGGAGAAAGAGCGAGTCACAGCAAGTTTAAAAGCCAAATGCCACAGGGAATGGTTTCTTAAAGACACACACACACAAGCACAAACACATGACACAAACACAGACACACAAATGCACACACGTGGACACACGGACGCACGAACGCAGGCACACACACACACAGACATACATTGGCGTAGCTCACACACTTTTGAACAGTTATAAAAATGTTAAAGATATGTCTGTGCACGGGTGTGTGTGTGCGTGCATGTGCGAGTGTGTGTGCGTGTGTGCATGCACGCACACGTATTTACATGCATGCACAGACAGACGTGTGTGTGTGTGTGTGTGTGTGTGTGTGTGTGTGTGTGTGTGTGTGTGTGTGTGTGTGTGTGTGTGCATGCCGGTGTGAGTTTGCATGCACGTGTCTATGCATGAGTGTGGTTAAATGAAGCAGAGAAGTGGTGTAGATGACAGTGACTCAGCACACATTCTGTCTGTGTGTGTGTGTGTGTGTGTGTGTGTGTGTGTGTGTGTGTGTGTGTGTCTGTGTGTGTGTGTGTGTGTGTGTGTGTGTGTGTGTGTGTGTGTGTGTGTGTGTGTGTGTGTGTGTGTGTCTGTCTGTCTGTCAGCTCAACTCTGCAGGCTGCAAAAGAGCCGTGACGCACACGCCTCGTCTCGCTCGCCCAGTCAGCTGTACAGAGAGAGAGAGAGAGAGAGAGAGAGAGAGAGGAAATGACAGGCAGGGAGGCATGAGGGGAGGGGAGGGGAGGGGAGGGGAGAGCTTTGTATTTCCATTGCGGGAGGCAGAGCCCTATAATATGTTCCCTCAGCGACGCTGGTGAATGTTAAAGGAGCTATAGTCAACGTTTTCATTGTAGGGACGACACTTTGTTTACATCCTAGTCTATAGACTAGAATGTAAACAAAGTGTCGGTCTGACAATGGCCAAAATGATTCTTTTATCATTATTTTACGCTTTTTGTGATCATTTTTGAATAGAAACACATGATATGAAGCTTATTTTTTTATAAAATATTTTCGAAACATTGTTTTTATTTTATCATCCGTTTTTCAAGAAAAAGAAAAGTTGACTATAGCTCCTTTAACCTCTATGCCAGGGGTGTCCAAAGTGCAGCCCGGGGGCCAAGTGTGTCCCGAGGACTAATTGTACATGGCCCGCAGGCTTCATTCCTAAATTGTATTATAAACGACCTCCCAGTACCGTCAGACAAGGATATTATAGTATAATTAGTCAGGATTCCTTGTTCCCTTTTGTCTCATCCTGAAGGGGTCAAAGAAAGTGTTGTATTTTTGAGCGGTGGTAAACCGCTCCATAGAGTGGCTGGGCGTGTGTCTGTAGCCACATTTCCTCAGCGTTGTCCCATAGCAATGTGTTTTCCTCAGCGTTTTGCCATAGCAATATGTGTGTGTGTGTGTGTGTGTAGCCATATTACATCATCAATTACATCCTAGACCTATATCCTAGTCTTTTTCCTCAGCGTTTTGCCATAGCAATGTGTGTGTGTGTAGCCTGTATTACATCACCAATTGAAGACGTTATGCAAGCACGACCACCGCTCACTTCACATTGGGGGTGATTTTTTACCTTGCACATCTGGTTACATTTCTTAATGTGAGTTATTTGTGTTTTGTTCAGAGCACACACCTGACAAAAGACCATTGATATTAAATGTTGATGATGATAGTTAAATAAAATCATGTAAATGTGATGCATAGGTCTATGTATGAGACTTGTAATATGATCCGACCAAAAGTACATTATGTCCTTGGGTGTTTTAATATGTGGCCCCTTTTGAAAAGAATTTAGACACCTGCTCTATGCCTAAACCTTAGCCTAAACCCTGAGCCTGACCTCAGTGGGGCTGAGGGAACATATCCATGATCCTGAGCAGGGTGGAGACGCTGCAGTCAAATGAGCAACAGCAAAAACCCTGGGTTGGGAGTTTTAATAAACAATATGAACAGAACAGAAACCACACATACTAACTAATGCTAGCCTGGTTCCAGCCCATAGACCTGCCCACTCTCAGAGTGGACTGTTTCTCTGGTCTGGAATTGTGTTCATAATAAGTGATTTCTGGAGCCGAAATATGACGGCTCCTCCAATTAGAGCAGGGGGTGGGGGTGGGTTTAACAAATAACCAATCCGTGCCGTCAAAGTCCCTCCCCTCCAGAAATCCCTCAAACAGGGCACAATGTCAGACTCAAGCTTCAGCTGAGTCTGAAATCAGGCTAAACTAATAAAGTGACACCAAACAATGACTGGGGAACAAGACTATATACTAGCCTATACTATGTACTAGGGGTGTAACGATAAATTTTAATAGCGATTCGATACATATCACGATACATGGTTGACGACACGATTCGATTCAATGATTTAAAATCGATATAGTAACTATTTAGCAAAGAAATTAAATCTATGTGAAAAGTGTGGATAGTGCAGGTTTTTAAGGGAAACATGTATTATTATGGATATAAATAAGTAAACACAGTGATTATCTGCCAAATACATGGACATTGTATTTGAACACATATGGACAAACCTGCACCTTGACACGAACCCAGAGATTACACATATTTATTGACAGACCAGTGTAGCTATATGGAAAGGAAAAGTAAGTAAAGTTTAATTTTTTCTTCTTAAAGATGCTAAATATAATGCACAAGTAGGTAGTATTGATACAATCGATTATTTGCACTACCGATTCGATACGATACAAAATCAAACTATTCGATTTGATTTTAGCTGTTTTCATTTCGATATACTTCGATTTTTAAAATTAAAAACGCTATTTTGATGCAGTTACTATATTGTTACACCCCTACTATGTACACATGAGGACTGATTACACATGAGATATAGCTGGGTAGACAACATAGAACCATGACAACTAGACCAGGGAACAGACATAGAAATACAACAAGACCTTGACAAACAATGACACCTAGACCAGGGAACAGACATAGAAATACAAGACCTTGACAAACAATGACACCTAGACCAGGGAACAGACATAGAAATACAAGACCTTGACAAACAATGACACCTAGACCAGGGAACAGACATAGAAATACAAGACCTTGACAAACAATGACACCTAGACCAGGGAACAGACATAGAAATACAAGACCTTGACAAACAATGACACCTAGACCAGGGAACAGACATAGAAATACAAGACCTTGACAAACAATGACACCTAGACCAGGGAACAGACATAGAAATACAAGACCTTGACAAACAATGACACCTAGACCAGGGAACAGACATAGAAATACAAGACCTTGACAAACAATGACACCTAGACCAGGGAACAGACATAGAAATACAAGACCTTGACAAACAATGACACCTAGACCAGGGAACAGACATAGAAATACAAGACCTTGACAAACAATGACACCTAGACCAGGGAACAGACATAGAAATACAAGACCTTGACAAACAATGACACCTAGACCAGGGAACAGACATAGAAATACAAGACCTTGACAAACAATGACACCTAGACCAGGGAACAGACATAGAAATACAAGACCTTGACAAACAATGACACCTAGACCAGGGAACAGACATAGAAATACAAGACCTTGACAAACAATGACACCTAGACCAGGGAACAGACATAGAAATACAAGACCTTGACAAACAATGACACCTAGACCAGGGAACAGACATAGAAATACAAGACCTAGACAAACAATGACACCTAGACCAGGGAACAGACATAGAAATACAAGACCTTGACAAACAATGACACCTAGACCAGGGAACAGACATAGAAATACAAGACCTTGACAAACAATGACACCTAGACCAGGGAACAGACATAGAAATACAAGACCTTGACAAACAATGACACCTAGACCAGGGAACAGACATAGAAATACAAGACCTTGACAAACAATGACACCTAGACCAGGGAACAGACATAGAAATACAAGACCTTGACAAACAATGACACCTAGACCAGGGAACAGACATAGAAATACAAGACCTAGACAAACAATGACACCTAGACCAGGGAACAGACATAGAAATACAAGACCTTGACAAACAATGACACCTAGACCAGGGAACAGACATAGAAATACAAGACCTAGACAAACAATGACACCTAGACCAGGGAACAGACATAGAAATACAAGACCTAGACAAACAATGACACCTAGACCAGGGAACAGACATAGAAATACAAGACCTTGACAAACAATGACACCTAGACCAGGGAACAGACATAGAAATACAAGACCTTGACAAACAATGACACCTAGACCAGGGAACAGACATAGAAATACAAGACCTTGACAAACAATGACACCTAGACCAGGGAACAGACATAGAAATACAAGACCTAGACAAACAATGACACCTAGACCAGGGAACAGACATAGAAATACAAGACCTTGACAAACAATGACACCTAGACCAGGGAACAGACATAGAAATACAAGACCTTGACAAACAATGACACCTAGACCAGGGAACAGACATAGAAATACAAGACCTTGACAAACAATGACACCTAGACCAGGGAACAGACATAGAAATACAAGACCTTGACAAACAATGACACCTAGACCAGGGAACAGACATAGAAATACAACAAGACCTAGACAAACAATGACACCTAGACCAGGGAACAGACATAGAAATACAAGACCTAGACAAACAATGACACCTAGACCAGGGAACAGACATAGAAATACAAGACCTTGACAAACAATGACACCTAGACCAGGGAACAGACATAGAAATACAAGACCTAGACAAACAATGACACCTAGACCAGGGAACAGACATAGAAATACAACAAGACCTAGACAAACAATGACAGCGGTGTGTGACCGTGACACAAGGAGGAACAAACACTGTCAGGACAGGACATTTGCATCCTGGACTCCGAGAGAAGCAACACGACACGACACGTCTTTAAACAAATCCCACTATCTGATGATGATGATGATGGACACACTGATTATAACTGAGACAAGGTCAAACCAGGTCTGTCTGTCTGTCTGTCTATATAATAATAATAATAATCTTTATTTATAGAGCACATTTCAGACATAAATGCATTTCAAAGTGCTTTACATTCAGGTTTAAAAAACAAAGCAAACAAGACAATAAACACTTTTAGGGGGAGTAGGTTCCAAATCTTTGGTCCATAGCTACCAAAGGCGGCCTCGCCATATTTCTTGCCTTTTATTGATGGCTCCGTCAGAAGTCCAGCACCGAGTGACCTGAGGGGGCGGGCTGGGACATATGTCTCTAACAAGTCTTTCAAATATGAGGGAGCTAAGCCCATTAAGGCTTTAAAAACGAGTAAAAGAACTTTAAAATCTATCCTAAACTTAACAGGGAGCCAGTGCAAAGATGCAAGTACCGGGGTGATGTCTATTTATGCCACCAAACGTCCTACCCACACATGCCAGCACATTTGCAGAAGTGTTGAACAGGTGCACTAGGACAGTGGTTCTCAAGCTTTTCAGGCCGCGACCCCCAAAATAATCATGTTTTAGCTGGGGACCCCCCCCCCCCCCCCACCCTGACGACCACTAAGAGTTGAGGCATTACATTTGGTATAACACGCCTCACGTTATTTACCCAATTTCTGCCTCTAATATTTGACAATTTGGCCAATGTCATTTTAGAGTTATTAAAAAGTCCTTAAATTGTCACTTTTAGAAATGTGCAGATACCCTTTATACACGTTATGGTGGTTTGTTTACTGTTGAGTGAGGAAAACAATGTTGCACATTAAAGTTAATCTCCCCCCCCCAGGGGGTCCCGACCCACAGGTTTAGAACCACTGCACTATAGGGTACGCGGTAGCATACAGCGTTTAACTGCACTTCCAGGTTTGTACACACACAAAGTTATTTCCCATCAGCCAAGGTAACCCCCCCCCCCCCCCCCCCTTGTCTGGGCTCCGGTGTAAGCTGGGTAATCAGAGTGGGAACAGGCCCCGTGTCTGGCCTGGACCAGACAGCAGGCCATGCCATCACACTCTACAGTGACTCATACACACAACACACACAACAGATACACACACACACACACACACACACACACACACACACACACACACACACGCACGCACACACACACACACACACACACACACACACACACACACACACACACACACACACACACACACACACACACACACAAACACGCGCACACACACACACACACACACACACACACACACACACACACACACACACACACACACACACACACACACACACACACAACAAACACGCACGTGCAGTGATAGTTTAAGGCTTTAAGCTGCCTGTATATGCGATTAGACAGTTCACTGACTCACAAACACACTCACAGAAACACACACACACACACACACGCACGCACGCACGCACACACACACACACACACACACACACACTGTAGTAGTTAAGACCCCCTGCACTCAGCCTTAGGCTGCACAACAACAACACAATTCTGTGTGTGTAACTATAAATGCTTTGCAGGTCAGGGAGTTTGGAGGGTAGGGTCTGGGCCTACAGCGCTGCATAGAGTCAGAGGAGGCAGGGTCTGGGCCTACAGCGCTGCATAGAGTCAGAGGAGGCAGGGTCTGGGCCTACAGCGCTACATAGAGTCAGAGGAGGGCAGGGTCTGGGCCTACAGCGCTACATAGAGTCAGAGGAGGGCAGGGTCTGGGCCTACAGCACTGCATAGAGTCAGAGGAGGGCAGGGTCTGGGCCTACAGCGCTACATAGAGTCAGAGGAGGGCAGGGTCTGGGCCTACAGCGCTTTGTAGAGTCAGAGGAGGGCAGGGTCTGGGCCTACAGCACTGCGTAGAGGCAGAGACCACAGGTTGTTAAGGCTGGGGGCCGCGTGCAGCCAGAGGGGCCTGTGGAGCTCTATTTGGGGGTCCTTGGTAATGCTGGGGGCCGCGTGCAGCCAGAGGGGCCTGTGGGGCTCTATTTGGGGGTCCTTGGTAATGCTGGGGGCCGCGTGCAGCCAGAGGGGCCTGTGGGGCTCTATTTGGGGGTCCTTGGTAAAGCTGGGGGCCGCGTGCAGCCAGAGGGGCCTGTGGGGCTCTATTTGGGGGTCCTTGGTAAAGGGTGGGGACCACAACGAGACAGGATGGTGGGGGTCCTTGGTAAAGGGTGGGGACCACAAGGAGACAGGATGGTGGGGGTCCTTGGTAAAGGGTGGGGACCACAAGGAGACAGGATGGTGGGGGTCCTTGGTAAAGGGTGGGGACCACAACGTGACAGGATGGTGGGAATAGAATCTGGGGTGACGATGGAAACAAAGTGTACAACATGCTTAACAAGCCTCTCTTCCAAACCCTGCAACCAGAGGTGTAAAAAGAACGCAAATGTTTTACTTAAAGGGACCCCACCATGCCTTTCAAAATATATATTTTATATAAATATTGGTCCATAATGCGGTTTTATACAGATTTTAGCCAAACAACCACTCAGATATTTAAATGTCATGTTCTGTTTGTCTCTAACTCCAAGCCATTTCAGATGCAATACCAAAATGCCCTTTGTTGGCAACGGGGTCTTTGGGCTAAAATTGGAACGATACAGAGAAGATTAGCATGGTACCACAATGCAAACCATGTAGAGTCAATCCAATTCAAGCCATTTTTAGTACCACTTTACCTCATGGTTCCACCATTATACATAGTCTCAATAGAATATAGCCTCCCAAAAAGTACCGCCCCCTTCTCCCCAATAGTGAATGAGCCCCTTTGTGACATAAACAAGTGCTACAAGGGCTCGATTTCAAAAGAGTACCGAAAAATCTGAAATTCATGGTAAGGCCCCTTTAAAACCTGGAATGCATAACGTATTATTACTTAACCATTATTTTATGTTTTAACTATAAAAAAATATTTTTTTGAAAAATCGTGAACAACAAGTCCTTGAATATTTTTGATACGATTCTATATATTTTTTCTAAATCCTTCTTCTAGATCAGTGGTTCTCAAACTTTTCAAGGACCCCGAAAAAAAAATTGTTTCTAAAATAACAGATATACAAGCTCGCAGTGAGCTTGTATATCTGCTATTTCTTTTATAGTTAAAGCATAAAATAATGGTCACAGTCATTTCAGGTCTTAATAATGTTAACACTGTATTGCACTCAATCCCAGGCAGCATGCCGCGGTGCATCAGTGTCCAACATGTGAGTCGTGACATCATGTCTACACGATTCACAGTTGTCATCCCACTTCCTAACGCCTTGCACAGATGCTGATGTTGTTGCGTGTGTGTGCGCGTGTGTGTGTGTGTGTGTGTGTGTGTGTGTGTGTGTGTGTGTGTGTGCATGCGTGCGTGCGTGTGCGCGTGCGTGTGTTTGTGTGTGTGTGTGTGTGTGTGTGTGTGTGTGTGTGTGTGTGCGCGCGCGTGTGTGCGTGTGTGTGCGTGTGTGTGCGTGCGTGCGTGCGTGTGCGTGTGTGTGTGTGTGTGTGTGTGTGTGTGTGTGTGTGTGTGTGTGCGTGCGTGCGTGCGTGCGTGCGTGCGTGCGTGCGTGCGTGCGTGCATGCGTAGACACTGCATGCGTGAGCGTGCATCCATTATGAATGCTTATTGGGAGGCTTGTGTGTGTGAAGCATAATGTTTCAATATGGAGGAGTCATGCAGGCTTCCAGTAAGCTGGGCAGGAACAATGGAACAGTGTCTCTGTGTTGGATCACAGGGATGTTACATCACTGTCTTATCAACACAACAACCACTTATCATAGCAGTAGGAGTGTAACAATGTATAACTGTATCGAAATATCGTTTTTAACTTAAAAAATCGGAGTATATCGAAATGAAACCAGCTAAAATCGAATCGTATCGTTTTATTTTGTATCGTATCGAATCGGCAGTGCAAAGAATCGATTGTATCGATACTACCTACTTGTTTCCTTTCCATATAACTACACTGGTCTATCGATAAATGTGTGTAATCTCTGGGTTCATGTCAAGGTGCAGGTTTGTCAATATACAATGTCCATGTATTTGGCAGATAATCACTGTGTTTACTTATTATATCCATAATAATACATGTTTCCCTTAAAAACCTGCACTATCCACAGACACCTTTCACACAGATTGAATTTCTATATTGATTTTAAATCAATGAATCGAATGGTATCGTATCACCATGAATGAACCAATATCGTCCATGTATCGTATCGTCAACCATGTATCGTGATATGTATCGAATCGCTATTAAAATGTATCGTTACACTCCTACATAGCGGTTCCTGTAGTCAGGGACGTGCAGAGAATGTTTGAGAGGCAGGGGATGACATTTCTACCAGGGCCTTTTGTTGGAAATATCGAAAATAGCCGACCTCCAAGCTCACAACGCGTCGCAGCGTGACGCGTTGTGAGCTTGGAGGTCGGCTATTTTCGGAGCTTGATACCACACTAAGTCACTGCTGGAGATGTGGTGTAACGGCATGGATTTCTACACAGAGACGGCAATTCTTTCAACATGAGATGCTGCATTGAAGTTCAGGAGAGTTTGGACAAGATGAAAGATGATTTATCTTGAATGCTGCCTTCATAGAAAGAGGGGCATTTGCATTTATTTCACCATAGTGAAAACTGCATTCATGGTCTGGAGAGGGCACTTTTTACAGACGGATAAAAGGGCTTTAAAATGGTTTCCAGTGGAAATAAGCTTAGTCTTTTCATGGATCTCCTTTTAGTAGACCTTGTACCAGTGAACTGTACCGTCATGAAACTGTACCTTTTCCTATGCAAACTTCTAATAAAGTCTTCAATCAATCAATCAATCAGGGGCTCAAGCCCCCTTGATGTCTATGTTACTGTATGTGCTTGTTCCTGATGTTAAGTAACTTAAGTACATTTTCTTATCAGCTTTGATCTCCCTGATGCTCGTTGGTTCCACAATGATGAACTTCTACGCCAGGCAGACTCCTCCCATCTCCAACCCATTTAGGCCTGAACGCAAATCTGTGTCATTTGAGATTAAACCATTATTTTATGCTTTAACTATAAAAGAATAGCAGATATACAAGCTCAAGCTGCGATCTTGTAGATCTGCTATGTTTGAAAAATCGTGAGCAAGTCTTTGAATATCTTTGACCCGATTCTATAAAATGTCCCCTAAATCAGTACTTCTCAAACTTTTATCAAATGTCAAGGACCCCCAAAATGACATGTATTTTGCCGTGAACCCCCATCTCAAAATATGTTGTTCCAGTTCCAGGGACCCCCCAGAAGCAAACACCGTAGTAATGCGTGTCAGAACAACAGTACGCCCCCCTGGGCGAGTGTATTTTGGGGGCGAGCATTCTTGTATTCCTCGTAGTAATCAGCTCACCCTGGGTGCACTCGCTGAGTTCACGTTATGTTCAGCCACCCCCCCCCCCCCCACACACACACACACACACACACACACACACACACACACACACACACACACACACACACACACATGATGAGGTGTGAATCATGCCTAATTTATGCTCCATCATACCGTGAGCTTGTAGATCTGCTATTTCTTTCGGCATAAATATATAGCTTTCAATTCGGCGGGCTGGATCGAGTTCAGCTGCAGTTGTGCCTGGAGCCCGTTAAATAGTGTGAAAGTCTCTTAATAATTGAACAAACAGCGCTTTGATGTGTTCAACGCGTTACATTTTTAAACAGCGCGTTCTTCTAACATTATAAGCCTCACCGCGGCGTACACAGTGCAGGCTTTGGTGTTACGTCGGCTCAGATATTGTGATGCATTCAGCATACATGGCTTCATTCGGATGCAGCTGTCAGAGAGTTCCAAATGATTACAGAGAAGACTTATGTTCAAACTACCCAGGCTAACAGATTAGCCTTGCGTAGCCCGGGGGTTAGCTTACATGTTGGACGTGACTCATGCAGGCGTTTAATCGTTGTTTACTGTCAGTGTCAAATATAGTCAATCAAGTTATTCTGTTTATTATAGGTTTGGATCAAAACATTTGCATCGGTCTGTCTGTATAGGCCATACCCAGTAAGGGCATTCGTTGAGGCAAAATCTCAATATTTTGATGGCACATTGTTTCCCAGGTCCCAGGTTAGCGAAGATGCACAACTAAATAATAATCTCTTGTTGTGTATTCCAAGTTATTCCGAGTCTAGAGCAGTGGTTCTCAACCTGTCCCCAAATCATTTTGGGGGGTTCCCTTAATGTGCAATGTTGTTTTCTCACGCAGCATGTAAACAAGCAAACATAAAGTTTAAGTGTATAGAGGGTATCTGCACAAGTGACAATTAAAGGACTTTTAAGATCTTTCTAATACTTCTAAAATGAAAAATTTAACATTGGCCAAATTGTCAAATATTAGAGGCAGAAATTGATCTACATGCTCACAACGCCTCGCAATAGAACCGTGTTATACAAAATGTAACGCTTCAACTCTTAGTGCTCGTCAGGGTGGAGGGGTCCCCAGTTAAAATATGAATATTTTGGGGGTCGCGGCCTAGACCACTGGTCTAGAGTATTGTGATTTCCTAGTGTGACTGTTTATTTCTGCACTTGAGTCCTACTACAACTTTCTGAACCCCACCAGTAGCTCAGTCCCCTATTTTAATATAGTACTATATATTTAAATGTCTGGTAAATCCTGTAATCCAAGGCAAGGCAGGTTGATCCATAGCATTCCAATAAGACTAACTGTGTCAGAAACACACGTCAAAAGGACATTTGGATACAATTAAAAATAGTTATTAAAGCTCTAGAAATCAATTAAAAATAAACTCGATAAAAGGCTGCAGAGGCAAAAAAAAAGTCCTCAGCTTTGATTTATAATAAGTTGAGCGAGTTGTGTTGTGTTGTGTGGGAGTGTGTTCCAGAGGTTCCAGAGGTCTGTGGTGAATACAAAGCTTTACTACTGTGTTTATGTTGGTGTTCTGTCTGATGTCTGATGTCAGAGTCAGTCCACTGAGTCACTTCCTGATCATGCAAACAGACTTAAACCATTTAAACCAGGGACGCAGCTGTGCCGCTTTTAACCAGATTTTAACCATCATTTTTACATCAGCTATTGAAAAATAGCAGATATACAAGCTCGTAGATCTTGTAGATCTGCTATTTTTTTTGTGTGTGAAAAATCACAACAATTTGTTGCAAGTATTTGAATATGTTGACCCGAAAAGTGTCTTCTAAATCCTTCCAAGTGTTTTTGAAAACAAACTCATGTTTCTATCGTCAGTGGTTCTCAATTTCTTTCACATCAAGGACCCCTAGAATTACATGTATTTGGCCCGCGGACCCCCCATCTCAAAATGTGTTGTTCCAGGGACCCCCCCAGAAGCAGAGATTTCAGTTACAAAAGTTTGCATTGTGAAATATATATTCAAAGATTTGCACAAATTGTCATGATTTTTCAAAAAATAGCAGATCTACAAGCTCATATATCTGCTATTGTTGAAAGGACAGTGTATAAAACATGATGGTAAAAGTAGTTGCGCGCCACCGACGCGTTCCCAGTCTTAGTGGTTTAAATGAAACACGTCTGAGCGACGTTACGAGCACATTAATTAAACATTAATTAAACATTAATTAAACATGCCGTGTTGGCTTTTCGTCAGCAGATAAATGACTGTTCTTACTATATTATTCTCTAGACGTCAGCGCCTCCCAATCCGTGGGCCGGGGGGAACCAATTATGGGCCACGAGAATGTTGTAACTGGCAAAACACTCATATTTTATTGATAACGAGTTGCAGCGCGACTTTACGGTGCGTGATACCACACTGAACTAAGCATAATCAAGTAAAAACTGGAGATGTGGCGTAACGGCATGGATTTCTACACAGAGAGGGCAATTCTCTCAACATACCGGTAAGATGCTGCATTCAAGTTCAGGAGAGTTTGGACAAGGCAATTCTCTTGAATGCTGCCTTCAGGTATGGCATGGAAAAGATAGAGGGCATTTGCATTTCTTTCGCCATAGTAAAAACAGGGAAATCTCGATATTTTCTATGTTTCTTTATTATTAACGGCAGGTTAGCATTTCACCAGGTTAACATTCACCCGCGTCGAACAAATGGAACGTCGAACAAATGGAACGTCGAACAAATGCTGTGTTTCAATATCGATATCTCATGCAGTGAACTGCATTCATGGTCTGGAGCAGGGGTGGGCAACGTTGATGATGGTGAGGGCCACTATATTTCCACCTTCACTCCAGAGGGCTACAATGCATATTGCTACGTCGTACTTTGTCATTCTAGTATCTCATACAAAAGAAGCAAAAATAGCAGATCTAGAAGCTTGTAGATCTGCTATTTTTGCTTCTTTTGAATTGGAATCTTGAATTATTTGTTTTGTTTTTTTAATTGGAATCCTGAAATGTTACATTTTGATTTGATTTCAAACGCATTTAGTTATACTCATGTTAACTTTATGGACCTAAATACAAATACACTGGACATAAAAAAAGACATTTTAATACTACTATGCTACTAAGCTACTAATATAGACTGACTGAAATAAAGCAGGTCATGTATGGAATTGTAACAGCTGAAATCAATAATTCCAGTATTAACCTGCGGGCCGCATTAAGTGAAGCATGTGGCCCCCGGGCCGCCAGTTGCCCATGTATGGTCTGGAGAGGGCACTTTTTACAGACAGGTAAAAGGGCAGGGGCTCAAGCCCCCTTTGATGTCTATGTGTGCACGGGCCTGGAGGGAGCCATGTCATTCGTCGTCGCCTGGCCTCGCGCCTCTGTCTCCTCCACGCACGCAGCCAGCAGCGGCCAAAAAAAAAAAAAGGCGACACACAGCTATAAAATGGAAGGCCAAGAGAAATAAAATAAAATGGCGCTGCGTGCGGAACCGGAGGTGAAGGAAAAGACACTTTTGGACGTCTCTCTCATCTGGAAACGGAGGAGACAAGAGAATAACAAGGCTCTCTTTTTCCCCTTTGCTTTGGCTCTCCTCTCCTCTCCTCTCCTCTCCTCTCCTCTCCTCTCCTCTCCTCTCCTCTCCATCAATTTTGAGGGTATTTGTACAGTACTTTACTTGAGTATTTCCAGTTTCAAATACTTGTACTTCTACTCCACTACATCTCAGATACCAACTAGACCAGGGGTTTTCAAAGTGGGTGACGGGGCACCCTGGGGTGCCGCGACGGCCGTCCAGGGGTGCCGCGAGATAATTTATTTTCAGTCAGTTCTAACCAAAAAGGCTGTTATCTCAACGTTTTCCTCGCAACTTAATCACTAAAATAGCGTCACTGTCGGGCAGAAACCTCGTATCTCCAAGTTTCAAATGTATACGTCTTTGGGTAAAGCAAAGCCCTGCTTCATCATACAAGACTGTCGCACAAAACAAGTGAAAACAGACGATCTACAAGCACACGCGAGGCGTTGTGTGCTTGTAGATCTACTGTTTTCACTAGTTTAGTACATTTTATAGATGATAAATACAAAACGAACGGTTTTGGACATACGAGGAAAACAATTATAATGTAGGGGTGCCTCGGATTAAAAACAATATTCATGGGGTGCCCTGAGACAAAAAAAGTTTGGGAACCCCTGAACTAGACTGCACTCTGTGGAGGTGCCAACTTGCGCCTCGTGCACTCACATAGCCATATATGGCCTACTGGTGCTGGTCCCTCATTGGCTGTTGTTGGTGACATCACCAAGAATGCTGGTCCCTCATTGGCTGTTGTTGGTGACGTCACCAAGAATGCTGGTCCGTGATTGGCTGTTGTTGGTGACGTCACCAAGAATGCTGGTGCGTGATTGGCTGTTGTTGGTGACGTCACCAAGAATGCTGGTGCGTGATTGGCTGTTGTTGGTGACGTCACCAAGAATGCTGGTCCGTGATTGGCTGTTGTTGGTGACGTCACCAAGAATGCTGGTGCGTGATTGGCTGTTGACGGTGATGTCACCAAGAATGCTGGTCCCTGATTGGCTACGGGCGTAGACAGATACGCGACAGAAACACAGACCACACAGTCCTTGCGCGCTCTGCTGGTGCAAGTAAATATTGTAATTTTTACTCCACGACAAGTATTCTACCTACTGTATGAGGGAGGAGTTATGCAAAAAAAAAAATAATAATAATAATAAAACGCTCCATTCCCATTGAAATGCATTGGCAGAATCAGGGACGGATGCACCCAATATTTATAGGGGTTGCCCTGAGACAAAAAAGTTTGGGAACCTCTGCTATAGACAACAGAGGAGGGGCCCACACATTTGATATTTCAAGTTATTATTTCATTTTAGTAAATTGTCGTTGACCACACGGCCCAATTCCCTCAAGGGCCCCACCGGCCCTATGGCTAATCCAGCCCTGGGCAGAATTTTATTCTGCCTCATAGGCAGAATAAAATTGTTGAGTCGTGACCGTGCCCCATAATGCAGTATTTCTATATATATTGTAGTATTTTACTTGAGTAAAAACTGTGAGTATACTTATTCCTCCTCATCCCTGTGTCCTAATCCTCTAGCTAGGGGAAGCCGGGCCGGCTGCCAAGAAGACCAGGACTGGAAGGACGGGCGGGCTGCCAAAAGGCCCAGGACCGCTGGGAAACACAGGAGGCTGCCAAGACCCGGACTGTGTGTGTGTGTGTGTGTGTGTGTGTGTGTGTGTGTGTGTGTGTGTGTGTGTGTGTGTGTGTGTGTGTGTGTGTGTGTGTGTGTGAGCAGGAGCAGTGGTGTCAGTTCCGCAAAAGCTAGGGTATGGCAAAGATGGCAGTCCTCATGGAAAAGAGGCATTACATGGAAAAGAGGCATTACAGCTGACCTGCGGAACCTGGGAATATACCATTTTGTCATGCATGGGGAGAATACAAGTGTGGAGAATATAATTATAATACCTTGTTAAAGTGACCATTTTGTTAAATTTAGCATGTGTATTTATTTTACTGTAATTTAACAACATAATAACCAGCACAGATAGACAAAGAGACATTCATGGATTTATATTTAAAAGTAACTTTTATTTCCCCCCCTGGTATGGGTATGGCAGCTGCATACCCCTGCCATACCCAATTGACGCCCCTGAGAGAACATGAATAGAGCCAATAGTAGTGAGTCAGTCCTTAAGCCAGATGTGGCACATCTGTAAGGGGGGGGGGGGGGGTTAAAGTCAGGAAGCAAAACTAGGAGAGGAAAGGAGGGAGTGGGGGGGGGGGGGAACAGCCCAGGTTGTTACAACTATTATCACATGGAAGAGAGAGAGGAGGGGAAAGCAACAGAATTTCCCAGGGTGAAAAAAAAGGAGAAGAGAAAAATAAAAGGATAATAACAAAGGCCTGAGAGAGAGAGAGAGAGAGAGAGAGAGAGAGAGAGAGAGAGAGAGAGAGAGAAAGAGAGAGAGAGAGAGAGAGAGAGAGAGAGAGAGAGAGAGAGAGAGAGAGAGAGAGAGAGAGAGAGAGAGAGGACGTGATGGTGTTGAAATCAAAAGGCATTGAGATTTGGGGCTCTATTATGATCCGGGTCTTATGCCTTATGCCTTAACTTCTTTGCCTTTTTTTTTTTACTATTTTGAAAAACATTTTTAAATACTTCAAATGCTGATCTACATCTGCACGTTGTGAGCTTGCAGATCAGCTATTTGAAATATTAAAAAAAATAAGTCTATATAGTAAAAAAAGGCAAAGAAGTTAAGGCATAAGACCTGGATCATAATAGACAGCTCTGTCGGTTTATTAAAACTAAAAGGTTAGTTTAAAACTTCTATTAGTGTAAAACTTAAAACACCTGTTAGTTTAAAACTAGTTTAAAACAGTTCAAAAACTATGTCACTGCGATGTTACTGTTAGTTAAAACTAGTTTAAAACAGTTCAAAAACTCTGTCACTGCCATGTTTTTTATGGGGTTCTATATAAATCTGCACATGTAGATATTTGGTCAGGACATCGTTTCGACAGCTGAATAAAAAAGGGAGACTTTTCCAAACCGGGCTGCCCTTTTTTTTTATACGTATTTTTCTGCTGCGGTCTGCAAAGTTTCCTCTCCGTCCAGTTTTTCCTATCGCTGTGTCGTCGCATGAGCGGAGAGAGAGAGAGAGAGAGAGAGAGAGAGAGAGAGAGAGAGAGAGAGAGAGAGAGAGAGAGTGTTAAACGCATCAACGAAGGCTCTGTTTGAATGTCAGGCCTTTCTCTCCCTCTCCCTCTCCCTCTCTCTCTCTCTCTCTATAACTTCTCTGGCTCGTTTAAAGCGCATGCTTTCATCCTTCCACCGTGACGCACACACACACACACACACACACACACACACACACACACACACACACACACTGGCTGTTCTCTGCGTTCAGGTGCAAGTGTGGTCCGGAGGGCCAGAAATAACATCATGCGCCACGCTAGCTAGCAGAGTTCAGCCAGGGATGACGCAACCCAAAACCCTGAGGCAACGAGGAACTAGCTGCAGAAAAATAACGAGGGCTTACGTAAGGTCCAGACAAACCACACTCTGTAGGCAGTGCCGCTCTGCTCGCACGCGGCCCACGCTGGCTCAGCCCACGCTCTTTCTCACTTCAAACACGGAGCTCTGCCAGAGAGCTTCAAAGCCTGGGAGAAGTGGGTTGGTTGGTTGGTGGATCCAGCAGCAGTATTTTAGGGCAGTTTTTCCCCCCTCGCCCTCTCTTCCAGGGACCTGCAGAGAATGTTAGAGAGGCAGGGGCTGAATGTTCTAAAAGGGCCTCCAAGCTCAACGCATCGCTGTGTGCTTGGAGGTCGGGCACATCCTGATAAGCCAAAGGCCGATAAGCCAAACTCCTTTTTTTTTTAAAACCTCCTTTTGTTATGGTGAAATGTGAGCTCACCTGCATCGCGTTTCATTCCATTCATGCGTTTATCGTGCGCTTGCCCAGGCCGTAACGATTGCATTCACCACGGCTTCGTAACTCGTGCGGCGCGCTCTTCGCGGGCACTCGCGCCTGCGGCGCTCGGGCGCGAAGAGCAGGACCAAGGTCTGCTGGCCTTCGCGCCGCTTGCAATGTCGTGGACAATAACTGTGATATTGTATTGCTAAAAATAAGGAGGCTACTCTGTTTCCTTAACGGGAAGGCAGAAGATCACTACGGTAGGAGAACCGGGCAGTACATTTGCGTTTGCCTTATCAGCGTTTGCCTTATCGGCGTTTGACTTAGCGGGATTTCCCCTGGAGGTCGGCTATTTTCGATACTTAGTAGCACACTGAACTAAGCATTACTGTAACTAGCCTAGGGCAGGGGTTTTCAAAGTGGGTGACGGGGCACCCTGGGGTGCCGCGACGGCAGTCCAGGGGTGCCGCGAGATCATTTGAGAATATATATTTGGAATTACAAAAGTACAAAGTTATTTTCAGTCAGTTAAACCAAAGTAGCTATTATCTCAATGTTTTTCTCGCAACATAATCACTAAAATATCGTCACTGTCGGGCAGAAACCTTGTATCTCCAAGTTTCAAATGTGTACATCTTTTGGTAAAGCAAAGCCCTGCTTCATCATACAAGACTGTCGCATAAAACTAGTGAAAACAGCAAATCTACAAGCACACAATTGTAGATCTGCTGTTTTCACTAGTTTAGTACATGTTATTGATGGTAAATACAAAACGAACGGTTGTAGGGGTGCCTCAGATTAAAAGGGGTGCCCTGAGACAAAAAAGTTTGGGAACCCCTGGCATAGGATCCCTTCACTTTTCAGGGTTTGATCCGGTCGGGAGCGGAACCCACTCTACGTCATGTTGTAGTCCTACGGACTCCACTTTGGCTGGAACTATCAAACCAGATTCAGTTTTAACCCAAAATAATTCCCCTGCACCCAAGGACATACTTTTAGGGCCTACCTAATAAACCCCTTGATGCGGAGTAGTTTTGCTTTTAAAAAATGTTTCTTTTATTCCAACTGTTAGCGACTGGCAAGACTACACTAGGCTACTGGAGCATTTTAATATGGATTGGGGAAACAAACGGAGGGAAACAAAACAAAGCGATGCCGCTTCTTCTGCTTGTGCCTGCCTTTTGTAAACGAACACCAGGCTTTCCCCCAGAAATCCTGGTGAGGCGAGATTAAGCAAGTCAATAGTGGAGATGTGGCGTAACGGCATGGATTTCTACACAGAGAGGGCAATTCATTCAACATAAGATGCTGCATTCAAGTTCAGGAGAGTTTGGACAAGGTAATTATCTCTTTAATGCCACCTTCAGGTATGGCATGGAAAGAGGGCATAAGTATGCATTTCTTTCACCATAGTAAAAACTGCATTCATGGTCTGGAGAGGGCACTTTTTACAGACGGATAAAAGGGCAGGGGCTCAAGCCCCCTTTGATGTCTATGTGTGCACGGGCCTGCTCTCTTTAACCAGGCTGTCTGCTGTCGGGGGAGGGGGAGGGGGAGGGGGAGGGGGAGGGATGGCGGGAGGGAGACGGTAAACAACATCTGCGAGCGTCTGAAAAACATCAATGACAGCAACACAGCGTTTAAGTGTGAAACGAGCACGGGATTGTTTGGTCTTTTTGAGATTCCAAAGCTCATTCACATTTCCTTGTAACCTGATTAGGTACATCTTAAAGTTATACCATGTAACTTTTTTTATAAAACAAATCTTAAAATTGTCCTAACTGTTATATCGCTAAAGTTTTAGAACACCCGCTCGGTGAATTTCATCCCCTAAAGCCTTCTGTAAATATGTTTTCTATGATTCTGACCGGGGACCGGATTTCGCGGCAAAATTACGTCATCATACACTACCGGCCAATCACAGCGAGGGTTATACACTGCCGGCCAATCACAGCGCATCTTGCTGACTTCTCAGGAAGTAGCTTGCCTCAACATAACAACAGCATATACTCGGGTGAAGGAGTCCGTTTCTCTGGAATGCCTGAACGCACAGGAACCAGGGACCCCTCTAAAGATAGATCTCGGCGAGCTGCAGGCGCGAAAAACGTCCGAAAGACGCGGACGCGACCGCGGTTTGCTATACAGCTCTGACCACTAGTTGAGCAACTTACACAGTATAGCTTTGATGTAAGTGTTTAGCAGACGCTCATATATCCATAACGACGTAACGGACAACTGTGAGTGAATGACATCAGCCAATGTGTGGAAAACAAAGGTAAATAGACACATAAGTGCAAGGAGAAAGACACTGGGATCAAGCCTAGTATGTGACTAAGCAACATGCTTTCTAAGAAACCTTAAAGGTGATGCAAGTGACATTTCCTCTTGAAATAAGTGTTTATAGCTCTAAATTCCTATAGCAATTGATAACCCTAACCCTAACCACAAGCTAAAAGTGACACGTTGTGAGCTTGTAGATATGCTATTTTTGGTGATTTGGTGTTGAGTGTTGACGAAAAATAACGCACCAAGTAAAAAAAGAAATAGTTACCTACTCCTCCCGCGAGGGAAATTCAGATATCTCAGCCCAATCCAGCTGCTTTTTTTTTATCAGCTTTTACCCAGCTGAACTCAACCCAGTGATGCCCACAAGGAGGGGGAAGGGGAACAGTGGTAGCTGAAGCGGGGAATCGTACCTTCCTCCTCTGGGGCCTCTGGAGTCCTAGGTGTGGACACTAACCACTCAGCCACCACTGCTCAGATAAGTAGGCTACAGTGTAACAGAAGTCCGTTGTACAAAGTCAAATATTATCAAAGTATTCTGTGGCATGCACCCTTTGGACTTGCGTCAGGGAATTCATCAATATCACTTCACTATGCTTAGTTAAACAGACCTGATTTTCGCTGTACTTTTTCCATCTACAGCCAACTCTCTTGGCCGTAGCTTGTGAGCTTGTAGATCGGCTATTTTTGGTGAATCTTCCCACCAGAATAGGGATGCTGGGGTTGCAAGTGGTCAAGTCAAGTCTAAAGTTATTTTCAGTCAGCTCTGATGGAGACGGATATTTCTCTGTGGCAAAGCCTACTGTATCTAAGGTGGAAAGATGTGCACATTTACATCATGTAATATGATGTAAGATTGTAAACATTAACAGTGTAGGGCAGGGATGGGCAACTTTGATGATGGAGAGGGGGCCACTATATTTCCACCTTCACTCCAGAGGGCCACAATACAGTATTGCTATGTCCTAATGTGTCATTCTAGTATCTCATACAAAAGAAGCAAAAATAGCCGATCTACAAGCTCAAAACGCATCGCGCTGCGATGCATTGTCCACAGCGCGTGTGTGTGCGGTATTAACCTGCGGGCCCCATTAAGTGAAGGTGGGGGCCGCATGTGGCCCCCGGGCCGCCAGTTGCCCATGTATGCTGTAGGGGCACCTGCTGACCTACTGGTCCGGGCGCATACCACTAAGTTATTGCCACAGTCATGTCCTATCAATAAAGGCATAAAAGCCCACAAAACAAATCTTTAAAACAAATATTAACAGTGTAATTCAGGGGTGCCGTGGATGAAAACATTATTTACAGGGGTGACCGGAGTAAAAGAAAGTTTAGGGTACCAAGCCGAGGGGCACAACATTGCAGGGGGCGACGGTGGCGTTCCCGCTACTCCAGCGACAATTCAGATATCGTCGTTGTCGGGTGAAAATCTTGTATGTCGAAAACCGTTTGTTTTGCATTTATCATTTTAAAAATGATTTAAACTAATGAAAACAGCCGATCTACAAGCACACAACGCCTCGCGATGTGTGCTTGTAGATCTGCTGTTTTCACTACTTTTGTGCGACGGCCTTGTACGATGAAGCAGGGCTTTACTTTGCGAAAGAACATACAAATTTGGAGATACGAGGTTTCCACCCGACAACGACGATATACTAGTGTTGTTGCTGCTCTTTTACCACCATTATTACTGGGGTTGGTGGGGGCCAGACAGTAGCCCCCCGCGGGCCGCAAATGGCCCACGGGCCACCTATTGGGGAACCCTGCTATAGGCCTTCTAGAACGTGCTGGGGAGAAGGGGAGACCCCCGTTACTGAACAAACACTCCAAATACTGTAGTAACCATTTCTCCATTACTGTCCGCCTCACTCATCAGGACAATGGGGCTATTTTAGTTTTCCTCTCCCCGCTCCAAAGCTACGTTAGCCAGCAAGAATCCAAAGCTCGTTAAGTTTGCCTTTTCATTGGCGCTGCCCCTCTTCGAGCCGCGACGTTGGGTTCAGCACAACATTTGTGAAGACGTCTTGCGGTTTGTTTT
>NC_137812.1:72382282-72395664 GCF_963921795.1 Nannobrachium achirus
AAAATGAGGAACGGGGAATATAATTACGGCAGGAATGGCATGATGTTTTATGTAATACCCAGGGGGCAAACCAGCCTTTTTTTAGGAAACCTGCATTTGCCCCGACATACAAAGTTGTCCACCAGAAATATTATCTATGACCCAGTAGGATCACAACCTATATGGACAACCCGGTCAATTTGTACAACAAAGTCCCAATATGGCCGCCTCAATATTAGCCCCTAGTTTTAATGGGGGGTGAATAGGGCAACATTTTAAACTGAGGGATATTTCCATGAAACTTCACAGGTTGATCAATGGTATACATATGAACATTTTTTGTATTGAAAGTTTCCATGAAATCCAATATGGCCGCCACAATATGGCCGCCATAATGTAAGGACCCAGAAAATAGGTTTTGCCTCTAACTTCTGAACCAGATGAGCTAGAAACGCAAACTTGGTGTCTATTTCATGGTGTCTGACCATGGGAGACTCAATGGAATAGCTAATTTTATTATTGGGTGTGTCTGGACCTTTATTGTGCATATTTGCAAGATGGTGGACTCCCAAAATAGAGCTTTAACATAAGTTCTACCATGATTGTTGACTGCTTTTGCAAATACAAGCAATATGAATCCATTTGCTAAGATTTATGGCACAGAAGGGACTTATACCTGTATTATTCTTGAGTTTGCATGTTGTCAAAATGGCTGTAAACGAGATATTATATTTCCTGTCCGATTCTACTGTATGTAGTTGTAGCAATGACTTCAGATAAAATCAGAGACCAAAACAATGTATCTTAGAAATTATTTTTTAATAAAAAATAAAATAAAAAAAGAGATTATCTCAATGAAATGAATGCAACTGCCTTTTTGGGTCTTTCACACATAGACATGCACATGCTTTCCAACAACTTCAGCTTCAGGGAAATTATAATGAACATTAAAACAGGCTGCATTATAATGCAAATAATTATAAATGCAAATAATTGCTAGTCACTATCACTGTCATGTGTACCTATCCTGCTGCATCTTGTCTCCAGTCCTTGGCAACGACACCCCAAGTAGCATGCAATTCCCTTCTTCGCACATGAACAGTTTTTCTGGCAGCCTTTGATACAGCTACATGATATTGCCTTGTCCATTGATATAGGCCTGGCTGGCTCTGTAGATGGACAGGGGACTGCCTTCCCATCACTGAGAGACCATCCATATTCAGTGAAGCAAGGGATGTCTGGCTTCGCGATGTGTGCAGTTTTATCTATTATGGCTGCTAGAGCAGCTCTTTTCAGGTGTAGGCCAAAGGCATTTTCTGTAGGTGGCAGCAGCTTCAACAGGGTTGATCGGTTATTTAGGAACTTGTACACTCTCAGCTTTGCCAGGTCAAAGTCCTCCGAATGGTCAGCTTTTGATGCATATACAGCTATTGTGAGGTCTCTAGCCTGATTCTTGACATCCTCTGAGAGGGAATAAGAGGAATTTTCACCAAACTCCTGAAGTGCAGGGAGATCTAGACCCATGCTGGTCTTGAACCATGCCTTCTTTCCAGTGAAAAGGGGATAGCTGGTGGTATCTCTGCCACTCAGGCTGTGAATAAGGTGTGTTTGTTTGTCCCGTTACCAAGCACCATGCATGCACGTCAACGTTTAACATCACAAGTCACAACACACCCATTGCACGCACGCACGCATGCACGCACGCACACGCACGCACGCACGCATGCACGTGTAACAGGGTTGTTATTGGGTTTGAAGTCCGTCAAAATTCATTTGTATTTTGGGTTAATATACAGTATGCAAGGCTCACAGGCTTCCCCCTCTGGTGTAACTGTGCCCTCTTGTGGCGGGTGGTGGTAATAGTATTTAAGTTCTCAGTCAGCAGCAGTTCCGCCCCTTTGCACTGCTGCTTTTCCTGTTTATGGTGGGTTAAACACAGCTCCGTGATCTTTCATGTATTAAAGCTAAAAAACGCTAATTTCACTCAAATCAAAGTATATGCTGACTGATATGAATGTTGTGGACATGTTTTGCAATTATCAGTGAGTTGAAAAGTATTGTTTATGTTCTGATCTGTAGGGGCAGGAGCTGTGTTGCCTTTCCACACACCCAACCACATGTGTGTGTGTTGTTATTGTCTTGACAGGTACGTTTTGTGAAGGGGAATTAGTTCATTGATTCATTGTATTAATTATAAGAGCCTTTTGCACTGTGATTTGTACTGTATTTTATTTTAATTCATTGTACTATATATTTCTCTAAAATAATTATAAAAAACAGGTTCACTGCAATTCATGTTGTTAAAAATAATCTGTTTAAAACTATACGATCACACTGTGAATATTGCCCCTTTGCACTGCTGCTTTTCCTGTTTATGGGGCAGGAGCTGTGTTGCCTTTCCACACACCCAACCACATGTGTGTGTGTTGTTATTGTCTTGACAGAAATGACAATAAATACAGTGAACCTGAGAGAAGTTGTGGCGTCATCAATCTGCTGGGAGTGAGCCAGAATAGAGGGGTTACATCTGGTGCCGTGACCTCGTGGCCTAAGAAGATCAGCCTACAGCCGATCCAACTTCCAGCAGCGTGTGTTTCATCTACCTTGGAGCTCTGCTTGAAAACTCAGGTTTTATTGGTGTTATACTGTGGTGGTGTTGAGGCAGAAAACTAGTATTGGACTTTGACCATTGATGCCTTTGTGGCTATTAAGTTTACATGCCACTCATGCAAGTCTTTATGTTATTTTTATTTGAGATCCTGCTGTGGTTTTCGTATTGTTCTATTTGAGTGGTCCTGCAAGTCATTTATCTGCCACTCTGGGTGCTACAAAAGGGAAAGCAGTGGACAGTGATTTATTTTTATTTATTTTCGTTTTTGTCCTGTACCATTTAGCACATTGTTTTGTGCACAGTGTTATTATTATTTTTCTTAATTTTTTTCGAGAGTTTGGTAAATCTATTTCACACATTGTGTTTGTGATTCTGTTGAGTAAATATGGCAGAAGGTGCAAGTGCTAAGTTGCAGGGTACAGACCCTGAGAAAATGGATGTACGTGCTAAAGTGGGTGTTGGTAGGGGGATGGTCTTACCAACTGTTTCATTGGCCTCACAAAGTCATTTGGGTCCTCATGGTTACGGGGAGGGTGTTCTTAATACGGGTGGGCGTGGGTTTAGTTTTCTGGGTGAACACGGTGTCACGTACACTCACTCCTCTACCCCCACTCGTTCCCATGATGGTGCCCCTCAAACCCCTTACTCGCCCAGCCCTGCCCATTTCATCCATGGTGTTCAGTCCCCTTACACCTCTACCCCTGTTCATCCCCGTCATGCTGCCCAGGCCCCTTGCCCTTCTGCCGCTGCCCCCGTGCCTAGTGACACTGACAGTACACTCAGACTGCTGGGTGTTTTAATTACAGACTTGGGCAAGCATATTGGGGATTCAGTCACAGCCAGACTGCTCTCGGATAGAGATGCTGCTAGTAATCTGAGTAGTGATAGCAGAGGCGCACAGGCTGTTGGCACTGCAGCAGACCTTTCTCAGCTCAGCTTGGTCCTTAAGTCTGACAGCAAGGAGCCTCCTGTTTTCCGTGGTGAAGCAACGGATAAATGCTCAGTGCATGAATGGGTTGACCTGATGTCGATGTACCTGAGAAAGAAGGATGTTAAGGTTGCTGACCAGTCTGATGAAATTTTAAGCAGGCTTATGGGCAGAGCCAAGGATGTGGTGAGGATTGGGATTCGCAGTGACCCATCACTTGCTGTAGAGAAACAGCCTGACACGATTTTTGCTATTCTAAAACAACATTTCAGTGACCTGTCGTACTCGTGTATGCCGCTTGCCGATTTCTACGGCACACTTCCCAGAGCCCACGAGAGTCCCATTGATTATTGGGTACGTCTGAATAAAGTGGCTGATATGGCAGAGGAGTGCCTTCAGCGTCAGGGGAGGAGCATAGGCGACCTGACCAAGGAGGTGGCTATGATGTTTGTGAGACACTGTAACGAGCCTTCTTTGTCTGTTGTCTTCAAGAGCAAGCTGGCAGATAGCTGGACAGCTAAAGAATCTGCTGAGAGAATCCATGGCTCTGTCCGGGGGTGATGTGCAAGAGGCTTTCAGGTCGTCAACTGTCCGCCAAGCTACTCAAAAAGCCTTGCTGTTAAGCGGGGGCCTATCACCTGTCGCGGCAGATTCCTCAGTTTGCTCTATGTCTGAGGGTGAAGTGTCAGCTCTCTTAGACTGCCACAATGAGTGGGATACAGCTGCGAGGATAAGGTCTGCAGTGCTGGTTGATCATGTCCAGGCTGTCATGTCCATCGGCCAGGACATTCTGCCGTCTTTCTCCAAGCAAGATCTCAGAGACAAGCAACGGGCGGATCCTGACTTGGCCAGGGTGTTGTTCTATGTCGAGCGGCGTCGACGGGCTTCGAGGAGGGAGAGGCCTAATGAACCTGTGAATGTTTTGAGACTTATGAAACAGTGGGACAAGTTGGCTGTCGAAGATGGCATACTGTACCGTGTGTCCAAGGATCCAGTCTCCAGGAAGAAGAGGAACCAGTATGTGGTGCCTTTGTCACTGAGGGAGGATGCTCTGCGTGGTTGTCACGATGACGCGGGTCACCAGGGTCAGGATAGGACGTTCTCCCTTGTGAAGCAGAGGTTCTATTGGAGTTCTATGGAGCGGGATGTACGGAATCACGTCAAGTGCTGTGTCCGGTGTGTGATGGGCAAGACGCCAGAGCCGGATGGCCGTGCACCTCTCGAAAGCATCAAGACCACTGCGCCAATGGAGCTGGTATGCATAGACTTTTGGTCTGCAGAGGATTCCAAGAATCGCCCTGTTGATGTTTTGGTTGTGACGGACCACTTTACTAGGCTGTCACATGCCTTCTGCTGCCCTGACCAGACTGCCAAGCAGGTCGCGCGGAAGTTGTGGGACAACGTCTTCTGCTATTATGGGTTTCCTCAGAGAATCCACTCAGATCAAGGTGCGAACTTTGAGAGCGAGTTGATAGCGGCCCTTCTTCAGGTCTCGGGGGTCAAGAAGTCCCACACCACTGCTTATCACCCGATGGGGAACGGCTCGGCCGAGCGTTTCAACCGTACTCTGGGAGGTATGATCAGGACCCTCCCGCCTCGCTCAAAGCAGGCTTGGCCTCAAATGTTGCACACCCTGACGTTCATGTACAACAGCACCACACATGAAACGACTGGTTTCCCCCCTTTCTACCTAATGTTTGGCCGTGTACCTCGCCTACCAGTTGACGTTCTGTTCAAATCTGCTCTGAGAGACGACAGTGAAGCTACGTTTCCACAGTATGTTGAGGAGCTGAGGAAGGATCTTCGTGAAGCTATGGCCCTGGCAGAGAAGAATGCTAGTGCTGAGCAGAGACGACAAACGGGCATATACAACCGGAGGGTCAAAGGGGCGGAGATTGAGCCCGGTGACAGGGTTCTTCTGGCTAACAAAGGAGAGAGGGGGCGAAGAAAGTTAGCGGACCGATGGGGTGATGTGGTTTACACCGTGGTCGGTTGCAACCCGCGGACTCACACCTTTGAGGTGCGTAATCCCATATCAGGTCAGTCGAAGGTTGTCCACCGTAACTTGTTGCTGTGTGTGAATTTCTTGCCAGTTCTGCCTGAGACTGATGAGTCTGACTCATTTGTCTCTTCTCGTGCTTTGGGAGAAAATGCAACTATTGATCTCTCAAGTGAGCGTCTCTCGCAGCCCGATGCTGCTTCTTTGATCTCCTCCTGTGATGCGAGTGATCTTAATGCCGTGGATCTCCCTGCCCAGTCCACTCGCCCTGACAATGTATTTGCGATCTCATTTGGTGGACCAAGCGAGGATGGTGGTGTTGATCTCGCCTCTGTCCAACTCACCAGGACTGACTCTGGGGTGGACAATGTCACCCGTACCCAGGACTGGGTCTCTCAAATCCCTGTTGTGGCCACTGATCATGTGCCCGTGGTTCTTTTGCCAGCCGCCGGGTCAAGTGCCCCGACCCATGTCTCAAGTACCCCGACCCCTGACACTGCCCCTGGTACTTCGAGTCCCCTGACCCCTGTTGCCTCGGGTGCCCCAGTGCCTGATTCAAGTGCTCCGGACCCTGATTCGCATCCCCCAGTCCCTGTTTCTGGTGCCCCTGGCCGTGGTCCGTGCTTTCCAAGTGACCGTGTGCACAATTCTTCTGACATGTTGCAGGCAACGCCGTCTGGCCGTCGTAGGACCAGGACTGGCCGTGTTGTCAAGCCTGTTAACAGGCTTATCCAGACTATGAACATTCAGACTCTACAGCCGTTGACTGTTTAGCTGAAACTGTGTTATGCGTTGTACTCTTTACCTGTAATGGGTTTGATTTGTTTTGTTTATTTCCATACCTCTGTGTTCTAAATGGTTGGGCTGAGTTTGAATTGAATTTTTGAAAGTGTATTCAGGCACTTTTTGTGTCGTCAGTGAAGGGTTTGCTGAATGTACTGAACTGCCCTCCTGGGTTCTTTAATGAACGGCCTAGTGGTTTGACTGAGCACATTTTGTAAGTGTGCTATATTCATTCAAAGTGTTGCTCATGTGATTTGTTGGGTTTCATTTGACACTGTGTGTTATGTACTTGAAAGTTCCCCAAGCTGTGTTTATTTTGGAATTTTGCCGAATTCAGGGGAGGAGAATGTAACAGGGTTGTTATTGGGTTTGAAGTCCGTCAAAATTCATTTGTATTTTGGGTTAATATACAGTATGCAAGGCTCACAGGCTTCCCCCTCTGGTGTAACTGTGCCCTCTTGTGGCGGGTGGTGGTAATAGTATTTAAGTTCTCAGTCAGCAGCAGTTCCGCCCCTTTGCACTGCTGCTTTTCCTGTTTATGGTGGGTTAAACACAGCTCCGTGATCTTTCATGTATTAAAGCTAAAAAACGCTAATTTCACTCAAATCAAAGTATATGCTGACTGATATGAATGTTGTGGACATGTTTTGCAATTATCAGTGAGTTGAAAAGTATTGTTTATGTTCTGATCTGTAGGGGCAGGAGCTGTGTTGCCTTTCCACACACCCAACCACATGTGTGTGTGTTGTTATTGTCTTGACAGGTACGTTTTGTGAAGGGGAATTAGTTCATTGATTCATTGTATTAATTATAAGAGCCTTTTGCACTGTGATTTGTACTGTATTTTATTTTAATTCATTGTACTATATATTTCTCTAAAAGAATTATAAAAAACAGGTTCACTGCAATTCATGTTGTTAAAAATAATCTGTTTAAAACTATACGATCACACTGTGAATATTGCCCCTTTGCACTGCTGCTTTTCCTGTTTATGGGGCAGGAGCTGTGTTGCCTTTCCACACACCCAACCACATGTGTGTGTGTTGTTATTGTCTTGACAGAAATGACAATAAATACAGTGAACCTGAGAGAAGTTGTGGCGTCATCAATCTGCTGGGAGTGAGCCAGAATAGAGGGGTTACACACGCACGCACACACGCACGCACGCACACACACACGCACGCCAGAAGGCCTGATACTCATCTCCAGCTTAGCATGCAGCCAACATTAGCCAGCCGGTGTCCATTTCTGGGCGTATGGACTCAGCTAAGAAAAGCACAGGTATCAAAATATATTTGGAGTAACTAAAGTAGATATGTATAACCTCCTTTGAAAATAACAGATCTATAAGCTATAAACTGTCGATGGCGATTCTGCAGAACTGACATATTTTTAGGGCCGGAGGACTGAAAGGGCAGAGTGGTGGCTTACTGCCTCTCTCCAGGTGCGTCACAAGGGGGGGGGGGGGGGGGGGGGGGGGGGGGGGAAGTGGGACTGAGTTACCAGGGCCCAAGGTGGAGGGGCCCTAATAACTTTAGCTATTGAAAAATAGCAGATATACAAGCTCACAGCGCGGCACCGAGTGCCGCGCTGCGAGCTTGTAGATCTGCTATTTTTGAAAAGTCGTGAAAATGTGCGCAAATCTTTGAATATATGTATTTCTTAAGTGAACATTTGTAACTCAAAGTTTGCTTCTGGGGGGGGGGGGGGGGGGGGGGGGGGGTCCCTTATTTTGAGATGGGGGGGGTCCTTCACGTGAAAAGGTTTGAGCATCACTGACATGGAAACATAGGTTTCTTGGCACACATTTTCACGATTTTTCAAAAATAGCAGATCTACAAGGAGTGCCGCGCTGTGAGCTTGTATATCTGCTATTTTTCAATAGTTAACATTCATGGGGGGGCCCGCAGTGAATCCTTGTACCCAGGGCCCAGAATTTGGTGTGACACCCCTGCCTCTCTCTCTCTCTCGTGTTGTTGTATCTGTTTTTTCCAGGAATTGTCCGTGGACCGTGGTCGCTCAGAAAGAAAGGACCGATCTGCGGACAAACAAACAAAAGGGTGTTGTAGAGAGAGCTGTAGCTGTAGTCATGGCAGCAATAGGAGGAAACCGGGCACGTGCACACATAGACATCATAGGGGGCTTGAGCCCCTGCCCTTTTATCTGTCTGTAAAAAGTGCCCTCTCCAGACCATGAATGCAGTTTTTTACTATGGTGAAAGAAATGCAAATGCCTTCTTTCCATGCCATACCTGAAGGCAGCATTCAAGGAGAATTTGCCTTGTCCAAACTCTCCTGAAATTGAATGCAGCATCTTATGTTGAAAGAATAAGATTTGCCCTCTCTGTGAATGACTCCATGCCGTTACTCCACATCTCCAGTATTGACTTGGTTATGCTTTCTTCAGTGTGGTATCACGCACCAAAATTAGCCGACCTCTTCAGTTCAGTTCATTTTATTTTTCAGCACTTTTGGACAGTTCAATACAATTACACGTCTGATATCAGTGCATCTGAACATAGCATGGTATCAAAAGATAATAAGTGTAGATAGAAAAGTTCAAGGCACAGACTTTTTATACCTCTAAAATGACAAATCAAACATGGGCCAATTAGCCAGTAGCTATGCCCCTCCCGAAAAGCTTTTGTCCAATGCTAGCTTAGCAACCATTACTAACTTGCAGCTTGCCAAGGGAAGCTTGCCTTGGCAAGCTGCTGGTTGCTAAGCTAGCATTGGACAAAAGCTTTTTGGGAGGCTAATTGGCAAATATTAGAGGCAGTAATTGTGAAAATAGCAGATCTACATGTGAGCATGTAGATCGGCTATTTTCTCAATAGAACCGTGTTATACAAAATGTAATGCCTCAAGTACTCGTCAGGGTGGAGGGGACCTCAGTTAAAATATGATTATTTTGGGGGTCGCGGCCTGAAAAAGATGAGAACCACTGTCCTACATAACATGGTCCAGCCTATAAACGGAGGAGATGGACAAACATGGCGTCCGGCCGGGTCCTGCCTAACAACAGAGGAGATGGACAAACATGGCGTCCGGCCGGGTCCAGCCTATAAACGGAGGAGATGGACAAACATGGCGTCCGGCCGGGTCCAGCCTAACAACAGAGGAGATGGACAAACATGGCGTCCGGCCGGGTCCAGCCTAACAACAGAGGAGATGGACAAACATGGCGTCTCGGCCGGGTCCAGCCTAACAACAGAGGAGATGGACAAACATGGCGTCCGGCCGGGTCCAGCCTAACAACAGAGGAGATGGACAAACATGGCGTCCGGCCGGTCCTGCCTAACAACAGAGGAGATGGACAAACATGGCGTCCGGCCGGGTCCAGCCTAACAACAGAGGAGATGGACAAACATGGCGTCCGGCCGGGTCCAGCCTAACAACAGAGGAGATGGACAAACATGGCGTCCGGCCGGGTCCAGCCTAACAACAGAGGAGATGGACAAACATGGCGTCCGGCCGGGTCCAGCCTAACAACAGAGGAGATGGACAAACATGGCGTCCGGCCGGGTCCAGCCTAACAACAGAGGAGATGGACAGACATGGCGTCCGGCCGGGTCCAGCCTAACAACAGAGGAGATGGACAAACATGGCGTCCGGCCGGTCCAGCCTAACAACAGAGGAGATGGACAACATGGCGTCCGGCCGGGTCCAGCCTAACAACAGAGGAGATGGACAAACATGGCGTCCGGCCGGGTCCTGCCTAACAACAGAGGAGATGGACAAACATGGCGTCCGGCGGGTCCTGCCTAACAACAGAGGAGATGGACAAACATGGCGTCCGGCCGGGTCCAGCCTAACAACAGAGGCAGACTGCAGGAACAAACACGAGATGCTGGGCCAAGACGAGGGCGGATCCAGACGTGCTCATCATCATTATGATGTCATCAGTCTCCCAGGTCACCTCCTCCCCTGGGGGGGAGGAGGTGACGTCAAGGCGTCATCCTTTCCAGGGCGGAGGAGCCTGGGAACCAACGCACGCCAAACAATGAAACAACGCCATAACGACGCCTTTATTCTGAGGCCCTGACAGAGGATGCCATGAGGTAGTTGTGTAGTGTAGTGCAGTGTGTCACCATGAGGTAGTTGTGTAGTGTAGTGCAGTGTGTCACTACTGGCTCAGTGCTTGCGTGCGTGTGGCTGAGAATGCATTTAATCAAACCATTCGATTTCTGTGCCATTCCGAGTTTGCTGTGGAAGTCGGAGAAATCTCGCTTTTGCGAACGCCCATCATTTCGACCGGAGGGTTAGCGACTCACTCCACGGAGGTTAAAGGAGTAGTTCACCCCCAAAATGACTTTTTTTCTATTGATTACTCATGCCATGGAGAGTAGAGTTCAATAATATTTTTAGGTTTTTGTCGCATTCCTAAGACAAAAATGTGATAACAATAAATGTACCCCCATTCGTTCCGGATGGTGACCCGTTTCGAAACGGGTCACCATCCGGAATCAATGGGGGTAAATTTACTCGAATCAAATTTTTGTCTTAGGAATGTGAGAAAAAACAAAAAATATTATTGAACTCTACTCTCCATGGCATGAGTAATCAATAGAAAAAAAGTCATTTTGGGGGTGAACTACTCCTTTAAGGTTAGGGTGAGGGTTAGAGTCGGGTGTCCAAAAGATGACATGTAGTAACAGCGACACGCTCCCGTGAAAGTCGGACAGATCAGCGGCAATTTCTTGAGTCCGCAAACCTGTGTCCGTCTGCGTGTCCCTTCAACAGTCCCTTTCATGCCATGCATGTATGGAAGATTTATCAGGCCGTGACCCTCCCAATACAATCCTATTTGAACTGGGGAACCCCCACCCTGACAAGCACATGACATGTAGGAGTTTGGTTCTCTGTTCGGGAGCGTGTCGCTGTTACTACATGTCATCTTCCCGACACCGAACCTAACCCTTACCCTAAACCTAACCTCCGTGGGGTGAGTCGCTAACCCTCCCGACGCTCCTTTGTCGAAATGATGGTCGTTGGAAAGAGTGAGATTTCACCCTTCCTTTGCACAGACTTAGAGACGGAAGCGTTTAGACATTGTGAGAGTCAACATTCACTGCAGACTTATTGAACTGTTCCCCGGGTGCATTTGTAACAGATGTGATCTGAACCTCCCCACCCGAAAGTCCAATATCTTAACCATTACTCCAAAGGGATATCCCTATGGAACGAGAGCAGATACTAGACTTTTGAGGCTTCAGGCTGGGGCTGCGACTCTCTCCGCCACACTTCGCCCCCCTTTGACCTCCTCCTACGGGGAAGCCCGGATCCGGGTCACGGCACCAATGTAACAGATGTGATCCTAACCTCCCCACCCGGCTTCGAACCCGGGTCTCCCGGGTGAAAGTTCAATATCTTAACCATCACTCCAAAGGGACATCCCTATGGAACGAGAGCAGATACTAGACTTTTGAGGCTTCAGGCTGGGGCTGCGACTCTCTCCGCCACACATTATCAGTAGGCTAGTAATTAATTAAATAGTCCTCCTAATAGATATAGGCTAGGATGGATTTCACATACTCTATAAGTGAACATGCACAATAGTGACAAATACACCACCAACAACAACTATGCTTAAAATGCAGCCTAATTTATTGTAAATGATTGAAGAATCAGATCGCTCAATGCCTGGTCCACACACAAACACGGGTGCACACGTGCACGGGCACGCACACATACACACGCACACACAGACACCTCCTCCCTCTCCTATATAAAACAAACACGGAGGCACTTCAAAGAGGGGCCAGACATGAAAAGACAAAGGTCTTTAGAATGGAAACAAACACCACCACGCTACATCTTTACAGCATGTTCTAACAAGACAATATGTGTTTGTTTGTGTGTGTGTGTGTGTGTGTGTGTGTGTGTGTGTGTGTGTGTGTGTGTGTGATGTGTGTGTGTGTGTGTGTGTGTGTGTGTGTGTGTGTGTGTGCATGCGTGTGTAAGTCTGTGCGTGCGTGCGTGCAGGGCTGTATTAACCATTGGGCCGGTAGGGCCGTTGCCAGAACTGGGCCGCGTAGTAATTGACAACTTACTAAAATTAAATGTACAGTATATGTTAATTCAAAATCAAATGTGTGGGCCCCTCCTCTGTTGTCTACAGGTGCTTTCTTGGCCCACAGATGATCATCATGGCTTAAAATCCGAGCTGGGTAGTGCGCGTCGGGAGGGAGGGGGGGGGGGGGGGGTGGCAGGGGCCCTCGTGGGGGTTAATCCGTCCATGCATGCGTGCGTGCATGTGTAAAATATCAACACCTATAGAGCAGACCATATCTCACAGCTAAGCTACAGATGTAAACTTTAACCGTTTTTTTTTTTTTTTTTTTAATCTGTGGTAACCTAGGCCTATGGCACGTGCACAAGTTGATTGTAAAGGAGCCTCTCCAAAAGGAGGGCCAAACAGTCAGCAAGGTACTGCTCTGTATCGGCTTATTAGGAAGTCAGTTGGATTTGAAGGAAGCATTGTTTCCTTTCTATCCATGATGGATGTCTGCTGTCTGACAAGGACTGAACAACTGTATTGTATCGCTGTTGTCGGGTGGAAGCCTTGTATGTCTAAAACCGTTCGTTTTGTATTTATCATTTTAAAGGTGATTTAAAGCTATACTGTGTAAGTTCAACTAGTGGTCAGTAGCGGTATTGCTTTTTTTCGGCCGTTTTTTCGGCCGGAGTCGTCGCGGACCACCGCCGCGGACCACCGGAGCGGCGCCGCAAACCACCGCGACCGATAGTAATCCGTGGAGGGGTAGAACGCATGGTAGAACGTAATTTTCTGGCCAGGATTTGTGGATTAAGAGGTTAAAATCCTTCACCATGGTAAACACTGTAGCCAAGCGGAGGCGCTTCCTGGAGACCAGAGCAGATAAGCTGTGATTGGCCGGTAGTGTACCATGTGTGCATGATCGGCGATGTGATTGGGCAACGTATACACAACGTATACAGATGATGCAGATTACGTCATTTTGGCGCGAAATCCGGTCCACGGCCAGGATCATAGAAAACATATAAAGAGAAGGCTTCAGAAGCTGAAAATAACGGAGTGGGTGTTCTAAAACTTTAGCGATT
>NC_137812.1:72395864-72548364 GCF_963921795.1 Nannobrachium achirus
TTTTAAACTTGTAGATACATGGTTTCTCCCCCACAGTGACGGTATGTAACAATGTTATACCATCTATTCTAGACACTTTGTAAACGACTGTCATCCTATTGTCTGACGGCACTGGCAGTGTTTACGTCCTTTTGAACAATGCACGCTTGTACCTCTGTGTATGTGGACCTAAATAAACGTTTCAAGTGTGTGGAATTTATGGCATGCATGTGCAAAAAAAAAAAGACTGAATTATTGATATGATGCTCATATTATCCATACGTTTGTTTTTTATTTGCACATGCATGCCATAAATTCCATAGGGATAGATCACACATGGTTTATGGCATCATCAACTTGCGACGGGCATTTCCTTCTTAAGATTTGCTTTGCTGTGTGGATATCAGTTGAATTGTTGTTGATTCAACAATTTTCTTGCACTGTCCAAGTGTGTGTGTGCATGCGTGTGTGTTTGTGTGCTGAGAGGAGTGAAGGTGTTCCCTCCCTCTCTCTCCCCATCCCTATGGAGGCCAAGACCTTGGAGTCAACAGTGTCAACAACAAAGTCAAACATGAACAATGAGAGAGGAAGAACACACACACACACACACACACACACACACACACACACACACACACACACACACACACACACACACACACACACACACACACACACACACACACACACACACACACACACACACACCGTCTCTCCCCCACACTGTTGTCAGGGAGGGTTTTAGATTGCATCATCACTGAACACCCCCCCCCCCCCCCCCCCCCCCCCCGGCCCACCGCCATGTAAACAGGAAGCCAGAACAAACCCTCTGATGAAGAGAAAGAGAGAGAGAGAGAGAGAGAGAGAGAGAGAGAGAGAGAGAGAGAGAGAAGAGAGAGAGAGAGATGAAAACGAGCCTTTCATCATCTGATGAATCTTTTCTCAGGATGGAGGGGGGGAGGGGGGAGGCGGTAGCACAGTAAGTAGAAATGTTTTCAATACCTCGGTTTGCTTAAAAATGCACCCGAGCCATCTGAGGATTGTGCTACTGTTTTTATTTCATTTTCACACTTGCTTTGGCAATGTAAACGTATGTTATTTCTCATGCCAATAAAGCTCATTAGAATTGAATTCTAATTGAATTGAATTGAATTGAATTGAATTGAATTCTAATTGAATTGAATTGCTACAGTGCATTCAGCGCTGCACCAGGAGAGGAGAGGGGCTCAAGCCTCCTTATTTGATGTCTATGTGTGCACGTGCCTGGATGTGACTGACTGTGAATCTCACTCTTAACATTATTGAGGCAACACGTTGACAGCCAGCCCAGCTGTACTCTACACAGGGGTGTCGCACCAAATTCTGGGCCCTGGGTAGAAGGATTCACTGCTATACCCAGGGCCCAGAATTGTTTTGTGCTTTAACTATTGAAAAAAATCACACCCGTGTGAACTGAGCGGTGGTTTACCCACCGCTCAGGCCTACAAATGTTCCCTTTTTTTAAGGGAACAAAATGTTCCCTTAAAAAAGACATATATTCAAAGATTTGCACACATTTTCACGACTTAAAAAAAATAGCAGATCTACAAGCTCGCAGCGCGGCACCGAGCTTGTGCTATTTTTCGATAGCTAAAGTATAAAATAATTAAGGCCCCTCCACCTTGGGCCCTAGTAACCCAGTCCCACTTTTCCCCCCCTTGTGACACCCCTGCTCAGCTGTAGCCTACTCTACATACCAGGGACGTGCTGGCCATTGGGAAAAGCGGGACAACTCCCGAACGGCCGGTTCATTCCCGGCTGGTCCAGGCCGGCCATTAGGAAATAATTTAAAATAAAATGTCGGCCTTCGTTCCATTTTGGGGACTGGGCGGCCAACAAAGTAAATTGTCACTGTCGGGCAGAAACTTTGTATCATCATACAAGGCCGTCGCACAAAAGTAGTGAAAACAGCAGATCTACAAGCACACAACGCCTCGCGGTGCGAGGCGTTGTGTGCTTGTAGATCGGCTGTTTTCACTAGTTTAAATATATTTTTTTAATGATAAATAAAAAACAAACGGTTTTGGACATACAAGGTTTCCACCCGACAACGACGAAATATAACTCATGTAATTGGCCCACTGGCTTGTCACTTGTCATGATCGAAATGTCAAATCTTTGAGTAGCAGCAGTGCTACAGTATAGAGAGAGATCTCTCATATAGCGCACAATGAGGGCCTCTCCAACTCTTTTTCCCAGGCTGAATCAGGGGCCCAGCATGTCCCTGCTACATACAGCAGCTCAGCGTAGAACTGAATGAAAATGCATGCTCTCTCTCTCTCTCCCTCTGACTGCACATGTATTCTTCCCTCAACAACATTCATTCACCGTCATGTTCTGCTTTCACGTTTAAAAGCTGGAGATTGAGCAGCTGCTCGGGAAGCAGTGCACTTTCAGGTCAGTTTCCACAGACATAAACAACATCTTTCCCTGGGAGACTCCAGTGTAACGGGATATTAAGGCCTGTCTGTGACAGACTGACGGGAGAAGGGCTGGGAACTGACTGAGATGAAGTGTCATCTGCCTGGAGCAACAGTGGCCCCATGGGGTGAAAGCAGGGTACTACAGCTGACCTTGCCAGTTGTTGAGGTGACATAAAAGAAAAACTGATTTTAAGTATCTGTAGGCTACTTGAGACTTGAGTATTTGGATTTCTGTACACTTTTGCCTTTCACTCCACTGCAATATTGTACTCCACTACTGTTTAGGAATGGGAAAAAAGTCCATTTTGAATTAAACACTGAGCGCACAGTCACGTCACACTTTTATTCTAACTATACCAGGGGTTTTCAACATTTTCACCTCCAAGACAACCACTGCCTTAATAAAGGAGCTGAGGGTAAAGGTGATGTACTGGCCAAGCATGTCTCCAGACCTAAACCCTATCGAGCATCTGTGAGTCCCCCCACCTTCCTCACCACTTTACCCCGCCCAAGGCGCCCATCTCATAGTCTTGTTAGAATATGGGCCGCCTCTCCTCCCTTTCAGGAAGCAGAAGCAACTCTTGGGTAAAAGATGAACTTTTTAGGTGTTTTTAATTTGAGTTATTGAGGGCAATTATAAAGTAGGCCTATTGAGGCATATTAAACAGGGACGCTTTTAATGGTTATCAGTTAAACGGTTAACCATGGCCATCTCTAACTAAATGGCAGAAAAAAGTAAACTTATCAATACTTGATATCACACAATGTGGACATACTCATTACAAGTGGAAGTCAATTTATCAAAATCTACTTGAGTAAAAGTACAAATGTATCAGGATCAAAATATACTCAAAACTACCAAAAGTAAAAGTACTCATTGTGCAGAATGTTGCATTTATGTTTCACCGTGTGTAAAGTTACATACAGAGTCACAGCTTAAGGCATTGGGGACCACATAGAGGGAAACAAAACACCTCCCTGCACAAACTATCGCTGTAGCTATACCAAGACATGGAAGTCTACAGGCTATGGGTTTGGGGGGCAGATCCAATTTAAACTGTATGATTGTTTCTTTCTTTTTTTTTTTCTTCTTTTTTTTAATGAGTCGGCTGAAGAGTGAGAAGCAATAAGATACATGAACAGCTTCCATATTGACATGTTTCATATTACTGGTAGTTGACTTCAGGGTCAACATCAAACTTAATCTGCAGTGTGAGATAGCCAGGGACCCAGCCCCTCAAAATGGGAGACGACCTATGATATTCTACCGTACTATTTATTTCTGTTTTATCTATTAGTTTGGTCATTGAGGTCCACAGAATGAGAGGTCTGCTCTGCCGGAAACATCGCGAAAAAAGTACAATGGGACAGTAAATATACAAATGGACAAATGGTGAAGGTCGCAATGCTCGACACGGCACCGTCCGAGTTAAGTCACGATAGGGACAGAACATCTTCATTCCCCAACTTTTGGCACCTCTGCGCGGTCCAAGTGAACACAGCGGAGCGCTCCCGACCTCCGGTTCGTCCAATCACAATTCTAATTTATTCATCCTACGGATTCCATTATCGCTGACAGGGACTGGCCGTCTGATGGACTGACTAAACAAACTATGGTACTGACAGGGACTGACGGGGTATTTGGTGTGCAGTATGGATAGAATGAATGCTCTAGCATGCATACTAGTACGCAGAGACTTGACTCTGGTACTGACTAGACTGGTGCAGACCAAAACTATGATACAGACTCTCGTTCCATTCAACACTTTTATATAACCCAGTCAGCAGGACACTGCAGGGAGTTGAACCCTGTCCATAGTCAACTGTGGAACTAGGAGATCCATACCAGTGTCTTTAGCTTTTGGAGTCATTTAGGTTGAATGGATTAGTGTATAGTAAAATAGAATGTTCTAAAACCGAATCAAGTACACACACACACACACACACACACACACACACACACACACACACACACACACACACACACACACACACACACACACACACACACACACACACACACACACACACACACACACACACACATCAAAATCAGACCCAATAACTGTGAAACAAAAGTAAACATAATCGTTACAACACTACGTACAGTAACACCATCTCATTCTGTATGTTGTTGCTTAAATGGCCTGTCTTGGTTTGAAGCCCACTCACCACGACAAGGTGCAGGCCGAGAGTGGTGTACGCACAGGGGAGGGGGAGACACAGGACAGAACACATGGGGGGCGGGGGACACTGGAACATACAAACTCTGACGAGACAACACGAAACAGATAATACAATTATACAACATGGTCACAATAAGATACATATTTACGCATGAGCATAGCAGCTGATGCTGTATCTGCAAAAGCCCCTTTGCACCAAGTATCATCTGTGTGACTCTACGCCATCAATTCCAAAACAAGTCAGCAAGACACTTCACTTGCTTCCATCTTCAGCGTGCATCCTTTGTGAACAGTCCAAGTTTCATGACTGTCTGTTCCTTCATTAGCAATAGTTCAGGATCAGGCTCAGGATCTGTAGGATCATCTGATGACTTGGTAAGTGATCTGTCATTTAATATCGATTTCACTACACAAAACATGTCTCTCCCAGATCGCTCCAAAGTGAGACCTCCAGGTGGATTGAACAGCCACTGTATTGCTTTTTGCATCATGAGTGCGTCCCAGACCTTCAGCTGGTTCCACTTATGAAGAGATTCTCGCAATCGGCGGCAAGAAAATGTGTTATTGAAACGTGTGATGGATACTTACCTCGTCTGCACATAAGGTGACGGATAGCGTTCAGGCAATAATCATTGTCCAATGTGTGCGCTACTTCCAGATGTACTGCTCTGGTTGAGAGGCATGTGAACAGAACTCTGCTTCACACGTAATGGTCCAAAATAGTCCACCTCCATGTTTGTGAACGTTGGCTTGCAGGTAATAATTTGTCTTGGCGTAGGTTTGCCACTTTCAATCCTAGTGCCTTGTCTGACTCTTCAGCACTGAGGGGTTCCGATATCTCAGACGCAATTGTGAGAGTATATAGTTCCTTATGCAAAGTCTGATCTCATGAATGTCTCGCAGAATCATTGTTGTGACATGCAAGTCACGATAGCTGGATGCTTTCTATGCTCTGGCATGGCATATGCATGGAGACTCCAACTATCAGCTCTCCATCTTGGATTATTAGATCAAGCTCCGTCAATGTATGACTCACTCTTCAAATTACTTCCTCTTACTGAGGCCAATTGTCTCACCTTGCGATCATCTTCAATTTGAATGTGTCAGGTCTATTTGGCAACCAACTCTAGTTCCTGCAGGAGAGGTTGACATTGGAATCAGCTCAGGATAGTCATTAACTTAAAAGGTGCTGACATATGGCAAAATCAAGGTCTGGGTTGGTATGGGTATTCCATCGTGCAGAGAAGCAGCTTGGGGGCTCTTTTGGGTCAAACAACAGCAATGTGTTGGCTTCAGAGGCCCATTGGCTCTGTGAATCTACATTTGATGAGGTTTGGCTGCAACCCCAATCCTCGTGTTTGCAGTTGAAGTCTTCTGCTTAGATGACAGGTGCAGCTACCAGTGGGAGTCTGTGGCGCCGGCAGTGGTAAAATAGTGAGGGGACGGTGATGTGGGCGTGGCCAGGTGGTGACGTCATAACCATAACCAAACGTACACCTCGGACTTTAGTATAGACCTAACTATCACAACAATCACTAGCACAATGTGTTGTTAGATGACAATTGTTAGTAGCTCTGGATTAAGAATTGAATTCAACTTTTTCACAATACATAACTTGTTTTATCCTGCTTTTCTTATTTCAATATTAATTATGCCCTACAATGTTGTACGTACGCCTATGCCTTGTTATGCCTTCTGTAGGCTAATCTCGGCATGAATGAGGGCTCTGCTGCGCTCAATGTATTTTCGAGAAAATACATTAAGTTTAAATGTGAATAAAGTAAGGGAAATTCCAGCTACTGTATAGTGAAAGTTAGAACGAACTGTAGTCGACTGATTGAGGAGAGAGAGAGTGACCGAGCCGACGCTGCAGCCCGGCCGTCAGTGAAGAAAAAAGAAAAGTAGACCTACTCATATGTTTTACTTAAGTAAGTAAAAGTAGAAATACTCTGTTAGAAGTCCCATGTCCAAAATACTTGCATAATGAAGTTTTGGTATCAAAATGTAGCTACTGTATAAATAAAACGTAGTCATTTGCAGAACGTCCCATTTCACAGGTTTTAAAAAATGTAGCCTAGATACAAATATTTTAGCAGATCTAAGCTCACAATTATAGCTAAGCGTTGCATTGTGATCTTGTATTTTCATTTCTAATGGTCTAAATATATAGACTGAACTGGTTAATGTATGCCTTTATAATAATCGAAATCTGCAAAGTAACTTAACTGTTTTCAAATATTTCTAGTGGAGTAAAAGTAGCCTACAATATTTGCCTCTGAGAAAGCCTAAAAATTGTACTTACAGTAGGCTACTTGAGTATAATGTAGGCTAATTTGTTACTTTAGGCTACCATGCACTGCAGCCTGGCCGTCATCAGAAGTTCAGAACCGGTTGAACATGTAAGCAGACAGACTTGTGTATTGGAAGCAATTAGCATGAGTGACTGCATGGGGGTCGCACTGGGCGGGGCTACTGCCCTCGCGCCGGTCGAGGAGAAAAAATACAGAAAAAAAAGAAAAAAAAGCTCGATAGCCTAAAAGTGGGGTGGCAGTCCAGCCCAAACAGTCCATGGTCCGGCGCCTATGGTGGGAGTGAGTGAATTGACATTGTCATGTGTCTTCTTCAGCTTCCACCTCCATCTACCACCTCATGGAAGGTAGTGGTGTTAGAAGAAGGTGTTAGAAAGAGGTGGAAGGTAGTGGTTAGAAGAAGGTGTTAGAAAGAGGTGGTGTTAGTAGGTGGTGGTGGGAGGTGTTAGGAGGTGGTATAAGGAGGTGGTGTTAGAAGGAGTAGGTGGAAGGGGTGGTGGAAGCTGATCTGCAGAAGACACATGACAATGAGAATTCACTCACTCCTTGACTTGGCCTTGTGTCGCAGACCCAAAGCCAGAGGGGCATTCAGTGATGGCTGAGTGGTTAGTGTCCATACCTAGGACTCCGGAGGTCCCATAGGTCGCAGGTACGATTCCCCGCTCCAGCTATCAATGCTCCCCTCCCCCTCGCGCTCCTTGTGGGCAGCACTGGGTTCAGCTGGGTTAAGCTGAAACTGAATTTCCCTCGTGGGATGACGTAGGTAATTCTCTTTTACATTCTTCATTACAGCCTGGGATGTAATTGGCATTATAGTTTCACTGTATGCATTTCCCTGCAGTCCCTTGGAGCACTTCACAGGTTCGCCACCTGGTCTTGGGGATCTCGAGGTAGGGGGGAGCCAGGTTGTGTAGTGTCGTATAGATGGTGAGGAGCATTTTGAAGTGAATTATTGTTTGACATTGAACACAGATGAGGCATAGCTTGTCCACAAGTTTTTTCCAGTGTGTTGTCTTGTCCTGGACACAGTGTTGTATAAAGTACTGGAAACCCATACTTAAGTAAAAGTACCGATATTCCACTTGAAAGTTAATCAAGTAAAAGTAAAAGTCACCGATAATATTATTACTTAAGTAAAAGTATGAAAGTAGCTCTCAAAAAATGTACTTAAGTATCAAAAGTACATAGTGTTAAAATGTACTTAAGTATAAAAGTAAAAGTAAAAAGTACAAGTACAAGTACAAGTAAAAGTACAAAAAATATTTTCAAAATGCCTACAAAAAATTAAGACCAAAAATTCTCAAAGTGTTTTATTATTAATAGGTTGGAAGTGACCCCTTGATACCAGGGGCACAAGCACACACCTACAGTAACAGTAACAGTAAACATTTTGATCCTACGATGGGGCAGCAGGGGCACCAAGTTCCCCAAAGCTATTTGAGATGTTTATAGATTAGAATCTTTACACACCTGCTTCCGAATAATTAATCATATAATTCCAGTTCACTGCGCATATTATGTAGGTGACAGTTCATTTCAATTAAGCTCTCACTCCACTCCAGTCTGCGCTTTTCTGAAAAGAGTCAAGCAGCTCCCTATGGTTTAAACTAGGCTATAAAATGACACAATAGGCTATAGAATGGATCTTCAGACAAGAAGTTAATTGTGAATGAAAACGTAGGCCTGTGCTTTAACGCTGGATTATTATTTCTTCAAATTGACTGGATTCAACCTGGATCACACAAGTAATGAGGTAACATCCAGCATATGCGTGTGAGCCACACTTTATATGCGGTGGCGCATGCTTAAAAATAACATATCTAACAGGATGCTATAGCTTACAGATCTGTTCTTTTTAACCACAGGATTCATTTAGCTCTGAAACAGCGTAACAGTGTAAGCTTGCAAATCAGTTATTTTTGCGCACAGCACACGATGACAGGAGTTGCATGGACATCTTACTGCCGTCCCAACAAATTGTGAAAAGTTTGACTCATGAACGCCTGTCCTCAGGGGAACAGCTAGTGAGAGAGCAAAAAGAGAGCGATATCCTAATCCCTTGAAAGAAAAGCCAAGTTTGACATTTCCTTGTTGGATGGCTCCGTCTACTCCCGTGGGCCGTGTTACACACAAGATGGTGACCTTACTTTTATTTGTGACAGTATTTGCGTCAAAAACAAACAATGATCACCGTGTTCGGAGAGCGACCCCTGGAGTCACCGCACACGATGGGTCACCAGTTTCCATGTAGTGCCGCACCGCAGCGCCGACTTTCAGGGAGAAGAGATGATACTGATACAGTATGAGACAGACTGCTATGATATGATTTTCGATTTGTAGCGAGTAACGAGGTGTCCAATTTTAATGTAGCGGAGTAAAAGTACGATTTTTTCCTTTTAAATGTAACTAAGTAAAAGTAAAAGTTCAGGGTTGAAAAAATATAAATAAAAGTACAAATTCTCAAAATGTGTACTTAAGTACAGTAACGAAGTACTTGTACTTCGTTACTTTACAACACTGCCTGGACACATCTGACAAGCTGCTTTGCATCAGCTATCATCAGTGTGACTCTACCCCATCTCTTCCAAAACAAGTCAGTAAGACACTTCGCTTGTTTTCAACTTCGGCCTGCAAGTCTTCTTTTGTGAACAGTCCAAGTTCCATGACTGGTTTATTCATAGAGTCCGTAGCAATCTCAGATCTATGCTGCCAAGATCAGGCATAGACACCGGCTGGTGGGGTAGGTTCTGCCAGGTCTTCTGGACTGCACCAGGGGGCAGGTGCATATTCCAGTAGGTGGGACACTGCCTGCACTGATCCAAAGCTGTACGTGTCTTCTGTTGTGTAGTTCCAGACTTTCAGCGCTTTGCACCTCCCCTCTTCCACACAGTCTAAGTTACTTCCAGGCTATCCAGCCAAGGTTGGTCATACCTAGATACCTAGTCGAAGATGTGTGGAGGAGAGATGCCTGCTAGCTCATAGAGGCACTGGACAGGTGTTCCATCCCGTGATGATGCATCAGTTGTCGTTTAAGGCTGAGTCGACAAGTTTGGTATGACGTGATCGGCTCCAGCTTGAGCATGCAGCTTCTGATGTGGAGAAACACAGGCCACACTTTTTGCTGAGCTTCCACAGATGATCTTCTTCAACTAGTGTAGATCTAAGGCCAATGAGGAATAATGCTAGTTAAGCATTGTTTGATAGTATGTGATTTGAGGTTAACAAAGCCAGGCCAAGAGGTCTGTTGTGCCAAATGACATTGCAGGAGTCAAATAGAAAGTAACACCTTTGTGCCGTTTCATTCCAAATAAAAACTGCACAATGCACAGGGCTGAATTCATAGGGCCGAATGATTCTTGAGGTCTTCTGGGTAGACTGTTCTTCTACATTGTAGAAGCATACCCTTGACACAGTATCCAGGCCAAAGCTTTCCTCAGGCATCAACTCGTTGATGAGCTTGCTCATAACATCTGTGTCTTCACCTGCATGTGTGACATGCCTGAGGCCTATGGTCACGTTCATCTTCTTCAATTTGAACTTGTCTGGTCTATTTGGCCACCAACTCTAGTTCCTGCAGGAGAGGTGGACATTTGAAATCAGCTCAGGATATTCATTAACCTAGAAGGCATCAATCCTCTTGGTGCAGTCAGATGAATTACTGTATCTGAGGTGCCGACGTATTTCCTTTGCTGACACACAGAAAAGGCCAGGCCTGGGTTGGTATGGGTGTACATTGTGCAGTTCAGAAGCTTGGGTGTCTCCTTAGGGTCGAACAACAGCAGTGCATTGCCACTAGAGGCCCATTAACTCTCTGTATCTACATTTGAAGTAGTTTGGCTGTAATAGTCCAGTAAAAATAAAGCTGAGGTTGGAAAAAACGCCCACACAACTGATGAAAAGTGATGACTCATCACTTTTCATCACTAAACAATCATTTTCTGGGGCCATTTTTAGCCCAAGGAATGTTTTTGTGCAAAACAAATGCTTGCAATGGATTCAGCATCATGACAAACCCCTAGTTAGACCCCTCACATCCTACTTAAAGCAGATTTTTTTCTGGGTATTTTCCTCCTGTATAGAAAGTCGATGGGAGCCCAACTTGATTTGGCCACTGTGGGTATTTGCAGTGAGCAGATTATGGTAGATTTTTTTATCCTGGCTAGTAGAGCTAATTTCCTGTCAGAATCAGTTGAGAAACTAAATAACACAATTTTTTCCAACCTGAGTGGATTTTTTTCCTAGAATTACTAGACTATAACCCCAACCCTTGTGTTGGCAGTTGAAGTCCCCTGCATAGATGACAGGTGCAGGTACCAGTGGGAGTGAGTGAATTGACATTGTCATGCGTCTTCTGCAGATCAGCTTCTACCACCTCCATCTACCACCTCATGGAAGGTAGTGGTGTTAGAAGAAGGCGTTACAAGGAGGTGGTGTTAGATGTTAAAAGGAGTAGGTGGAAAGAGGTGGTGGAAGCTGATCTGCAGAAGACACATGACAATGAGAATTCACTCACTCCCACTGGTACCTGCACCTGTCATCTATGGAGGGGACTTCAACTGCCAACACAAGGGTTGCAGTTGCAGCCAAACCTCATCAGATGTAGATACAGAGAGCCAATGGGCCTCTAGTGGCAATGCACTGCTGTTGTTCGACCCTAAAGGAGACACCCAAGCTTCTTCACTGCACAATGTACACCCATACCAACCCAGGCCTGGCCTTTGCAAAGAAAATACGTCAGCACCTCAGATACAGTAATTCATCTGACTGCACCAAGAGGATTGATGCCTTCTAAGTTAATGAATATCCTGAGCTGATTCCAATGTCCACCTCTCCTGCAGGAGCTAGAGTTGGTAGCCAAATAGATTAGACAAGTTCAAATTGAAGAATATGAACGTGAGGGGGGACAATGGACAGAAGGAGGAGGTGATGGTGGTGGTGGTAGGAGGAGGTAGGTGGAATGAGGTGGTGGAAGCAATATGATGTCACTCACTCCCACTGCAGCAGACATCCAACTGCAGGCTCTCCACAACGACCTCCTGACCGTGCTTCAACGTGCGTCTTTTTATTTTTGAGGCTCTTGATTTCTCTGGCAACTTCAATCCTGGACGTCGAGTTTGAAGTTATGTTTAGAGTTTGAGCTGGTGGTTCCTGGTCAAGATTGAAAAGTGTGGGAACCGTTGGCTGGTTAAGCTCCTCCCCGAAGTGCAGCCAGTGGAGGTCAAGGGCAGCCAGTGGAGGTCATGGAGGACTGGTGTGATGGTGTCTGATGCGGGTGCTTGTGAGGAGGCAAGCAGCTGAGTTTTGTACATATTCGAGTTTGACAGTTTTGGAAGTGACTCCATGGTGGGTGCTGTTCAAGTAGTCAAACAGGGATGAGATGAAGACGTGAACAAATGTTTCGGCAGCAGAGAATGTCAGGGAGGGCCGGAGACGGGCAATGTTTTTAAGTTGAAAGAATGATGGTTTGGTAATATGGTTTATGTGGGGGAGGAATGAAAGAGTAGGGTTGAAGATGACACCTAGGTGTGACAAGAGAGCTGTTGATGTCAAGTGAAAAAGTCCTGGGTAGATTGGGTGAGGGCGTCAGGGCGAATGATGATGATTTCTGATTTGTCGCAGTCGAGCATTTTCTGTACTATGGAGTGAACGGAAGCCGGATAGGAATGTTTCATACAGTTTGGATTTGAATTGGGAGGCAACTGCTTCAAGTATTTTAGAGAGGAAGTGAAGATTGGAGATGGGCCGGTAGGTATTTGTGGTGTTGGGTTCGAGACCAGGAAACGAAGCCAGTAGATGGGATTGGATCGAGGATACATGGTGGGTAGGTCAGATTGGGGACAGAGTGGGTGGTATTAGTGTAGAGGGGGGTCATGTTCAAGGCCAGAGGGCATGGTAGGAGAGGAGGTAGCCAGTTCAGAGTGGATGTTGTCAATGTTTGATTCAAAAAAGAAAATAATAAAAATGATGATTTGTTTTTCTGGTGAGGTGGTGGGCTTGAGAAGTCCGCTTATGGTGGAGAAAAGTGTCTTCGGATTGTTGCTGCTGGATTGTATGACGGAGGAGTAGTGGGAGGTGTGTTCGTTGTTGAGGGCATCTCTGCATTGCTGTTGGTGTGATTAGTAGATATAAGTGTGGAGCTTGCAGACCGGTGTGGTCCCACTGTGAGGTTTGGCTTCCCACTGTGGTGTGAAGGCCCCTTCTGTCGCTGTCCAGCTTTGCATTGAAATCTCTAACAGCTTGATGTCATAACTGGGGATCTCGTCAAGCCGTGGAGATGGGCGTAAAAGATGTCCTCGACTTCCTCTGGGGCGACCTCGGTATAGACTTCCCACAATGATCACTTGGCATGTCTGGTGTACGGCCTTGAAGTGATAATGTGGTTCCTTCGCCGGCTTCCATCCAACTAAAGCTTGTGCTGCACAGCTGGAGAGGACGAGGCAGACTCCGTGGGTATGGTGGTCTGGAGAGGATGAAGAGATAGTCTCTCAAGGTCTTCAGCACTTGGTCCATGCGACCACACTGGAACCATGTCGGGACGTTTCAGGTGCCTACTCTGGGGTTGGCCTTGGTGTTAAAGATCAGGGTCATTTGTCTTCCCCCCCCGACCTCATCAGGAATACATCCCGGGACCTGCCTTCTCTTTTTAAACTCATGGGTCATTTCTTGACCCAAATCATGGGTCATTTGTGTTAGGTCAAGTTTCGGGGTCATTTCTCAGAGCCACAACCCTTCCTTGAGTTATTGGGATATTATTTTGACCCAATTCCAGGGTTGTTCGAGTTAGGTAATATTTATCTGGGGGTGACCCGTTTTTGGGGTTAGTGGTAACCCATATACTTGGGTCAGTGGTCTAGCTTTGGGCCAATCAGGGGACAGGCACCATAAACCTGTTTGCAAAGCATGCTGGGTAAAGCATTTGTCTAGGTTTCCAGAGACATTTTCTAAGCTGTTGGGAGCTAAAAATGCTAAATATGTCATATCCATGTGTCTGCCTCGGCAAGCTGACTGTCATATGTCTGAATTTGATTTGTCAGTATCTGAGCCTAAACCCTAACCGTAAGTGTTTGGCTGCTAGCTTAGGGTTGAGCTCCCTCCCCCAACTGGTCTGAAAGAGAAGAACTCATGGTAATTTTGAGATTATTTTGTTTTTCTTCTCTAAACTATTCTGATTATAGTATTATCAACATTGTTGCATATATATTTAATCATGCACTTTTATGTTGATATTACTAGACTTTGAACAAATCATCTGTGAAGAAACCCTGAAACATTTCTGATATTATGTTAATTTCAGATAATATTGGCATTGTCATTCTCCAGACCATGCATATGTAGGTTGTATTCATTTAGCCCACTCAACCCAAAACTTGGGTTATATTGACTACAATCTTGGGTCATTTTAAACAAATAATTTGGTTATTTATTTGACCCAAATTATGGGTCAAAATTCATAACCAAATTTCTTGCGTTAAAATAACCAAACTGGGCATCGGTCCCTATTTGACCCGTGAGTTGGATCAAAAATAACCCAAGTTGAGTTGTTTTTGACCCAGCAGTTTTTAGAGTGTGGGCTGAAGTGAAAGACAGAAAGAAAGCAAAGCTACAAAAAAAGAAAAATCTCATTAGATTATACGTAGGCCACACACACAACACACACACACACACACACACACACACACACACACACACACACACACACACACACACACACACACACACACACACACACACACACACACACACACACACACACGTTTGGATTGTATAGTTACCTTGTCATGATGTAACTCCAAAGGCCGACGAGAAATCAAGTTATAGCTCCACACACCGACTGGAATGGCTTCTTCTCTTCTGTACGAAAGAAAGACAGAAAGCGAGAAAGACAGCAAGAAAGAAAGAAAGAAATATCATCAGATTATACTTATGCCTCATTCACATACAGAAAAGGCAAGCTAATGGTTTGCTTGGTAATTCAATGTATTCTCTATGCAAACCAGCTTTTAAAAATTCCAAGCTTTTTTTCCAGCTTGAAAATTTTTAAAGCTGGTTTTCATAGAGAATACATTGAATTACCAAGCAAACCATTAGCTTGGCTTCTCTCAGAATGCAGCATTAGCCTGTACAAACACACACATCCACACACACAGGTTTGGATTGTAAAGTTACCTTGTCATGATGTAACTCCAAAGGCCCACGAGAAATCAGAAGTTGTTGCTCCACACACCGACTGGAATGACGTCTTCTCTTCTGTAAGGAAAGAAAGAAAGAAAGAAAGAAAGAAAGAAAGAAAGAAAGAAAGAGTCTTCTCTTCTGTAAGGAAAGAAAGAAAGAAAGAAAGAAAGAAAGAAAGAAAGACAGCAAGAAAGAAAGAAAGAAAGAAAGAAAGAAAGAAAACCAAAATATCATCAGATTATACCATCATCATCATCATTTATTTGCTCACGACCATGATCACATGGTATGCAGCACAGATTATATACATACAGCTTACAATACATAACAGTACAATACGATATTCAAACAGACGTAGAAAAAGGGGGGCAGGACAAACATTATTTGAACAAGGGTATAACACTCTTTAGGAAAGCAAACACCCAGTTTACAAATAACTTTTGGCTTGTCGTTTTGTTGTAATAATGTCAATTTCCACATAGATGGCTGGGTTATGTAAAACTTATGCAAGTTTTTTTTTTTTTTTCCTGAAATTCACAAGAGTTCTTGCACTCAAATAATACATGGAACTCATCCCTAATTCTGTTGTCATTACATAAATTACAAAACCTCTGGCTTCTTTTCAACCCTTTATATCTGCCAGTAACCTTTGGTATTCTTGTGTTATTTAATCTGAAATTACAAATGGCCCGTCGATAGTTGAGATTTTCACACAGCAGGTATTTTTCCAGTTTAAACTCTTGTTTAAACTCCACATAAATGTCAAATGATGTCATGTGACAATCTGTTAAGTTCACTTTTCCACTTTTGCAAAAACTGATCTTTCATCCTTTATACTTAGCCTGCGCACACGCACACGCACACACACACACACACACACACACACACACACACACACACACACACACACACACACACACAGGTTTGGATTGTAAAGTTACCTTGTCATGATGCAACTCCAAAGGCCCACGAAAAATCAGCTGTTGTCCACACACCGACTGGAACGGTGTCTTCTCTACTGTAAGAAAGAAAGACAGAAAGAAAGACAGCAAGAGAGAGAGAGAAAGAGAGATAGAGAGAGAGAGAGAGAGAGCAAGGTACCAAACAAAAAGAAAAACCTCATTAGATTGTAAGTTGGCTGTACACACACACGCGCGCACGCACACACACACACACACACACACACACACACACACACACACACACACACACACACACACACACACACACACACACACACACACACACAGTAGAGTTACCTTGTCATAACTCCAAAGGCCCAGGAGGAATCAGAAGTTGTCGCTCCACGCACCGACGTGATGAGGTTCTTGATCTAAGGGGAAGAAACTGCAAGACCCCGCCCCCAGCCCCAACATCCAAAAAGTGACCCCTTGATACCTACCAAAAAGATACATTTTGGTAACTACCAAAACGTGACCTTTCAGACGACCCGGTCCAGGTGACCCGGCTTTTACACAGTTTCTAACCCCAACCCCAACAACCCAAACAGTCACATTTCGGTACCTAGCAAAACGTGGCGATTTGGCACCTATTGTACCAAAACGGTACAATAGGTACCGTTTTGGACCTTTTCAAGATGTCCAGGTCTTATGGACCTTTTCATTTGACCAGGCCCAATACCTGGCTTTACACCGGCCCTAAACTTCATGTATGCACAGTCTCTCTCTACCACACACACACACGCAGACTCACAGCCAATCACGCCCTGCAGTCAGCATCCCAAGCACACAAACTGCAGCATTAAGCAGCTGCAGCATCCAGCGAAGGTAAAGTAAACATTAGGGCCAGTCACAATCATAACCGTTAGTATTTGAGCTAATCCCAATACTAATGTTAGTACAACGCAATGAAATCAAGTATTTGAGCGACAAATAAATCGCCAAGTTGAACGTCGTAATTGTGACAGCTCTAAAGGGTGTTTCCTACCCGAACCCAACCGGAGGCCCCGGGCCATGATGCTTGAAGACGAATCCATGGATAGAGAGAGATCTCCAGATCTCGATATCTAAGGGCATCCTCCTCACGATAGAGAGAGAGATCTCCAGATCTCCATCTCTAAGGGCATCCTCCTCACGATAGCGAGAGATCTCCAGATCTCCATCTCTAAGGGCATCCTCCTCACATTGGACTCCCCGGCCGTCCAGCGAGCACCCCGTGGGTTGGGATTATAACGCCAAAAACAGCAAGAGTAGCGGATACCCAAACTTAAAATTGAAAACGCTGCAGCTCAACCGCCGTGCGGGCCTCGGGCTCAAGCCAGGTCCTTGTCAACTTCATGATCTGTAAAAGACACACACAAAAAGAAACTAAACGTTTGAGTCTTGTCGGCTTACAGGATGACATTGTTGCGACCGTCAGGTCGCAGTTACTATCAAAACCTCCACCGCCTGTCAGTCAGTCGGTCAGTCAGTCACATCACACTTTTCCCCTACTCATATCTCCGCTGCCAAACCACAACCTCCACCCCTCATTTCTCACATGGCCCTCTTCTAGCGCCACCATGAGGCCGATTCTTGCGAAACACATTTTTGGACACTGCTCCTACAGATTTTGCCCTGAAATCACGCAAAGCGGTACACAGTATGTCTAGACTCACGTCATCAACATGGATCTGTTCCATTTAGCGCCACATCAAAATGTGTGCTGACTGACTGACTCAGACGGAGACTAGTAAGACGCCCAAGGGCGACATGCGACCTCGCCCTAAATGGCGAGGTCAAGCCAATTCTTGGCCATCTGGCCAGTGATGTATATTGGACCAGTTACCCATATATGGAAACCCCTGCATGATAGTCAACAATATTATGTCAAAACATGGCCATATATGGGCATTACCAAATATGGGCATTCCCAGATATTATGTCCTTAATATTGATGACATTGGAACAGGGACTGAACAGCAGTAAATTAACTTAATGGACAACTTTGTTTTTTTTAGAACAAGGGTTCATATCTTAGATGTAGGCATTAGAGAAAAGAAAAGATGAGTGTTAAAATGTTTTCATTTACTTCTTTCTATCGTTTTAGAGATTTTAACTATTTTGATTTGATTAAATGCCCCCAGGTTGGGGCTAAATATGTATTTTTAGACACAATAAGTCCATTCCCAAGATGCATTGCAGTCTTTCATGGGCAGATGTGACTTATGAGGGCTGGTGTGAATAGTAACAAAGACATTGCCCACTTATTGTGTCTAAAAAAATATTATAAACATATTTAGCCATTTGTACGCATGCCCCCACCCACCGAAATCAAAATACTAAAATCGCTAAAACAATAGAAAGCAGTAAATTAAAACATTACTCATCTTTTCTTTTCTCTAATTACAATCTAAAATAACAAACCCTTATTGTAAAAAAAATATATATATATTGTCCTTGAATGTGTCCTGGCTGACCACCCGGGGCTCCTTACTATCTGGTTGCAACCGTCAGGTCGCAATTACTATCAAAACCTCCACCGGCTGTCAGTCAGTCAGTCATGTCACGTCGCACTTTTCCCCTACTCATATCTCCGCCACCGTTGCACCTATCCATGCCAAACTTTGCAGACACACTCCTTGGCTGCCAAACCACAACCTCCACCCATCATTTCTCACATGGCCCTCTTCTAGTGCCACCATGAGGCCGATTCTTGCAAGACACATTTTTGGACACTGCTCCTACAGATTTTGCCCTAAAATCACACAAAAGCGGTACACATTATCTCTAAAGTCATCTCAACATAGATCTGTCCCATTTCCTAACCCTCCTGATTGGCTACCATTGCCTTCTAAAGTTTGTGTAGGCAACCTGGCGGATGCTTATCTCCCGATTTAAGAGTCTTACTGGTTTACCGTTAGGGGGATCCTGTCTAAGGGGCCTGGTATCTTAAGATCTATTTAAGGTTTCTAGACCCACTAACAAAGTGGTCTTCAACAGGGGGTCCGGGACCCCTGGGGGGTCCTCAGAGTTACTACAGGGGGTCCTCCAAATCTCTGTGTGATAGGAACTTGTTTTTCGCCCCCTTTCTTATATTAACCACTTGAACCCTAGCGTCTATATTCTGAGAACTTTAGCCAAAAATAGCAGATGGCGCGAGGCGTTGTGAGCTTGTAGATCTGACATTTTTGACAAAGAGCTTTGGAGGGAGAAAAGAGCAGACTAAGTACAGTGAAAGGTCAAGTTTATTAAGTATTGACGGCTCAGGTGGTTAAATATCTGAAAACACACATTGACATGAATCCAAAATACACTGTTGATCGTGCTGTCAAACAATGAACAGATTGTGGGGGTCCCAGCTTCATCTCTCTCTCTCAACTAAGGGGTCCTTGGCCTGAAACATTGAAGACCCCTGCTCTAGACCCACTAACAGAACCACCCCCAGGCTCACCATGATTGGAGGGAGTTGTGGTGGTGGTGGTGGTCCTTCCCATCTGGGAGCTCTTGGGGGACCCCCGGGCTGCATCACCGGGACGGCACTAAAGTGGTTCGCCTCCTACCTGTCGGACCGGACCTACCAGGTCTCATGGAAAGGTTTGCTTTCATCCCCCCGAACCCTCCACACGGGAGTCCCCCAGGGATCCGTACTTGGCCCTCTGCTTTTCTCCCTGTACACCAAATCCCTTGGTGCTGTAATATCTGCTCACAATCTATCCTATCACTGCTACGCTGATGACACTCAACTGTTTTTGTCCTTCCCCCCTTCTGCCACCCAGGTGGAAGAACGCATTGCTGCATGTCTGGCCGACATCTCACAGTGGATGTCAGCCCACCACCTTAAGCTGAACCCGGACAAGACGGAGCTACTCTTCTTCCCAGCTAAGTCTTGCCCCATGCAAGATCTCACTATTTCCATAGATAATGCATTGGTGACTTCAGTTCCTACTGCTAGAAACCTTGGTGTGGTCCTGGACAGCCAGCTATCATTCAAGGCACACATTGCATCAGTCACCCGGTCCTGTAGGTTCACACTCTATAACATCCGTAAGGTCAGACCCTTCCTCACCCAGGAGGCAGCCCAGCTCCTCATTCAGACATCTGTCATATCAAAGCTTGACTATTGTAACTCTCTCCTCACTGGTCTCCCGGCATGTGCACTTAAACCTCTCCAACTGATCCAAAATGCCGCGGCACGACTGGTCTTCAACCAGCCTAAGTTCTCACATGTCTCTCCCCTTCTCCGCAGCCTCCACTGGCTCCCGGTTGCGGCCCGCACTGAATACAAAACACTGATGCTGACCTTCAAAGCAGCCAAAGGTATGGCTCCTCCATACCTCCAAAACCTGATCAACCCCTACACCCCCACCCGCTCACTTAGATCAGCCAACACAGGGATGCTGACAGAACCCTCGCTAAAAACTCCAGGGCAAAAATCCACTCGTCCGAGACAGTTTGCCCTCCTGGCCCCCAAGTTGTGGAATAAACTCCCTGTCGCACTTAGAACAACGGACTCACTCGCTAGCTTTCGCCGTGGACTGAAGACTCACCTTTTCAGACTCCACCTAAACCCTTAGCACTACAGAAAAGTCAGTGACCATACATGAAGCTAGTTAGCATTAGTTTTTTGTCTTTAGGTTTTTAGAACTTTGATTATACTGTGTTTTTTCTAGATAAATATCCATTTGCATTTGTTATATTGTTGATGTTCTGACATATTATCTTGTTTATTATTGTGATGTTATCTGCTTATTGTAAGTCGCTTTGGATTAAAAGCGTCTGCTAAATGCCTAAACTGTAAACTGTAAACTGCTGCAATGAAAGTCTCTGCCAGCTCAGCTGCTGCTGCTGTTGTTGTAACTGGCCGAACTGGTGCTGGAGGTTACGTATCCGTAGCTCCTGGGTCTGCTGTTCCCGCTCTCTCTTTGCATCTCTCAGCTGCCGATTCATGAGGAAGACTTGTTGTAATGTCTGGCTGGATGAGGGCTAGGTCACAGAAAGAGAAAATGTCAATAATGCAGATTTATTAACTCATTGCGTGCCAGCGCCCTCTAGGGGCCAAAGAATGCCAGTGCATCTCTCATAGGCGAGCGCTTTAGCCTCCAGGACTACAGCTCCCAGGACCTGACGTGCTCACGTTCATGCACTGCATGCAAATGTCCCGGATGAAGATGCTAACAGAATGGCTATTCCCATTTTGTCATCTAAAAGATCATTTTTGGGCGATTTCGCCGTAAATAAACCTCGCGCCGCTTTCCTAAAACACAAAAAAGAGATATAAGCCTTTAAAGATGCGGTGTATCATTGGATTAGGCGGAGATTGGCGATTTCGTTCGCAAATTACGGCCGGCTGGGACGTTGTTAGCTTTCGGCTAGTAGCTACAAAAATCAAGCCAGGCTTCAGAAGGCCTCTTATCATTTTTATTCATTTCATTAAATATCCCGATCTAGTTCGGGATAGGCACCCTGGAATACGTCGCGCCGCCTACAATGAACATTGGGTGAACATTGGGGGGGTCTAAACTTTATTTTAAACCATTTTCAATGGAATATATCGTCGGACAGAGTAGAATGGCTTGCTGGCTAGCGGCTAGCGAGCCGGGACCACCCACGTTGCTCCAAGCAGCTCGGGGTAAGTAAAATAGCAAATAAAAAATTGTTTTTGATCCAGAATATCCCGAACTAGTTCGGGATAGGCACTGGATGAGTTAAAAAGAAAACAAGTAATTCAAAAAAAGAAAACAATAAACTTACATAGCTTAAGTCAAGCAACTAATATAGACATTTTGACTCTGAGATTTTGATTTCTCTTTGAAATTAGAATTGAACAACCATAATAGCAAATTGCAATACGATGCAACCGAATTAACATGGTAGTGGATGGAGTGTCCCACTGAGAGTCCCACCAAGACGCAGCAACCAATGGGTGTGAAGAGGGGCGGGACAACGGGCGGGACTTGACAACGGGTGAATTGCCATCAACCCAATATGGCCGCCACATTATTGTCAAAAAGTTGTTTCATTCATCTGGAAACATCATTTTGAGCTAAGGAATTCAGACAATAAGAAAATAAGACATTTCTTTAATCAATATAAAAGGAATAAACAACTACAGGATGTAGGAATATAGTCTATAGCAAACTAGCATTTCATCAGTGGTGGAAAAAGTACTCACATTCTTTACTTAAGTAAAAGTATCAATACTGTTATGTAGATGTACTACAAGTAAAAGTATCAATACTGTTATGTAGATGTACTACAAGTAAAAGTCCGGAATTCAAAATGTACTTGAGTAAAAGTATGAGAGTAAAAGTATGAAAGTATTGGCATCAAAAAGTACTTAAAAGTGCCAAAAGTTGTACTTAAAAGTTAAGTACAAAATGTTTGAAAATAGCAGATCTAAGCTCACTACGTGTCACGATGCGAGCTGGTAGATCAGCTATTTTCAAATAGTCAATGTATAAAACAAGGCTAAAGCGGTCAATGTACATTTTATAATATTATAATGTATATCTGCAAAGTAACTAGTAGCTACAGTTTCTGAGATGTAGTGGAGTATAAGTAAAAGTGTTGGAAACTGGAAATACTCAAGTAAAGTACAGTACAAATGACTCAAAACTGTACTTAAATACAGTACTTAAGTAAATGTACTTAGTTACTTTACACCACTGCATTTCATCTTGTGTTACAATGACTTTGAAGTCTGAAATGCTAGTTTGCTAGTTTGATCTGGTAATAACATCCTTTAGTTCTGTTATCAGAAATGTCTTATATATTAAATATTTACACACACACACACACACACACACACACACACACACACACACACACACACACACACACACACACACACACACACACACACACACACACACACACACACACACACACTTCAGATGAATGAAAACTGCACTCACCATCATGTTATGGCTTTGTGACACATCAACATCAGTTTCAGGTGTTCTTTTTTCTTACCAATACCAAGTAGCCTACTAGGCTGCAAGTTGCAACCTGCTAACCCCCATGCCCTCAACAAACACCCAAATGAGGCTTCAGGCCTGTAGCACAACCCTTAAAGGGCCAGTGTTACAGAATGCACTTAAAATCTCTTAAAGGGCCAGTGTTACAGAATGTATTTAAAATCTCTTAAAGGGCCAGTGCTACAGAATGTACTTAAAATCCCTTAAAGGGCCAGTGTTACAGAATGTACTTAAAATCCCTTAAAGGGCCAGTGTTACAGAATGTACTTAAAATCCCTTAAAGGGCCAGTGTTACATAATGTACTTAAAATCCCTTAAAGGGCCAGTGTTACAGAATGTACTTAAAATCCCTTAAAGGGCCAGTGCTACAGAATGTACTTAAAATCTCTTAAAGGGCCAGTGCTACAGAATGTACTTAAAATCCCTTAAAGGGCCAGTGCTAATCCCTTAAAGGGCCAGTGCTACAGAATGTACTTAAAATCTCTTAAAGGGCCAGTGTTACAGAATGTACTTAAAATCCCTTAAAGGGCCAGTGTTACAGAATGTACTTAAAATCCCTTAAAGGGCCAGTGTTACATAATGTACTTAAAATCCCTTAAAGGGCCAGTGTTACAGAATGTACTTAAAATCCCTTAAAGGGCCAGTGTTACAAAATGTACTTAAAATCTCTTAAAGTTATACCATGTAACTTTTTTTATAAAACAAATCTTAAAATTGTCCTAACTGTTAAATCGCTAAAGTTTTAGAACCCCCACTCTGTTATTTTCAGCTTCTGAAGCCTTCTCTTTATATGTTTTCTATGAGTTGTGAGGGGGGGAGAATTTCCCGGCAAAATGATGTCATCTCCCACATGATACACTACCGGCCAATCACAGCGCCGATCATACACCACCGGCCAATCACAGCGAGTCTTGCTGTCTCTAAAGGAAGTAGCTTCCCTCAGCAACTGTTTTTACATTGGTGAAGGAATCTTGCTTGCTACTCCCTCAATTCTGGTCAATTCTGGCTCTACGGAATCGTATCGGCAAGGCGGAGGTGCTCGCGACGGCCGCGGTGGTCCGCGGACCCCCGTTCCGGTGGTCCGCGGCGACTCCGGCCGAAAAAAGCAATACCGCTACTGACCACTAGTTGAGCAGCTTCCACAGTACAGCTTTAAAGGGCCAGTGCTACAGAATGTAGGCACTCTGTAGGGAGCTTGGCTGTGGGGCTCTGTCAGTCCTCCAGGGGGCGCTCTATGGAGAGGTGGAGGCTCCGATGTGGCCCAAAAAGTTCCATTGTGACGGCAGTGAGTCTGTTCTCATGGACTGTGGAACCTCAGGCTCAACTAGAAACACCTGCTCACCTGACAAGACTGTTGGACTCACCTGCTCAGGAAAAAGACAAAGCACTCTTTAGGTTTGCATTATTATGTTATAATTAAATAATGATTACATTTTCTGTGCTTAATCTCTTGTCTCTTTACAGATCCGGATGATGTCAGGTTGGTGGGAGGAACCAGTCACTGTACTGGTAGACTGGAGATGAGCTATCAGGGAGAGTGGAGACCAGTGGATGGCACCCACTGGAACCAGAAGTCATCATCTGTAGTGTGTCGACAGCTGGCCTGCGGCTCTGCTGTTTCCACAGAAACGACCTCTGATATTACACAGGAACCTGCATGGTTGATTAATGCATTCTGTGTTGGATCTGAGTCTGCAGTGAGGGAGTGTGGAACAAAGCTGTCTGTTACTTCCACTAAGAGACTGGAGGTGGTCTGTTCAAGTGTTTAACAATGATATGAAATGTTGTCAATCTATCAACCTACCTACTTGGGGTGTAACGATATAGTAACGGTATCGAAATATTGTTTTTAACTTAAAAAATCGAAGTATATCGAAATGAAAACAGCTAAAATCGAATCATATCGGTTTATTTTGTATCGTATCGAATCGGCAGTGCAAATAATCGATTGTATCGATACTACCTACTTGTGCATTCTATTTAGTATTTTTAAGAAGAAAAAATTAAAAGGAGGGGTTTAATTACTTTTCATTTCCATAGCTACACTGGTCTATTAATAAATGTGTGTAATCTCTGGGTTCATGTCAAGGTGCAGGTTTGTCAATATACAATGTCCATGTATTTGGCACTGTGTTTACTTATTTATATTCATAATAATACATGTTTCCCTTAAAAACCTGCACTATCCACACCTTTCACACAGATTTAATGTCTTTGCTATAGTTACTATATCGATTATAAATCATTGAATGAAATCGTATCGTATCACCATGAATGAACCAATATCGTCCATGTATCGTATCGTTAACCATGTATCGTGATATGTATCGAATCGCTATTAAAATGTATCATTAAACCCCCCCTACCTACTGTAATGAGCTCCGAGTTACTAGATACCCCTTCACCTATTAGGGGACCCCCCGACGCCGTCCGGAACCCTCCTCAGGTCCTAAGCCCAAGAAGTTACCAGATCTTTTTTAACAAAACACTATCACTAACACTACACTATACCTTTAAGTTAACACAAACAGGTGTTATAACCTTTCTCATTTGCATAAACCTACTATTACACATATACATATACATATTTACATATTTACATTACATATACTTATTTAACACTAACATAAATACACTTCTCTGAATGAAAGCTGAGCTATCAATGAGACCCTCTTTAACTGGTGAATATTATTACTTTCTGCAGCAACTTTATTTTATAGACCAAGAATATTGCACCTTTCTTGAGAAATGTAGACCATAGGTCTGGATGGAGAATGCAAAACCACAAAGACAATGAAAAGTATGAGTCTGTTATCCTTGTAGCTATCTCACCAAGGGCTGTTTTATGGAGAGAAGCAGCTTGACTTATTTAATACAAAGAGCCCACTGCGGACAAACTGTCCGTCCGGTTAGGGTTGGGAATTTGTATTTTATTGTCTGCCAAGCATACCCAACTGACACCTGCCCGCGCAGTGTCAGTCTCTGAGAAGGTGAAAAGACTTTTAAATTAAGAAAATATACTTGTTGATTCTTACCAAAAGTCTAGCTCAGCTCCACAGCCAGAAGTTACTTTGAGTGCCTGAAGGTGTTCAAAACCTTCCTCCCATGAGTGCAGCCTTCCCCGTAGGGAAGGAGAGAAAGTCAAACCTTTAAAAAGTAAACTCTTGAAAAATGACTTCAGACAGACACCAGATAAAAGTGAATGAAAAAAGGCTTTAGTGGATAAAAACAGTTACAAAATATAAAACCACCAATACAGTAATTGGCAATGAAAATAATAAAGAGAAGTACAAATATAAGTACTTAACTAAAACAGCGTCAAAATCTCTCTAAGTATTAGAACAAGAAGTGGTGCAAAGTCCAAAAATTGCACTAAGTACAAAAGGGTAGGCTTCCTTCCAGCCCCCGAAGGGGCCGGAGATACCTGCAACACTCCTCACACTCTTCAAAACCTCAAGAACAACTAACAGGAGACACGAAGCAGCCTCCTTTATACAGTAGTCCGTTGCAGTCACAGTGACGTGATTTACACACAGAACATATTTTAGCACACACACGTTTGCACACTCTCACGCACTTCTGCATGCACTAACACGCACATCCTTTCATAATCGAGATGGTGAAGGTCAGGCTAGACTCCCCCATTCATGCCAGGTTGGGGAGTCGTCCGTTCTCACATCAGAAGCTTCTGGGAAACACCTCTCTCCCAGGATGTCATATCTCATGTTGACGTGATAAGAGATAACAGCACGGCCCGAACGTTAGGGAGGGACGGGCACCTGTCTCACTCACGCTCAGTCCAAGGTTGGTTTCCCAGACAGAGAGAAGATAACAGCTCGTTAGCGTGGCCAGCTGCATTTGATGAGTCATCTCCAGTCCAAGGCCATCTTGGAGCTGGATGCCTCTCTCTCTCCACTCAGCAGACACAGTGCACAGGGTTCCAAAAGACAGGGTGCCATACACCTGGGGTCACAGGCGGGACCCCTAACACCTACCTACCTACCTACCTACCTACCTACCTACATACCTACCTACCTACCTACCTACCTACCTACCTGCCCACCTACCCACCTACCCACCTACCCACCTACCTACCTACCTATCCACCTACCCACCTACCCACCTACCCACCTACCCACCTACCTACCTACAGTACCTACCCACCTACCTACCTACCTACCTACCTACCTACCTACAGTACCTACCCACCCACCTACCTGTCGGGGTTCAGTTCTTAAGACCTGTACATCATTATTGATTGGAGTTATCCATGGTGCCTATAGTAGACCCCCTCTAAAAGCTTGTTGCATCGTGGCTACGATCGTGGCTACGACCTCCTTTCTTTTCAACAAGTGTATCTCCCATGGAGAGCACCTGTTCACTGTTGGTGTGCGCTTCTATCCAATAGACCATGTTCACACCGCGGCCATCTTGGATCACATGACCACATGGGGTGGCAACGCAGCCAATCAGAAGCTGTTGAGTAAGGCAAGACCCGCCCGCGGAAGCTTCTGATTGGTCATGTGATCCAAGATGGCCGCGGTGTGAATATGGTCTACCTCAGTAAAACTATGCCTAACTCTAACCATAACCCTAACCTTAACCTCAGTAAAACTATGCCTAACTCTAACCCTAAACCTAACCTTAACCTCAGTAAAACTATGCCTAACTCTAAACCTAACCCTAACCTCGTCTCCTACGTTTGGAATAATAGCGTCCTGTACATTTCTTATCTGAACTGCTAATAAAGAATTCAATAAATTAATCAAATTGCCCATTATAATATGGTTCCATTGTTGTCAACTCGGTCAGTGTCTCACTGTTTTGTCTGAGAACAATGGCTTCTATTATAGCAAGCTAACTTATAGCATGCTAATGCTAACCTATAGCATGATAACTTATAGCATGGTAACTTTACAAGAATAGAAAGGCCACCGTTTCAATGAGCCTAGATACTGTCACTGGTAGGCGGGTTTCTGAACTGTCCAAATCAGTGATTGGTGGTCTATCCATCCTTAACCGCTTATACAGAATCGGGTCGCGGGGGGAAACAGTTCCAACAGAGAGGATTGACATCATCGGTAACCAGAAGCGGCGATTACGGTGGGCAGTGTGGGCAAGTGCCCAGAGGCGCCAAGCCACCGGGGGCGCCGAAGGCGCCCCCGTGCGGTGTGCTGAGCGCCTCACAGTAAAATACATTTCTACTAATTACCCATCAAGTTCAACCCATGTGTCGGCAGTGTGTCATAAGGACCGATTGAAAATGACACGGCAGTTCATTAATATCACCGCAAATCCCTCTCTCTCTCTCTTTCTCAATGTCTCTCTCTCTCTCCCCCCCCTCTCTCTCTCTCTCTCTCTCTCTCTCTCTCCCTCATCACTCTCACATGCACGTTAGTTTGGTTGCACAAAAACACACGGGTTAAGCTACACTTTTTCCTGTTAATAATAACCTATGTGAAATAAGCTGCATTGGGAGATACGCGGCAGACACTTTATTGTGAAGGTAAGACAGGAAATGATAGTTGTTGCTGGGTTGGCCCTAGTTGTCGGTTTGTTATGATGTCGCTAAAGTCTGTGAGCTGCATTGGTTTGGAATACCCCGCGCAGTTTAAGTTATACATGAATGGACAGTCAAAATAAGTTGTATTATCAGAACTGTTAAGCCTACATTAATTTGCGAACGGGGCGCTGGGGGGAGAGAGAAGACAGCAGTCCATTTCAGCGTCATCTTGCAACGTGCACCCACGGGAATCATGGAAGACACGCAGGACAACTAACAACCCATATAAAACAAACTTTATACACTCGATTGACGTTCTTTATGAGGAGATGTTATGGAAACTGTACGAGATCACCACCAAAGCCTTTACAACCTTCCCAAAGTTGCATAGAGATGCATGGACATCGTGACCACTCGACCATAGGAGTGAGTAGTCTATAATTATCTGACTTTCTTTATCCTCCCCATTTAGACACTTACTGTAGCTGTGAAGTATAAAGTGATGGTTATTTCATTTTGAAGTAAATGTGTTATTTCATTTTCAAACAGTATAGTCTCTCTGTGTTGTTATTTAACCTTTCAGAAGCCCATTTGGGGTATGTACAGACGGGGGGGGGGGGGGGGGGGGGTGGACGGACATGGGGGGGGGGGGGGGGGGGGGCGCATCATAGGTACACTGCCCAGAGCGTCAGAGCCTGTTCCCCCGGGCCTGTCGGTAACCCAAGCTAATAGAAACCGTAGGCTTTCTATTGTTAAAGTTAGCATGCTATAATGGAAGCCATCGTTCTCAAAGTCATAATAATTATGATAAAAATACATTTTGTTTGAAATGACCAAACCTGCTTACGCATATGATGTCACTGGTAGGTGGGTTTCTGAACTGTCCACAGTAGACAACAATGGTAGGCTACCATATCATTAGGCCTGAACACATTATCACGCAATATGTTATGCTTTAAATATAAAAAATAGCAGATATACAAGCTGCTGCAAGCTTGTAGATCTGCTATTTTTGAAAAATTGTGAAAATTAGAATTTTGACCCGATTCTATAAGTGTCTTTTGAATCCTTCTAAGATTTTTGGAAAAATGTTTCTATGTCAGCAATCTGGCCAGCCATCGTCAAAGAAAAAGTCCTTTTCACTTCAACTGGAGCTCAGTTAGTCTGTTCTTGACAGACTACTATGTCAGTGGTGCTCAAACCTTTTCATGTGAAGGACCCCCAAAATTATAATTATTTGGCCACGGACCCCCATCTCAAAATATGTAGTTCCAGGGACCACCCAACAAAATTTGAGTTGCAAACGTTCGCTTTGAAAATACACATATTCAAAGATTTGCACACATTTTTACGACTTTTTCAAAAATAGCAGATCTACAAGCTTGCAGCGCGGCAGCTTGTATATCTGCTATTTTTTAATAGGTAAAGCATCCACAACTTTCAGGCCTAAATGGGTTAAAGAGCATCAGTGAGGACCGGTTATATGAAGATATGAAATGGTTGAAGTGGTCCTTTAAGGATAATCTTGAGGTACTTTTGTAGTAGCCTGATTTCAGACTCTACGCTGGAGCTTGAGTCTGAAGTTGTCCCCATTCTATTTGATTGAAAAGGGGAGGGGATTTAAAATGTGAAATTCCCAATCACAAGAGATCTGGTGGGAGGGGTTGTGTTTGACTTTTGCACACAAAACATTCCCTCCTCCCCCTCCCCTCAATGACATGCACCAACAGGTCATTGTCTTTGATGTTTCATTGATTAGAGAGAATCACTAACGAGCTATTCGACACTTGTATGGCTCAATCAATGACTGCAGTTCGGAGCCCTTTTGAAGTTCAAAGGGAGCAATTAAGAACTCTGGTGAGCCATGCAGCCACCCCTACCTCCACTGTTTCTGTTGATTTTCAAAAGTTAGACCCACCCCTCCCCCGTCTTGCATTGATTTCATTGGTCGGTAAGTCAAGATACCGTATCAAGAGACGCGTCATATGACACATCCAGACCAAGAGAAGCAGTTCACTAAGAGAGTGGGCGGGTCTATTGGCTGGAGCCAGGCAACTTTTGTAGCCTACTATCGTACGATATTCAAAAACAACAGATCAGCTTGTGCTTGAGCTTGTAGATCTGCTCTTTTTTGAAGCGGTGAAAGCCGCTTCCAAGGAGTGGCTTTGTGTGTCCCGTGCATCCAGGATTGAGGATTGGTCAAACTTCACATGACAAAAGTTGGCCCTCCAGATAAAATTATTCAGAATTCATAAAAATATAGAACTGAAGCACATGGAAACTATAGATCTAGAACACAGAATGTATAGAACACAGATTTCATAGCTCTAGAACACATAAAATAACAATTCACCGCTTCACTTCGAACCAAGGTTTGATTTTTTTTATTTTACAGATTAAATGGATTGGACTGAAAATGTGACATGTTGTCTGTTGGTGTTTTAAATTTCACAGCCGCTAACGTGACGTCCAACACCATCACAGCTACAGTCACAGTGCTGCTACTGCTCTTCATCATCATCATCAACATCATCATCATCATCATCATCATCGTCCTCTATCGTCTCAGGGCCAATAGGAAGGTACTGTATCAGGTTTAAGTTTGTATGTGGTAAAAAAAAAGAAAGAAAGAAAAATAAATCAGAATATGAGGTCTTGATGTAAAACAGTTTCAGAATCAGAACCCTGGTACTAAACGATTGGTTCCTTTTACTGACAATAGAGGCTTTAGGCTACATGTGAATTACATCAATATTTATGATTTTTTTGAAGCCCAACTTTTTATGTCAAACAAGAGCAAAATATAAATCACATTTATTTCGGTGTAATTTGCTATTCTTTGTTTTGCCAAGGAAAACAGTGTGACCTGACATAGGCCTACTAATGATTGTTGTCATTTCTAGTTTTACAAAGTGATCCTGTAAAACATCTGTGCTGCTGTGTTCCTCCAGGCCACCAGAGGGCAGAGTGCAGCAGAGATGAACACTGAGATGGCTTCCTTCAACAGTCAGGATCAAGAGGCAGCAGAAGAAGAAGTTCATCTCACATCATCACATAAATGATGCCAGGCGCTGTTGTAGATCGGCTATGTTCGGGCTAATGTTCCCTTCCGAATAGGGATGCTAGGGTCAGGGACGTGCTGGCCATTGGGAAAAGCGGGACAACTCCCGAACGGCCGGTTCATTCCCGGCCGGTCCAGGCCGGCCATTAGGAAAAAAATAAAATGTCGGTCTTCGTTCCATTTTGGGGGCTGGGCGGCCAACAAAGTAAACTCGTCACTGTCGGGCAGAAACCTTGTATCTCCAAGTTTCAAATTTGTAATTTTTTTCCAAAGCAAATCCCTGCTTCATCATACAAGGCCGTCGCACAAAAGTAGTGAAAACTGCAGATCTACAAGCACACACAACGCCTCGCGGTGCGAGGCGTTGTGTGCTTATAGATCGGCTGTTTTCACTAGTTTAAAATATTTTTGAGCGGTGCAAACCACTCCTATGAACCGCTTTTTTACCAAAATTATGATGTCACTAATGATGATGACATGAGTTAGCTAGACCAATGAAACACTTCGATTCTGTTGATTTGTCCATGATGTCATAGGCACAGAGGCACCCGATTGGTTCACCCTGATTTAGAACGCGTTTAGCCCGGAGAAAATACATCATAAAAAATGATGTCATAGGCACAGAGGCACCTGATTGGTTTACCCTTTAGGCCGGAGAAAATAAACATGGTGTCCAATCAAATGCTTACTTGATTATGAATTGATCAAACTGAACAGACCAATACATTTGAATTTCAAAATTGTATTAAATGAATATCACTCATAAGCAGAAAAAATAACCACACCTTTAGACAGACTGTGGATCATTTCACAGGTTATAAATTATAGGCAACTAATACAAGTTTAAAATACAAATAAACAGCTTTTGAAAAAAAATGATGATGTCACTAATGATGATGACATAAACCAAAAGCTCCAAGGCTCAACCATGGTCACCTTGTCCTAATGGCTGGTTTGTGTCTTCTGAATCTTCTGGGAGTATTCTGGGTCTCTCCGACATTGAATGGCTTAATAATTATTAATTATCAATCGTCCTCTTAGGTCTTGGCCTTGGTCTTGGCCTTAAGCTCTAGAGGCAAATAAGGTAAAATCTGTAGCTCTACTTATTTTGGAAAAGATAAGTATCCACACGCTTCCCCTCTGCTCCATGGTCACCTTGTCCTTTGGTTTCCTCTCCCAGTAAGTACCCCCACAGACAGATCCACTATGGGTAGACAGATCTACTATGGGTAAACAGGACACCCCCACATAGAGTGCCTGATTAATTGTGGACCACGGGTGTCCCTGTCCTGATCTCGGTCCTGACACTTGTCTATTGCTTTCCTTTTTGACTGGATCTTATGTTAGGTTTACTATATACCATCTATTGTGATGTAGACATGACATCATGTACATGATTGAATATAATTGGTTTATATTGATGATGTATATTGTGAATGTTAACCTAGTGATTCTGAATGCTAACTTGTCGATGCTGATAAATGCTGACTTTTTTGTCAGCATTGTGAATACTGAACTGCTAGTGTTGAATTTGGCAAATGTATGGTTAGAACAGCTAGCTATTAATTGATCATGGCCACACACACACACACACACACACACACACACACACACACACACACACACACACACACACACACACACATATATTAACCACATTTATATGTGAAGTGTCTAATAATAAATATATTATTTAATATCTTCAATTTAAAAGGGAAAAGCATTTATGATTATTTAAAGAAAAGGCTTGAAAATCGAAGTCCACAATATATCATACTTCCTAAATATTTTTGCACCGCTCACTTCGCACAGGTGCGATTTTTAAAATGATAAATATAAAACAAAAGGTTTTGGACATACAAGGTTTCCACCCGACAACGACGAAGTATAACTCATGTACAGTACACTGTTAGTGTTAGCCCTTACTGTAAATGTATAGCAACATTCCGAAGAGTATTATATTGTATTAGTATCAGACAGTACAGTATCATACTGTAAACAGCAAAGCTTTAAAGAAATCTATAAAAATCGAACCTCGGTTTGAAGTGAAGCGGTGAATTTTTACTCTGTGTTCTAGAGCTATAAAATCTGTGTTCCAGATCTATACATTTTGTGTTCTAGATCTATACTTTCTATGTGTTTTAGTTCTATATTTTTATGAATTCTTAATGAATGAATGATTGTGTCTGGAGGGCCAAGTTGTCATATGAAGCTTGACCAATCCTCAATCCTGCATGCACGGGACATGACACGGACACGGGACTCCTTGGAAGCCTATGGGACAGACTGTACGGGACAGACAAAGCCACTCCTTGGAAGCGGCTTAACTATAGGATCTACTACGGTAGAGATCTGCAGCGGGTGCGTGCTCCCGCGAGACCCGCAGGTCCCGCCACCATATATTGCGGCGCGGGCGGTATTTTAATCCCTGCGGGCGGTAACAGGCGGTCAAAATAAAGCCATGCGGGCCCAGCAAAATCCTGCGCCCTCCCGCAATAAGCTTATATCTATTCTTTAGCAAGATGGGAATATGTAGATGTATATGTAATTTCCCCTGGTGAACGCACACAGCACGCAACTAAAGTACGTGGACTTTCTCCCTCTCTCGCTTGCTCTCTCTCCCCCTCCCTCTCCCTCTCTCGCTCCCCCTCTCTTTCTCTCGTTTGTTCTCGCGCTACCCGGTGCGCAGATTGTTGCGGTGGCATTGTCACTTACTATTTATTAAATAACAACTATTGATTATAATAACAATATAAGCCTATGTCCCATCACAATATAAACACTTTCCCTCTGTTAGCAACCCCTCACAAATGCTCCTCTCTCGCGCAAACTAATCCTTTGGTAATGGTTTTGGATCTCAATGGATAAGATACAAACATCAACGTGCCTTCTATGCTTTAGCAAGATAGGAATATGTAGAAAAAGATGATGTAATTTGCCCTGCTGAGGACAACGCACGCACCTACGTACAGTACCTGGAGTCTCTCTTTCTCTCTCTCTTGCTCTCTCTCCCTCCGTCCTTCGCCCTCTCCCTCTCTCGCTCTTCCTCTCTTTTTCTCTCATTTATTCTCACGCTACCATACGCAGCTTGTCACTGCGGCATTGTCACTATATAACTATGTATATATGTCCCTCCCATCACAGTATAAACACTTTCCCACATGTGTGTGCAACCCCTCACAAATGCTCCTCTCATCGTGCACAACTATTCAGTTTGGTAATGGTTTTGGGTCTCAATGTGCTTTCTTGGGAGGGAGGCTGTTGGACACGCATAATTAGTTTTTTTGCGGGCGGGAGTGGGCGGACAGGAACTGGCCTGCGGGGCCGTGCGGGCGGTTAAAAACGAAATCATTGCGGCAGCGGGCGGGAGTGTTCAGAAATGAAGCGGGAGCGGGCGGTAACGGGATTAAAAAATCAGTCCCGTGCAGATCTCTAATCTACGGTAAATCTGACCTGCCCTGACAGGTCAGACACCTCAGCGTCATCTCCGTCTCATCTTAAACATCTTCAACATCCTCTTGAATGCTCGGACGAGGGACGACACGCTCCTGTTATTTATGTTCAGTGTGTCCGAGGTCATGGCTGCCAGCTCCCACCTGATGTCATGTGGGAGTTCCGACCACTCCAGACCGTACTGAACAACTGCTCGTTTGCATAGCGTCTTCAGACCAGGATTTAAGTCTAAGATGTGCAGGCCAAACTTAAAGAATACGATACAATCTCCCACCAGGCAACAGTAACGTGTACCAGCATACTCTGGTGAGACGTCTCCCCCCTCAGGCTTAACCTTATTCCAAGAGAAGGTCTCTGGATTGAATTTCCACAGATCATATACCGGTAGCATACGGCCCAAGTCGTTATCGCCACCAAGAATGTACAGCTCTCCATTGTAGGCAAAGGCTAAATGCTTCCAGCGTGGTCTTGGGAGAAGCTGTGCAGAGGGCATGCAGCTCAGCCAGAAGTTGGTCTCTGTGTCAAACACACTGATGTTGTTGCAGCAATGTGTGAACCCAAGGCCCCCGAATACAAACATCTTTGTCCCGATGATGGTGGCAGAGTGACCCTCTGTGTTAGGTGGCGCAGTTCCTCTGGTGTTAATTATAGACCAGACCATTGCGTTGGTGTCCAACCTGTTTATGTGCTCGGTCGACACATTGCTCCCTCCGTAGATAAGCATGTCCTTCCCCAGGGCACAGGCAGAGTGGTTGTACCTGCTCTCCGGAACAGTCCCAGACACCCTGGGTTTGAACCACGCGTGGGTTTCCACATCAAAGGCGTAGAGCTCATTGCCGTAAGGATACCCTCCCCAGATGTGGATGATGTTCTCTATGAGCACAGCTGAGAAGCCAAAGGGTCTGGAAAAAAGAACCTTGAGTTGTTCTTCTCTTCTTCTAGGCACCGTCGCCCAGCGCAAAGACACTGTGTTGAACACGTGCACCTCAAAAATAGAATACCCACGGCGAGTGTCTCTGTACGAATTCAACTGTCCAAAGCAGTACATCTTGTGTCCAACTGCAACGGCAACATGAATGGTGCCGTTGCAGAGTCCATGGAGACGCATCCTCCAGCGAAACATAACAGACTGCAGCTCCACCTGGTGGCCAAACACAGTATTTCACACGACAAAACACCAACCAACTAAACTAGGTCATTTCGTTGAACTCTAAGTCTACAAACTGTCACTGTCTCTATTTATTTGATGATTCATTTTAAAATACAATTATATACAAGGATGTGATGGTTATGGTGTGATGTCATTGCATCATGATGTCATGGGCACACGTTTTGGTTGAGATTGATTGGACACAATACAGAAATGTCACGTTTGAACGTCGCTACCGGCAGCTCCTTTTAAATCTTTGTTTTATACACGTTTTTAGCTACTTTTTAACAGTCATGCTGGATAACAACACATCGCAGCAACCGAATGTATAGTTCTCACGCTTTTATATAGTTATATATCGCATGTCACAGACACAGTCTGGAATGATACTGACATTAGCCCTGGGGCAATGTTGACAGCTAGCCTACCGGTTGCTAGCCGACTGCTAAGCCGACAGCCAGCCAACACCTTCACCCTCAGTCACTGAGAGGAGACCCCAAATACGAGGCCGACTCAACGCAACAGGCCCAGTCTTCTGGGCCTTGCCGGTGAGTTTCGTTCCCAGCCGGGACCACCTGAACTGTACCTGAGCTGTTTATTGTGTGTCTACTTCTCGCTGGGCTACTATATGTAGCCCGTGCCGGTGAGTTTCGTTCCCAGCCGGGACCACCTGAACTGTACCTGAGCTGTATATTGTGTGTTCTACTTCTCGCTGGGCTACTGTATGTAGCCCGTGCCGGTACGGATCATTCATAAGCTGCCTGACTGCCAACTGATCATCTCACCTGCTACTTCATATAATACATTACTGTTACACCTTTACTGGCCATAGTCAATTTTCTGTTCACAGCACCACGATGGCCTCACTCACCTTATTGACATCGGATTGCGACAGCTGCCACCGCCTGTCCCAGATAGTGGAAGAACTCCAGGGAAGAATCTCCATATTACATCAGATAAAAGACGACGAGACGTTCTTCGACTTCCTATGTCCTGACATCACCTCAGCCCCGGAGACAGCACCGTCCGACACCAACAACTGTCCAGTCCTGGCTCCATCACCACCAGCAGTGGCCGACCTGGACCTCACCGTTCCCGCAGTAATGCGCACCAGTCCTCCCGTTGGCTTGGTCAAGCTGACGCGGGACCTAGACGATACTGTCCCAATGGAGCCCAGGTCCCGTCCCAAATCGTGCTCCACCCCTGTCCAATCACTGCCCTGGTCAAAAATATCTCAGGGAAAGGGTGGGAAAACAGCGCCTCCGTGTCTAGATGTTCCTCCAATCATCACTAGTAATAGATATTCCCTGCTGGACTTTCCCACGCTCCCGGGGCTCCATACTGCTCCTGTGGTATTGGAACCGGGGGCCTCGTCCCCTCATTCTCCGCCCCAATCCGAAAAATTGCGCCGGGCATCTGGCACGGTGCGCCGCCCCCCGGTGCGCCGCCCCCCGGTGCGCACCTCGTCCCCGCGACCCGCTTCCACGACAGTCCCAGTGGCTGCTCAAGCAAAAGATCGCCGCAGGATGTTATTGTCAGCTGTAAAGTTAAACAGTCAGACTGCCCCCCCCCTGTCCTGTCCCAAGCCCACCGGGCTCACTCAGCAAGCCTCTCGGCTGTCCTCTGTCCCCCCTGTGTCCAGTGGAGCCACACAGCAATCCGCCGTCCCCTCCACGTCGCTGCCGTCCGCTTCCATCGAGTCCCTGGTCCCGTCCACATCCACACAGCCACTCTCTCCCCCACGTCCACTCTTTTCTCCCACCACACTTATAATTGGTGATAGTATAGTTAGGAACGTACGCTTCTTTAACGCAACCACTGTATGCCTTCCCGGTGCCACCGTGAATATCCTCTCCAAATCACTCCAACAGTTGATACCATCTCTCCCATCCACGATTAAACATATGATAATCCACATTGGTTGTAACGAAACATCGCGGCAGGAGTCCGAAACGACCAAAACAGACTTCGAGGCCCTCTTCAAACAAATTAAACAATATAAGATCCCAGCCGTCATCTCTGGCCCCATCCCCCCACTTCCTCGCGGCGGAGGTGGCCGTTTCACTAGAACCCTCCAGCTCCACAGCTGGTTGAAATTGGCATGCAATGTCCATAATCTCCGTTACATCGACAATTTCGATCTCTTTTGGAATCGATTCCATTTCTTTAACACTCAGGACGCCACCATTCACTTACGCTTTATTTTGAAAAGCCCCGGAAGCTCCGTGCGTGTGCACGTGGGTGTACACTGACGATCCAAGATGGACGTCCGTTTGTTAACAAACGGTCGCGAAAACTAAAATCCTAACCGGGGCCGACCATCACGGCATAGTGTCGCCGTGAAGACAAGCTGATCTCGGCATCCTCGGCGTTATTTGCACCTTATTTCGAGATAAAGCCGTTTTTATGTTTCAGTATAGAATAGGAGTCAATGGATAATGGCCGCTCTCGGTTGCTTCTGGCTGCGTTGCGTCATGACGTATGCAGTTTTTTCTTTCACCAGCACCCGTGGCAAGCGTCTGAGATGCGGGTTACCATGGAAACCTTATCTCGTCTGTGAACGTGTTTGGCTACCGAGAGCAGCCAAACTGTTAAAAACGATGGCCTTCACCCTAACCATACAGGATCACAAGCCCTCGCTAACAACATTCACTACGCTGTCCATGCTGCTCAATGTTGACGCTCTGCCCCCACTTCCTCGGCCACCTCTGGTCATTCAGCTCACTCCTCCCCACCTAAACGCCCCATCGCCCCCTGCTGGCCGGGAGTGGAACTGCATCCCCAAATCCCCTCACCAATGCTTTCAATCCAAGTTAGGACTGCTCCTAGGTTAAATAATCCATCCATCAAGCGCTCTGTAATATTATCACACTTAATTTCAATTCCCCTATGCCCCCTACTCACCACTGGCTTCTCCAACCAGCTTTCAGACATTAAGTTTGGATTATTTAATGTCCGTTCCCTGACAGACAAGGGCCAATTAGTCCAGGACCAAATCCGTGATCACATGTATGATTTTCTCTGTCTGACTGAGACATGGCAACATATTAATGATTTCTCTCAGCTGAATGAGTCTGTTCCTCCTGGGTTTGTTTACACCTCACTTCCTCGGAGCAACGGCAGAGGGGGAGGTGGTCTCGCCATACTACACCGTGAGACTTGGAAGGTCTCAGCTGTTTCACTCCCTGTGTCCCTCTCATTTGAGTCCATGGCCCTACAACTCAACGGACCCACACCAACTGTTCTGGTCAACATTTACCGCCCACCCAAACCAAATAAGGACTTCACAGATGAATTTACTACACTACTCACCCACATCTGTTCACTCTCACCTAATATAATTCTGGTCGGCGACATAAATATTCATATGGACAATACTAAGCATGCTCTCACTAATGACTTCAACTCCTGCCTGGACAGCTTTGGTCTTAAACAATATATTGATTTTCCCACACACGATAAATGCCATACTCTGGACATAGTCTGTTGCTCTGGTGTAACTCCTCTCAACTGTTCTGGTATCAAACTCTCCATCTTCGACCACAAACTTATTTCATTTAATGTAAATCTCACCTTGTCCAAATCCAAACAGCCACGTACCATGTCCTTCCGCAATACCAGAAACATTAATTTAGCAGAACTCACAACAGGTATTGACAGTCTCCCCATCATCACCCACCCATGCAACCCGGATCAGCTTGTTTCCACATATACTGACGGCCTCCAAATTCTGTTAAATTCACTTGCCCCCCTCAAAACCCGGACTGTTTCATTTCACCACTCAGCTCCGTGGTTCTCCCCTCACTTACGCCAATTGAAAGCCAAAGGACGCCAGCTGGAGCGGCTTTCCAATAAAACTGGACTCACTATTCACAAGCAGATCCATCATGCCCACATTCTACAATATAAAAACGCCATCTCCTCAGCCAAATCACAATATTTTGCAGACAAAATCACCGCTGGTGCAGGGAACACCAGGGCCCTGTTCTCAGTGGTTAACAACTCACTCCGCCCCCCTGATTCACTCCCCCCACACTTCTACTCCACTGACCACTGTAACACCCTAATGTCATTTTTCAACACAAAAATAGACACTATTCACCAGCAACTGACACATCCAGCTCCCCACCTCCTTTCATTCCCTGCCCTCCCATCTCTGTACCCTTCTCCTGTTTCGAACTCCCCTCTGCCACAGAATTATCAAAACTCATCCGTAAATCCAAGCCATCCACCTGCCAACTTGACCCAATGCCAACCTCCCTCGTTTTAGCCTCCCTCCCCTCTCTGCTGCCCCTGATAACTGCCATCATACATTCTTCCCTCACCTCTGGCTCCGTCCCATCATCACTCAAAACCGCAGCTGTTACCCCATCACTGAAAAAACCTGGTCTAGATCCCAACATTTTCAATAATCTTCGTCCCATCTCCAACCTGCCATTTCTCTCAAAAATCCTGGAAAAAGCAGTAGCATCACAACTCCAGGCCCACCTCTCCAACAATAACCTCTATGAACAGTTCCAGTCCGGTTTCCGCCCCCACCACAGCACAGAAACAGCTCTTATTAAAATTACAAATGACCCCTTGGTAGCAGCAAATTCTGGTCTTGTATCCATCCTCATCCTCCTCGATCTGAGTGCCGCATTTGACACCATCTCACATTCCACCCTCCTTAACCGACTAGCTTCCATTGGACTCTCAGATACACCCCTAGACTGGTTTAATTCATATCTCTCTGGCCGTACTCAGTTCATTCAGTTAAAATCATTCACATCCCATCCATCCCCCATCTCCTCCGGTGTTCCCCAGGGCTCTGTCCTTGGCCCCATCCTTTTCATCATCTACCTCCTCCCACTCGGACTGATATTTCGCAAATACAACATCCATTTCCATTGCTACGCGGACGACACCCAGCTCTATGTCTCCTCCAAACCATCTTCCAACTTCCCACCCTCCTCCCTCAGTGCCTGTTTACAGGAGATCAAAGCCTGGTTCACCTCAAACTTCCTCAAACTTAACAGCGATAAAACTGAAGTAGTCCTCATTGGTTCCAAGTCCACACTCACCAAACAGCCCAGTTTCTCCCTCACTATTGACAATTCCTCGGTTTCCCCATCCCCTCAGGTTAAGAGTCTGGGTGTCGTCCTCGACAATACCCTATCATTCCACTCCCATATCAATAACACCATCCGGTCTGCCTACTTTCACCTCAGAAATATAAACCGTCTCCGCCCCTCACTCACCCCCAACAGTGCTGCAATCCTCGTTCACTCCCTCGTCACTTCCCGCCTGGATTATTGTAACTCCCTCCTCTACGGTCTCCCCCAAAACCTCCTCCGGAAATTACAACTGGTCCAGAATGCAGCTGCCCGTATCATCACCAGAACCCCCGCCATCAATCACATCACCCCTGTTTTGTATCAACTCCATTGGCTTCCCATCAAACAACGCATCAACTATAAAATTCTCCTCCATACCTTCAAGGCCATCCATAACCTAGCTCCTCCATACCTATCTGACCTCATTGACATTCACACTCCCTCCCGGTCTCTCAGATCTGCCTCTGCCATCCAACTGACCCCCCCTGACAAACCCTCAGCCTGTGTCTCCACCATGGGGTTACCAGCTTTCAGCCGCTCTGCCCCTCACCTCTGGAACTCCCTACCCCCCGACATCAGAAACTGTGAATCACTCCCCACTTTTAAAACACACCTCAAAACGTACTTTTTTAGGCAGGCATTTGCCTGACCTCTTGTCGCTCTGCTGCCAATTGTTTGTTTTATTGTGATTAGTGATTTGTTTTTTACTGCTGTTTTTATATTGTATTACTGTTTTTTTTTTTTATATTATCTGTTGTTTTATACTGTTGTACGGCGACCTTGAGTGCCTTGAAAGGCGCCTTATAAATAAAATGTATTATTATTATTATTATTATTATTATCTAGGACCTGCAGTCTGATTGGATCATCAGTACCATGATGTCATTCATATTGTAACGTGTTGGAAACAGGAAGTCTAGCAGCAGTTAGACCCGGTAATCACATTTGTTTTTAATGTGTGTGGACAGCCTGACAGTCACAAGAAGGATGCTCGGTACTTCAAGGACAACTGTGTTTTTTTACAACAAGGGTTCACATTTTATTAGATTGTAATCAGAGAAAAAGGTCAATTAAAAGGAGATCCTAGAAAGCCGAGGCTTATTTCCACAGGAACCACACTTTAAGTATCTCATATAACATTGTAAGACAGACGGATAGAACATAGTACTTTATCTAGGATAATATCAGTTTCAAAAGCAGAAAAAGCATAACATCAAATACAAAGGCAGAAAAAAGGGATGGGGGAGCATGGGGGCTTAGTCTATTTACATGTCACAGGTAGCAGCCGCCTGAAGGTGACTTTTCATACCGATTTTGAAGGAGGCTATGGATTTGCTCTCCTTTAAGGCTTGTGGAAGGGCATTCCACATGTTGATGGTATAGCAGGAGAACGAGTTAGAGCCTTGTTTATTGTTAAATCTACGTTGATGATGATTAGTGGAGCTGCCTCTTGTGTTGTGATCGTGAACATCCTTGACCTTTAGGAAGTAGTTTGTCAGGTACATGGGTATCTTGGAGGTGTAGTGAATCTTGTACACCAGGCCCATTGCAAGATGCTGTACTCTGTCAGCTACTTTGAGCCACCCCACGCTTTCGTGGTGATGCTCTAGACCCCTAGGGCAGACACGTAAACAGGGGCGTCAATTGGGTATGGCAGGGGTATGCAGCTGCCATACCCTGGGTCCAGGGGGGAAAAGGGAAAAAGTTACTTTTAAATATAAATCCATGAATGTCTCTTTGTCTATCTGTGCTGGTTATTATGTTGTTAAATTACAGTAAAATAACTACAAAAGCGAAATTTAACAAAATGGTCACTTTAACAAGGTATTATAATTATATTCTCCACATTTGTATTCATCTTGACAGAATGGTATATTCCCAGGTTCCGCAGATCAGCTGCATAGGTGCAAAGCATTATTGTTAATTGTGGTACGTTTACTAACATGCCAAGTTTAGCTGCACTTGAACAACTGTTCCAGGCTGCCATATCCAGCCCAAAAAACTGTAGACTTTACAGTTTACAGTTTATGCATTTAGCAGACGCTTTTAATCCAAAGCGACTTACAATAAGCAGGTAATACATCACTATAATAAAGATAATATGTAAGTACATCAACAGCAATATAACAAATGCAAATGAATATCTATCTAGAAAACAATATAATCAGTCAAGAAAAAAAAGGTTCTAAAAAACCTAAAAACAAATGCTAACTAGCTTCATGTATGGTCACTGAGTGTTACAGTAGTGCTAAGGGTTTAGGTGGAGTCTGAAAAGGTGAGTCTTCAGTCCACTGCGAAAGCTAGTGAGTGAGTCTGTTGTTCTAAGTGCGACAGGGAGTCTATTCCACAACTTTGGGGCCAGGAGTGCAAACTGTTAAGTACATCAAAATGCAAATGAATATCTATCTAGAAAACAATATAATCAGTCAAGAAAAAAAAAAGTTCTAAAAAACCTAAAAACAAATGCTAACCCATTCCGCAGGCTTCATCCATTTCTATTGGCCGGGCCACCTGACAACTTGGCTTTGTTGACTTCGTCGGCATTTGTGAAAATCTCGCACCGGGGGGGACGTTACACCACCGCCCTAGGGGTTCCTCCGAGTTACTACAGCGGGGCCGCCATAATCTTTGTGTGATAGATAGGAACCTTTTTATTTTAATTTATTTTTAAGCAATATTACACGAGAGGGTGTGCATTAAAGGTGATACACCATGAAAATTAACTTTTCCTATTTTAAAACCTTTTTTTTGGGGGTCCCACTAGCACCTTCTATCCTCACAAAGTCTCATTTCAGACCGTTGTGTCTTTCTCTGGTTTTGGGAAGGTGGAGGTTAAAAGCATCCCACGGGTTCTCAAAACAGGCTGTCCAGATTTGCTGCCGTTTGTGACGTCATAAACGTCAGTTTTTGAAGAAAAAAAATCAAACTTTTTTTTTTTCAAAAAGATTTTGGGGGGGTGGCGCAGTTCAGGCCACAGCTGAAAATGCTCTGAGAGCCATTCAAAAATGAGAGGCTCTCTATTCAGGAGTGGTAATTTAGCCTCAAACCTTTTGAAAAACGTTTTTTGGACATAAACAATATGACATAAATACTTTTTAAATGCATGGTGTATCACCTTTAACTTCAGCCCTACCTACGGAACTCGCCTGTCGGCTCGTTCCTGCGGCAAGGCTGTTGTGCCAGATAACCGTGTTAATGGCTGCAGACCCTCAAGTGTAATATTGTAATTATACAACTGTTGCCCTTAAAAAGAAACACGTCAACTTCATTTCATTGTAATTAAGATATTCGATAGGAATTAGTAATTTTTTAATGCCACATTTAGCTACTATGTCCCTGAACGTCACATGAAAACCACTAGCCTAGCCGCCTAGCATAGTGTGGGGAGAGAGGAGCGCTTGCTGTCTTTCGTGACCAACGCAGCTGATTTCTTTACTTGATGAGAGACAGTGCAGTAGTGCTAGTTATATGCGCGGTTGGAGAGCCTGTTTTCCATTGAGAGCCCGACTACCTGTTGTATAATTAACATTAACCACTTGAACCCTAGCATCCTTATTCAGACATTAGCCAAAAATAGCCGATCTACAAGCCCACAACGCCTGGCATCATTTATATGATGATGTGAGATGAATTTCTTCTTCTGCTGCCTCTTGATCCAGACTGTTGAAGGAAGCCATCTCAGTGTTCATCTCTGCTGCACTCTGCCCTCTGGTGGCCTGGAGGAACACAGCAGCACAGACGTTTTACTGACAGGATCACTTTGTAAAACTAGAAATGACAACAGTCATTATATGTTCAGGTCGCACGTGTCGTTTTCCTTAGCATAACAAAGAATAATGAATTACACAGAAATAAATGTGATTTTTATTCGTTCACGTTTGACATACAAATGCAGGCTTCAAAAATCATAAATATTGATGTAATTCACATAAAGCTAACCTGACTGCGCCAGATGACGGCAGCAGCGCTTATGCCTGGCTGCATACCGCTCTGCTTACCATCATCTGGGATCGCACAGGCAGACTCGATGTAATGGGGCCGTCTCTATCACAGTCTGGGATTGTCAACTCCAACCACTCATATTGGCCGGTCTGGATGACGTTACACCCGGAATCCGCCTCCTGGGTTTCCACGTGGTCTGCAATCAGACTCTATTGGCTCAGAGCCGCTCAGAGCCCGCCCGTAGCTGCCGCTGATTCGTCCGGCCCGGGACTTTACGAGCGTTATCAACTCCCCCCGAGAGATCTCAGATGGTAAAGTAGGGCGGTACGCACTACTGCCACCATCTGGCGCAGTCAGGTTAACTCATATGCTGCCATTTAACAATACCTTCGTACTCTTTAACTGCCATTCGTCTCCATAGACTTCCATGTAATTCATAGTGCACGGATCATGCACACCCATGCCTAGATAATGCACCACGTGTGTCCACATTGCTCACAGCTTTCAAACAAAAAAATCCGAATGGAAATCCGTTCAGGCATTCATGAGATAGCAGCCATTATGTTTTACACTGTTGTGAGCTTGGAGGTCTGCTACCTGAGTTGTATGGGGGTTGTATGGGGGTTAAACAAGCAATTTCGCGATCGCTATCATGCCTACTAACGTTTTTGGGGTCCAAAAATTTTTTTTTGAAAAAAAAAAAAAAAAAGAATATTATTATTATTTTTTATTTTTTTATTTACGGGATTCACGGGCGTGGCAGGGTGGTACAACGGGATTTTTAAGGGATTCACGTTTTTGGCAGTTAATGAGTTAACATAAAGCCTCTATTGTCAGTAAAAGGAAAACAGAAAAGCTACCATTTAGTACTGGAATTCCTATTCTGAAACTGTTTTATATCACAACTTCATATTATGTTTTTCTTATTTTTTACCACATACAAACTTAACTCTGATACGGTACCTTCCTATTGGCCCTGAGACGATAGAGGACGATGACGATGATGATGACGATGAAGAGCAGTAGCAGCACAGTGACTGTAGCTGTGATGGTGTTGGACGTCACGTTAGCGGCTGTGAAATTTAAAACAGACAACAGACAACATGTCACATTTTTAGTCCAATTCATCTGTGAAAGAAAGAGCAGATCTACAAACTCACAGCGGGTCGCATGGCAACACGTTGTGGACAGTTCAGAAACCCGCCTACCAGTGACCTCATATCGGTAGGCAGGTTTGGTCATTTCAAACAAAAAGGTTGCGCCAATTCTTGGCCATCTGGCCAGTGATGTATATCGGACCAGTTACCCATATATGGAGACCCCTGCATGACAGTCAAAACATGCCCATATATGGGCATTACCAAACATGGGCATGTCACCTGTGATATCACCTGGGATGTCACGAGTCACAGTGATGTGGCACAGAGTGACAGTGATGGGATCTCCATATATGGGCATAGAGTGGTTCACATATGCCCATACATGGAGATCCCTATCTGAATCAGCCACACAGATATGTGCCATGTCTTGGTCATCTGGCCAGTGATATATATCGATGACATCAGGGATCTTCATATATGGGCATGAAAGGGATTCACAATAGAAATCCTGTGGTTTCTATTAGCTTGGATTACAGAGGATGTCAAATTGTCAATCCTCTCTGTTGGAACTGTTTTCCCCGCGACCCGATTCTGAATAAGCGGTTAAGGATGGATAGACCACCAATCACTGATTTGGACAGTTCAGAAACCCACCTACCAGTGACATCATCGATAGAGTATCCAGGTTGATAGAAACGGTAGCCTTTCTATTCTTGTAAAGTTAGCAGGCTATAGGTTAGCATTAGCATGCTATAAGTTAGCATGCTATAAGTTAGCTTGCTATAGGTTAGCAGGCTATAAGTTAGCTTGCTATAAGTTAGCATGCTATAAGTTAGCTTGCTATAAGTTAGCATGCTATAAGTTAGCTTGCTATAGGTTAGCTTGCTATAGGTTAGCATGCTATAAGTTAGCTTGCTATAAGTTAGCATGCTATAAGTTAGCTTGCTATAAGTTAGCTTGCTATAATAGTAGCCATTGTTCTCAGACAAAACACTGAAATGTTCCAACTCTGAACCGATGATGTCACTGGGAGGCAGGTTTCTGAACTGTCCACAGTCCTCCTCTGAGACACTGACCGAGTTGACAACAATGGTACCATATTATAATGGGCAATTGGATTTGGATTGGGGTCCTTTTGTACTCCATTCATAAATAAAAGGCAAACAATAGGATAGAAGCACACACCAACAGTGAGGAGGTGCTCACCACGGGAGATACACTTGTTGAAAAGAACGGTTCGATTCGATTCCGACTTAGGTCTTCTTCAGGGTGACAATTGGTGAGGACCAATTGTATGTATATATGCTGAACATGGAGTTATCCTTAACCATGATAAAACAACAAAGGCCCTTTAATATCCACTCAGCTCCAAAATAAATGCAGAACTGTAAATATTATTTTGTAATCCAGTCTCTGACAGGCGGCTGGCTAAAAGACTAGACCAGGATTTCACTTCAGTCAAAATAAACGACTTCACTGCTCAGTGCTCACCAAACCAAAGGTAGATGTATCTACTTATGTTTATTTGTATTCGTTATCGTATTTTTTGGCAACATTTATCGGCTACTACGTTATTTGTGTTTTGAAAGTCAACAAAACATGTTGTCAAATCAATGTAAATTTTACATGTGTACTGATGATGTAAAGATAGCCCTTTTTAAAGCCTATTGTACACCACTGTATACTGCCCACTTGTGGTGCAGATATAGCAGAGGTAAATATAATAATTTGCGGGTGGCGTATAATGATGCCCTCAGAATCCTGCTGCGGGTCCCTAGGTGGACAAGTGCCAGCCATGTGTTTGTGAACAGTTGGGTTGTTTGTGAACAGTGGAGTTGTTTGTGAACAGTGGGGTTGTTTGTGAACAGTGGGGTTGTTTGTGAACAGTGGGGTTGCCACTTTGGATGCGGTAATCAGGAATCTGATGTACAGCTTCATGATGAGGCTGAAGGACTCTAAAAATGAAATTATAATGACTTTAATCATGCCTAAGAAGAGCAGCATTAGATACTCCTCTTGTCTCTGGAGACATTGGATTGAGTGTCTGTATGTTTTTTTTGTGCCTTTTCTGTTGTGCCCTGTAGTTGTTGTTGTCGTTGTTGTTGTTTTAATCTCTGTTGTCTCTTGTATAGAGGGTATGCGCGTTACATCACTGTTGCTGGAAGTTATGTGGGAATGCCAACTGAGTGGCAAAAAACTAATTTCTGCCATTGACCGCCCATACATCCAAACAGAAAAGTCCTATCTGATTGTATTAAACAAAGTTAAACTCACCAAAATTGTGGCTGTACTGAAAGCTTGAATTATCCTCTTTATATCTACAAAGTTTTTGTTTCATAAAAATCATCCATAGGCATGTTATGAGCTACTTTCTGTCAAGACATTCTGTGCAGCTGATTATTTTTCCAAGTGTCAGAGTTTGGAAGCACTTGTTTTCAACAACACAACATCCTGCTGCCTCCTGCATTATGTGACATTTAGAAACAGGTGGTATGCAGGACCTTTGAGTGATTTGCAACTAGCACTTCCAAACTCCAATGCTCCATGCTGCTCAGTGTTTTGCCACTCAGTCTAGATTAGGGGGGCGGGGCCCAGTGGACGTGCATACCCTCTATAGTTGATTGTTGATATATGGACCTGTAGAGTCAGAAATAAAGATTGATTGATTGTATTGTGCTACCAATCAACACAATGCGTCGAGTTGTGAACTTGTAGATGGGACATTTTCCAGAAGATGTTTGGTGTAGTGGGGAAAAAAAGGTAGGGGGTCTACTATAGGCACCTGGTGGACTCCGGTCAATATTGATGCACAGGTTAGCTTTCTGAAGATCCGAACCCTGGCAGGTAGGTAGGTGAGTGGGTAGGTATGTTGGTAGGTAGGTAAATTGATTGATTGATTGATTGATTGATTGATTGATTGATTGATCGTAAAGTTTCATAGAGTTGTTGAAGTCTTTGTTACCTGAACAGATCACCTCCAGTCTCTTGTTGGAAGTAAAAGACTGCTTTGTTCCACACTCCCTCACTGCAGACTCAGATCCAACACAGAAAGCATTAATCAACCATACAGGTTCATGTGCAAAATCAGAGGTTGTTTCTGTTGAAACAGCCAAGCCGCAGTCCAGCTGTCGACACACTACAGATGATGACTTCTGGTTCCAGTAAATGGCATCCACTGGTCTCCACTCTCCCTGATAGCTCATCTCCAGTCTACCAGTGCAGTGACTGGTTCCTCCCACCAACCTGACATCATCCGGCTCTGTAGAGACAAGAGATTAAGCATGGAAAATGTAGTAATTCTTTCATTATAAAAATTTTTGTATCCAAACCAAAAGTGTACATTGTCTTTTACCTGAACAGGTGAGTCCAACAGTCTTGTCAGGTGAGCAGGTGTTTCTATTTGAGCCTGAGGTTCCACAGTCCATGAGAACAGACTCACTGCCGTCACAATGGAACTCTTTGGGCCACATCGGAGCCTCCGCCTCTCCATAGAGCGCCCCCTGGAGGACTGACGGAGCTCCACAGCCAAGCTCCCTACAGAGCACCTCTGCATCCTGCTGGTCAAAGTCATCTTCACACACCGAGACCCAAGACTGATAAGACTTCACCTCCACTCTGCCTGAACACGGACCAGTCCCATTCACCAACCTCACTGACTCTGGAGAGAGAGAGAGAGAGAGAGAGAGAGACACAGAGAGAGAGAGAGAGAGAGAGAGAGAGAGATTAGACCACTATTATGGTATAATTGTAAAATTTGAAATTGGCAACAGACTCACCAATAGAACAATAAGAGGTATACAGCATATGACTTTGTGAAAATAGTCTTACATGCGAGTGCAACTTAAATCACGGTAACTACTGTAATATTGCTTAATTGTTTTTTTTTACCTGAACAGGTCAGCTTCAGTCGGTCAGTGGAAGTGACAGACTTCTTGGCTCCACACTCCGTCGGTGAAGTCTCGTCACATTCAGATGTGGTCCACCACACAGTTTGAGTATCCCTAGCACTAGAAGTCCTCTCCATTGCCAGAGCAGAGCCACAGTCCATCTGTCTACACACTACAGAAGATGAGCTGTGGCTCCAGTAAGACAGACCGTCTGCTGGTCTCCACTCTCCCTGGTGTTTCAGCATCAGTGTTCCAGTACAGTCTGTTGATCCCCACCCCTCCAACTTGACATCACCACCAGACTCTGCAGACAGACAATTAGCAGTATATAAAAACAGTATAAAAAAAAATCACACCCAATGTGAAGTGAGCGGTGGTCGTGCTTGCATAACATCTTCAGACTAGGATTTGAGTCTAGGATGTACAGGCTATGCTACACACACGTTTTGCTATGGCAAAACGCTGAGGAAAAAGGCTACAGACATACGACATATGACATCACTAGACAAACATGATGCTACGCACACACATTTTACTATGGCAAAACGCTGAGGAAAAAGGCTACGGACACACGCACAGCTACGGACACACACACACATTTTGCTATGGCAAAACGCTGAGGAAAAAGACTACAGACATACGACATAATGACATCACTAGACAAACATGATGCTACGTACACACATTTTACTATGGCAAAACGCTGAGGAAAAAGGCTACAGACACACGCACAGCCACTCTATGGAAAAAAACATAAACGTTTATATATTTTTATATTGTTAAAGTAATTGTGTGTTACCCGAGCAATGGAGCGGTTTACCACGTTTATATATTTTTATATTGTTAAAGTAATTGTGTGTTACCTGAGCAGATCACCTCCAGTCTCTTAGTGGAACCAGAAGACTCCATCACTGTTCCATCACTGCTAACACACCAACGGAAAGAAGATCCATCACAGGCAGATGATGTACTAATCAACCACGCAGGACGATCTGCAGACCCGGAGGTCCTTTGTGTAGAAACAGCAGAGCCACATCTCAGCTCTTTGCACAGTGAAGACGCCAACTTCAGGTTCCAAGTCCGATGATCAGCTGGTCTCCACCTGCCACTGTGTTTCATCTCAAACACACCAGTACAGTGACTGATTCCTCCCACCAACCTGTAATCACCATGCTCTGTAAAGAGACAATAGAATATATATGCTCTCATTATTACAAAAAAGACACACTCTATAGTAGGGATGTGCGCGAATATTCGGGTGTCCGAGTAAACGGTTTGTAAACCACTATTTGTTTTGAAAATACAATTTGGTTATTCTATTAAATATTTTTTTTTATGAATGAGATATTAACTTTATTAAACATTTACATTTTGCACCCATATTACTGTCAGGTCTTAATTAAATGTTGCTTTTAACAAATAAAATAAGCAAATATTATTCATCATCTGTATTATGGCATGATGGCATGGTTGCTCAGTGGTCGCGCTGACCTGCGCTCAGTGCACGCACCATGCAGGCTGGCAGGCTGTCTTCTGCCTCTGCTAAGATTCATTCATTACGCTGAAAAGTTGCTACAGTGCAAAGTTTGTGTGAATAATTTGATGGCAAAGCATTGTGATGGAGAAATCACATCCAAATAAAGACCTACTGCTGGACGTGAACCATTTGTAAGTTGTTACCTCGAGTAATTGCCCGTTGCCTCTGTGGTGTGTGATCCGGTCCATTTGGAGAATTAATGGTTAATCCATGCATTTTGAGGTGAGAACACAGAAGGCTTAAAGGAGTAGTTCAACCCCCAAATTTTTTTTTCTTCTAATAATTACTCATGCCATGGAGAGTAGAGTTCAATAATATTTTTTGTGTTTTGTCACATTCCTAAGACAAAAATTTGATTTGAGTAAATTTACCCACATTGATTCCGGATGGGGAACGAATGGGGGTACATTTATTGTTATCACTGACAGGATCTGCCAGTTTTCATAGTTAACTGCGACAGAATAAATGGCTGTATAGATTATTGTCATTGTTGAAAACATTGTTACCTGAACAGGTCAACTCCCGTCTGGTGGAAGAACTAACAGCCTCCACTGGACCACAGTCCCTCAGTGAAGATCCAACACACGAAGATGTACCAGTAATCCTCCATACAGGTTGAGATGTAGACTCAGTCCATTTGGTTGAAACATCAGGGCCACATTCTAGCTGTCTACAGGCTATAGATGATGACTTCTGGTCCCAGTAAGACAATCCATCCACTGGTTTCCACTTTCCCTGGTACTTCATCTCCAGTGTACCGCTACAGTGTTGGTTCCGGCCACTGTACCGGCTACTGGTTCCTCGCACCAACCTGACATCAGACTCTGTACAGAGACAATAGAACAAACTTTACAAAAATGTATTTGATAGTAAAGAACATATTGAAATGCACTAGAAAATACATGATCATCATCAGCATTTTTTGATACGTTTTTTTTTTTTTTCTTTTTCATGTATTCCTAAAAATTCTTTGGGAAAACGAAAAAAAAAATACAATAAAATTATTATAAAAAATAAAAGTTATAAAAAAAAAAAAAAAAAACGGCCTGCTCACGTATTAGGAGGGTATTATGAGTCACCAGTACCTTCTGTGGGCTCAGTGGTTCACTTTATACATGAGATTACTGTCATTGTTTTAGTCATTGTTTGCTACAGTACCTGAACAGGTCACTTCCATTCTGGCATCGTCGCTGCTCTGAGAAGACGTCATTGTTGCACACTCCCGCAGTGAAGACTCCGTTCCATCACAGGAAAAGGATGAGATTCTCCATGAAGGTTGTTGAGAACTACCAGAACTTCTTTCTGTTGAAACTACAGAGCCACACTCCAACCTTCGACACACCACAGAGGATAACTTCTGGTCAGAATTATAATTCTGGCCGACTGGTCTCCACTCCCCCTGGTGTTTCACCTCCAGGATACCAGAGCAGTTACTGGTTCCTCCCACCAACCTGACATCATCAGACGCTGTAAGGAGACAAGATAGTAAACAGTGAAAACTGACTGGTGGACTCAGGTAAAAGGCAAACTTCACTTTTTTGATAATTATTCTACACTTAGCAGGGGCGTCACACCAAATTCTGGGCCCTGGGTACAAGGATTCACTGCGGGCCCCCCATGAATGTTAAAGCCATACTGTGTAAGATGCCCAACTAGTGGTCATTAGCCCTATAGCAAACCGCGGTCGCGTCCGCGTCTTTCGGACGTTTTTCGTACCTTCAGACCCCCGCGTCTGCCTCCACCTCGCTGAGATCTATCTTTTAAGGGGTCCCTTGTTCCTGTGCGTTCAGTAATTCCAGAGATACGGACTCCTTCACCCTGCCTGGTAGGCGAAATTACCTAGAGAAGGGATGGTACAAACGGGCGACAACAAATATGGCTGCCATAGCGACCCCACTTCAAGATGCGCTGTGATTGGCCGGCAGTTGTATAACCCTCGCTGTGATTGGCCGGTAGTGTGATGACGCAATTTTGGCGCGAGATCCGGTCCACGGCAAGGATCTCAGTTTACATACAGAGAAGGCTTTACAGGCTGAAATTCACGGCGCGGATCTTCTAAAACTTTTGTGATTTAATAGTTAGGAGAATTTTAAGATTTGTTTTATAAAAAAAGTTACATAGTACAACTTTAACTATTGAAAAATAGCAGATATACAAGCTTACAGCGCGGCACCGAGTGCTGCGCTGCGAGCTTGTAGATCTGCTATTTTTTTTAAATCGTGAAAATGTGTGCAAGAAACCTATGTCAAGGACCCCCAAGATGATATGTATTTGGCCACGGACCCCGATCTCAAAATATTTAGTTCCAGGAACCCCCAGAAGCAAAACTTGAGTTAGAAATGTTCGCTTAAAAAATACATATATTCAAAGATTTTCACACATTTTCACAACTTTTCAAAAATAGCCGATCTACAAGCTCGCAGCGCGGCACTCGGTGCCCCTCTACCTTGTGCCCCAGTAACTCAGTCCCACTTTCCTACCCCTTGTGACGCCACTGACACTTAGCATTAGGACAATAATCCAAAAGTGTCTTTTACCTGAGCAGGTGAGTCCAACAGTCTTGTCAGGTGAGCAGGTGTTTCTAGTTGAGTCTGAGGTTCCACAGTCCATGAGGACAGACTCGTTGCCTTCACACTGGAACTCTTTAGTCCATATTGGAGCCTCCACTTTTCCATAGAGCGCCCCCTGGAGGACTGAAGGAGCCCCACAGCCAAGCTCCCTACAGAGCACCTCTGCATCCTGCTGGTCAAAGTCATCTTCACACACCGAGACCCACGACTGATCAGACTTCAGCTCCACTCTGCCTGAACACGGACCAGTCCCATTCACCAACCTCACTGACTCTGGAGAGAGAGAGAGAGAGAGAGAGAGAGAGAGCGAGAGAGAGCGTGTGTGTGTGTGTGTGTGTGTGTGTGTGTGTGTGATTAATCACAGCTCAAAAAATAATAATCATGATCATTAAATATTTTAACACGATTAATTCAAAAAATGTACCGCAGTTAACACAATACATTTGACAGCTAATATATATATATATATATATATTAGGCCTGTCACGATTCACCGTAAAATCGATTTAAACCGATTTAATTGGGGGACGATTCGAATCGATGTTTTAAAAAAAAAGGAATCGTGATTCGACCAACAGAGGGCGCCCTCGAGTTAAACTCCATTCCTTCTTCAACGTCTCACGTCACTGCGTGTTCAACGTCTTACGTCACGCAGCTACAGCAGGAAGGCGGGTGCGCGTGTGCGTTGTGGACAGGGGCATAGTTCCGCCTTCAAATCTTACCGTAAGGTCGTGGCTACCCATGGTTATTGCCCAATCACCGCCGGTTGCTTCCGTTGGACTCTGAGAGCATCGCACGGCCGTTTTTCTACATATAATCCAATGCATGTCCCCATCTTTAAAGCCTTTTATCTCTGATGTATTTTTTAGGCTAAAACTGTGGCAAGCTGTGGCAAAATGACCAAATTTTGATCGGCAAACAACAGCCATGATCAACACTGGCCCATACAGTGTGTTACACAACAACATCCTGTCTACGGTCATGTGACCAAGTGACGTCATCATGACGCATGCATTGACGCAGCAGGGCCGTTTGCAATACAATGGTGGTGGGTCTGGGCAGTGGCAAACAACTCTGGCGCCACCTAGTGGGCAGCTAATGTGTTAACACTTTCATACATACTTTATGGTTCCAATCGCTAGTTAAAAATTGCCTTTCAATCACGATGATATGCGTTTTGTGAAAATAAGGCCCCATTTATTTTAAAATTGATGATAAAGTTGGGGGGGGGGGGGGGGGCTGTATTTCGGGAGGCTCCGACCACATTCTCCCATGTATCCCTGCGGTTGCACGTGACCGTTGGCAGCCAATAGCATTCTCTGATGCCTTTACCCATGCACCGTGTGTGTGTGTGTATGTGTGCCTGTCACTGTTGCACGGGTCGCGTGCATGCACGCATGCACCAGGTGCGTGCGTGTGTTGTAACTGTGACTATCTCATCTTCCAACAGGTATGGAAAGGAATAAGAATAACTACAGTTGCCAACCCCTGCACAAATAAGTTGTTCAAGACCAAACGCACCCAAATGTTGTATACAAATAACACATACATGATCCCCATACTTCTATTCACCTTATTTTGATGTTACATTTTTTCATTCATCATAAATATACTAGGCCTACTTTCATTTCAAAGTATGATGTAGGTCTGTTGTTATTTCATTTCTACTGATCAACTATATTCACAATTATAGCGAAGCAATCCTCCTACACATTGTCTGTCTGTTTCAATAATATGCACTCCTCGATCAATGGGCTGCTCTTTACATTATTATGCTCCTAAGAGGGTAAGAGTTGTTGTTATGCCTTAGTTTGTGCCTGGCTTACAGTACAGTTGGCTTGCTATGTACCACAGAAAAAAGGCGTTCTTTGATACAGTATTGAAAAGAGGGTAAGAGTGTTGTTTTTAAAAAGAACAGGATTTGACATTAAAGAATTTTACACTTTTTCGTCATTTGCGATTTGCGACTGTATAGAGGACAGTGTTGGGCAATATTACTTAGAAGAGTAATCGTTACTTATTACTTATTACTCCTTGGAAAAAGTAATAATATTATATTACTTATTACTTGGAATCAAGAGTAATATGTAATATATTAAGTTATATTACTTTTTTTTTTTTACCTGCAAAATCTGTTTAGCCAGCTCCTTTTAGAACTGAATCCAATTTATTGGAACAATAAGAGTCTCTGGGATGCGATTAAAGAAATTATAATTGCAGGCTTTGTAATTTATTAATCTCAATTAATCACATTTTAATCACACTTCAATATTTGACCTGGGAACAGTTAGAAACTTTTTTAATGGATTTTATCAATTAATAATTAAGACATATAATATATAACCCAAAAAAACATTGCTTATTTTTTATTACATTTAAAACTCTCAGCTCTGTTGAAGACCCCTGCCTATCCTTAAATAATAGGCTACATATTTTCTTTTCTGCCTAAAAAGTGTAGGCTACTTTAGATGTGAGGTGCAGGGGCTCTGGGTGTTCCCACTAAGGAAAGTAGGCTTTCAACTCCCTAAAACCGTCTATTTCGGTGAGTAGTTTTACATTTTATAACAGACATGAGGCTTATTGGGCTCAGACAGTGGAGGCTACGCTAACTGGCTATTAGTGGCTAACAGCAGCAACTCAGTCCGCAGTGGTCCACGGTGGTCCCGCTGAGCTCCGCGGACGGTCCGCGGCGGATCCCCGCGACGGACCCCTCCGCGGCGGACCCCCGCGGACCCCTCCGCGGCCGAGAGGAGTGCTTGTAGATTGTAAATGTCCCATCCATGTAAGCGCGTCGCACGCTGATGCTCGCTCTGTGACTGTGACAGGCAGGAGGCAGCGCAGCGCTGTCACTGGTCCATGCACTGGTCTCATGACATAAGCAACGTCATAACTGTGCGCACTGCGCAAATGACTGATCTACAAGCTACATCGCATCTCTGTAGAAGTGTAGATGTATGTTGATGTCTTGTAGATCTGTTCTTTTTCTGCAATCGGCTAAAATGGCTAGTAACGGAGTAGCGAGGCTTTTTTTTTGCGGAGTAAAGCGTTATATATTACCATTTTTTTTAGAGTAATACCTTACATTACTCGTTACTGGAAAAAGTAATAATATTACAGTAATATATTATTAGTAATTCGTTACTGCCCAACACTGATAGAGGATAAGAGAACATCTAAAAGATACAGGGTTCATTGTAAGAGAAGACAAGAGAACTATATATATATGTGTGTGTGTGTGTGTGTGTGTGTGTGTGTGTGTGTGTGTGTGTCACCGTTAGATCGAGAAACGGTTAAATTGAGAAACAGAGCGCTCGTCGTGCGGCGCGGGGCGGAACAATTGCGGTCACAACAATGACAACGACAGCGTAGCGCTGGCAGGAATGATAGCGCCTCACCCCACGGAGGTTAGGGTTAGGGTTAGAGTTAGGGCTGTTGTCGCCATCTCATGGTGACAACGCAGAATTACACAGGTGCGCTGATATCAGTGAATTGATCCAGGTGGTGGTAGGGGTGTGTGGTGAACTACAAAACGAGCGCTCTTACCACGATCTAACTGAGTTACCCAATCTAACTGTAACATATATATATATATACCATTTTCTTCAAAACATGACAGAGGCCATTATTTTAAGAAGGCTTCTGTCATTGTTGAAGTCATTGTGTGTTACCTGAACAGGTCACGACCACACCGTTCTCGTATCTGCCAGACCTCTTTGGTCCACACTCCCTCAGGAAAGTTTCAGATCCAACACACGATGATACTCCAGGCCTGAGTCCAGGTAAAGTCCATACAGATTGAAAACGGTTGCGTGTTGAAACTGCTGAAACAGCAGGTCCACAGTCCAGTTGTCTACACACTACAGATGATAACCTCGTGTTCCAGCCATTGTCCCCAGCCGGTCTCCACTCTCCCTGGTGATTCAACTCCACTGTGCCAGTACAGTTGCTGGTTCCTCCCACCAACCTGACATCATTAGGCTCTGTACAGAAGCGATAGAATTAGCAGTTTAAAAAGGGTGAACAAAGAAAGAAAGAAAGAAAGAAAGAAAGAAAGAAAGAAAGAAAGAAAGCTTTAAATTCTGAAGAGCTACGACCCCAGAACAACTCCATCTTTCAACCACCTTGGCAACGGCGGCCATGTTTGTTTACATATGAAGACAACACGTGTTTCCTAAACCCACCAGGCTTGAGCTAAGACCCGCCTCGCGGAAACGCCTCTCTCAATAATCTTAACTCATTGAGTGCCAGCGCCCTCTAGGGGCCAAAGAATGCCAGCGCATCTCTCATAGGCGAGCGCTTTAGCTTCCAGGACCTAACCTTCCAGGACCTCACGTGCTCACGTTGAAGCACGGCATGGAAATGTCCCGGATGAAGATGCTAACAGAATGGCTATTCCCATTTGGTCATCTAAAAGATCATTTTTGGGCGATTTCACCGTAAATAAACCTCGTGCCGCTTCCAGAGCACACAATCCAGAGATATAAGCCTTTAAAGATGTGGTCTTTCATTGGATTAGGCGGAGATTGGCGATTTCGTTCGCAAATAACGTCCGGCCGGGACGTTGTTAGCTTTCGGCTAGTAGCTACAAAAATCAAGCCAGGCTTCAGAAGGCCTCTTATCATTTTAATCCATTTCATTAAATATCCCGGACTAGTTCGGGATAGGCACCCTGGAATACGTCGCGCCGCTTACAATGAACATTGGGTGAACATTTGGGGGGGTCTAAACTTTATTTTAAACCATTTTCAATGGAATATATCGTCGGACAGAGTAGAATGGCTTGCTGGCTAGCGGCTAGCGAGCCGGGACCACCCACGTTGCTCCAAGCAGCTCGGGGTAAGTAAAATAGCAAATAAAAAATTGTTTTTGATCCCGAATATCCCGAACTAGTACGGGATAGGCACTGTATGAGTTAAGTATGAAAGTGCATACAGTGCTCTTAGTGCAAAGCAATACAATAGGCCTACCTACTACCTACTGATCCATTACAATAATACACGCAGCATAATATACCCAAAGCCAAGATTGTCTTCAAGCCTTTACTAGGTCTGACTTTATCCACCCTCCATGTGTCCAGCAAGGATTTACTAGGTCTGACTTTATCCACCCTCCATGTGTCCAGCAAGGATTTACTAGGTCTGACTTTATCCACCCTCCATGTGTCCAGCAAGGATTTACTAGGTCTGACTTTATCCACCCTCCATGTGTCCAGCAAGGATTTACTAGGTCTGACTTTATCCACCCTCCATGTGTCCTTTACTAGGTCTGACTTTATCCACCCTCCATGTGTCCAGCAAGGATTTCAGCCACTCCTGGAAGTTCTCGCGTTTCCCGCGAGGCGGGTCTTAACTCAAGCCTGGTGGGTTTAGGAAAGACGCGAAGAAAACATTATGGCCTCTATATCATGAATACCCGAACAGATCTTTTTTTTTTTTTTTTTTTGAAAGCTGTGAACGGCATGCACACGCGTGGTGCATGATTCATGCACCATCGTGCACGTTAAAAGGTAAGAAAATGGTGGCATGGAATCATACACTACCGGCCAATCACAGCGCGTCTTGCCGTCTTTTCAGGAAGTAGATTGCCTCAACAACAGTGTTTACTCTGGTGTAGGAGTCTAAGCCTGTTACTCCCCAACGCCTGGTCGCAGAGAAAAACTGACGAAAAAAGACATACCGCTACTGACCAGTAGTTGAGCAACTTCCATAGTATAGCTTTAAATGAAGAAAAAAGAACAGGGGTGTAAGATGGTACCTGTAGATGCAGGGTCCTGCGTTTGGGTGTCCGGGGATGATGGACACACTGATCATAGAGAGAGAAAACAACAACAACTATGTTGAGATACTTGAAATAGCATTTCATGGTTTGTACAAGATACATGGACGACGTGATGTACCAGCAGCCCCCCCCCCCCCCCCCCCACACACACACACACACACACTTTTGTGAAGAAGAAAAGGCGAGTGAGGTCTCTGCCAGGCCGGGTTGCCTACCCAGGGTCCGCGAACTTTGAAAAGCAATCATATCCACTTGGAATTCACCCTTTGTTAGCATTCTGGTTGGTCCCCGACTGACCAACCAGCAGGCTCTTTCTGCCCTCGTCTTTTTTATGTTGAATTTGCTAAAACATCATTTTTGGATTAATAAATGAAATAAACATTTAAAAACATGCTGAGTCACTATGCTGCCACTGAGCAGCTACATTTTACTGAGACCGAGTTTGAAATTAGAATTGAACACAACAGTATAACAATTCAAAGCAACTGAATTAAAAATGGTAGTGGATGGAGTGTCCCACCAAGACACAGCAACCAATGGGTGTGAAGAGGGGCGGGACAACGGGCGGGACTTGACAAAGGGTGATTTGGGTCTGAACGAATACATCTTGCTCACATATATTTTTGCCCCAGAGACAAATTGGCCTCATGGTGGCGCTACATCGCATGCATGGTCATAAAGTCAACAATCTTATTCCCCCGGATTCATCGGATTGTGATGCAACTCTCTGTGTAGGCCTGACAAGACTTTTCAACATTCCTACAGATGTTGTTAAAAACGAGGCATGCACGCACAATACTGTCTACATCAGCACTTAAAGGACAACTTTAGTTTTTTACAACAAGGGTTCATATTTTAGATTGTAATTAAAGAATATAAAAGATGAGTGTTAAATTGATTTCATTTACTTCTTTCTATTGTTTTAGAGATTCTTATTTCAGTGGTTGTGGGCATGCGTACAAGTGGCTAAATATGTAATTTTACACAGAATAAGCCCATTCCCAAAATACAACGCAACCTTTCATGGTTGGATGTGACTTATGGGGGATAGAAGTGTTACTGTAAATAGCAATAATGAAACTACTGGCTTATTGTGTCTAAAAAGACATATTTAGCCACTTGTACGCATGCCCCCATGCGTACGTATGCCCCACATTTTATCACGGTAAACGCAATAAAACAATAGAACGAAGCAAATGAAAACATTTTAACACTCACTTTTTCTTTTCTCTAATTACAATCTGAAATATGAACCCTTGTTGTAAAAAAACAAAGTTGTCCTTTAAGCGATAGACCAGGGTTCACATCTGGGGTAAAACAGGAAAGTTACTCATCTCATCAACATGGATCTGTCACCTGCTTCTAATGATATCAACGCACTTAATGCGAAATATTCACGTGCTTTCAGACTCTTCAATGCAGAAAGTATCCAGGATACTTGGATATTCAGTATCCAATAACTCACCAATGCAGAGATATTAGTAGTAAAATGTCGACATCTAGTGGTCAACCTCAGAGGAGCGCAAAAATAAAACCTGAGGTGACTCCCAGCCTCGAACCAGATGCCAAGTGTGCTCTGTTCCCCAGTGTAACGCTCCACGCCACTGACCCTGACGGAGCGGCGCGGTATTGGGCGCCAATGACCCCCGTGAGTCGCCACCGAGGCGAGCGCTAGCGAGCCGAGTTGCCGCGACGAACGGTGGGAACGGCGCCCAATCCCACTCAGCCGCGTTAGCGAGTTATGTGCCGTTATGGACAGAATAGTAAATATTCAGTCCCTCACTATCAACATCTACCCCACTATCCACGTCATAGATAAATGCACAAAAAAGGAGTCACTTCATCTGTTCATTAGCTCAGTCAGTAGAGCACGGATGCAACAAACCCACGGTTTGGGTTCGATTTCCCTGAGGGGAATAATATTCAAGGCGAGAGATATCGGCGCATGCGTACTTCAAAGTATCCACGGAGGATACTCCTCCGTGGATACCCAGTGCATATTCTCTGCATTCAAACGTCTGAGAAATGGTGAAAAAGTCGGATTGAATGCGAAGAGAGCAGTCGAAGCCGGTGCACAAACACATATTATTTGGACACTGCTCCTACACATGAAAAATCACACTCTAAAATCACGCTGCGACCTGACGGTGGCTTATCTCCCGATTAGGGAGTCTTACAGGTGTGAATCAAGTGTGTGTGCGTGCGTGTGTGTGTTGGGGGAGTGGTGGCTTGCTGCTACTGCACTGCTGTGAGTGTTTTTGTCCAGGAAATCTCTGCATGTCCAACAACCCTCCATCCCTGAGTTCTCCCAGCTGCTGGCTCCACTACTCATCCTCTTCCTTTCTGCTTCCCAGCAACACTCATCTCAGCACCATGTTTACATTCTGATTCATTACAACATCGACGCCTCGACATTCTGTTCTCTTTACAAATACATGCGGTACATCATTTGAATCATTTCTACACAGGGTTGACACTATAAGGCCATGTTTGCTTGTGGTGGATATTTTGTCAAAATGCATTGTTTCGCCGCGGACAAACAACATGACCGTAGAATAATATTACCAGAAACACATAAAGAGAGATAGCCCTGAAATGACCATATTACAGCTCAGTAACTCTGAGAGTGTCAACATGGAACCATAACTCTCAGAGTTACGGGGGTCCTTGCAAATAAAACATTTTGAGCGCCGGTGGAAAAAGTACTAAAACATTTTACTTAAAGGCCCGCTGACACGCCCCGAAATTATAATAGCATGATACAGTAGGTCACATGGTCTCTCTGAAAACGGTCTGAAACAGTCTGAAACTCATGTCACAGTGTAATCTGGCCAGCACGTCCCTGCAGGTGGGCAACCCTAACGCCTGTTTCATATCCATAGGACTTGAAATGACGATATAAAATAGCTGATATAACTCACAAAAATATGAGTATATTTTATTGTTACTGTTGTTGTTTAGATTAAATGACGATATAAAATAGCTGATATAACTCACTAAAATATGAGTATATTTTATTGTTATTGTTGTTGTTTAGATTAAATGACGATATAAAATAGCTGATATAACTAAAAAAAAATTGAGTATATTGTTATTGTTATTGTTGTTGTTTAGATTAAAGGTACAAAATCCCGGTGGAATAAGAAAATAAATAAATAAATACCTTGTGGTGACAGCGTGAGTCCAAGGATGAGTACGATGATGATGGAGAGATGCATTGTGTTGGACAGAGAGTTCCAAATGACACCCTGGACAGATCACCTACAGCTTTTATGATGTCTGTGAAGGGGGTGTGGTGTCTGTGGTGGAGAGTTGAGAAACACTGTTCTAGTTGACCATGACTGCTGGGAACTGTGATACTATTACACTGTATAAGGTAGATAAAAACTGTACGCATAGTAATATATATATATTGCTCTAGTGTTATAATCAAGAATCAAATCAAGGCTGTGGACGTTTGTTCATTGATCACAGCAGGTTAACGATTAATGTAATTACGACGCAGCTCTTACCAGAAATCACACAATGTGTCGCTACACTTCCAATAAGGAAGACGTTTAATTACAATACTAAGATAATAAACTATATGGAGAGGGTATGGCCCTAAAAAGGAGGTCACGCGCGCACACACACACCCACACAGAGAGAGAGAGAGAGAGAGAGAGAGAGAGAGAGAGAGAGAGAGAGAGAGAGAGAGAGAGATGTGCTCGTAGATTATTTCTCTATTGTGTAACAATGCTTCCTGGCAATAACTTTTATGCCGTTGACGAGCCCTAAATGGTGTCACATACGGTAAGCTATGTAAGGCAGGGGTTTTCAAACATTCTTTTGACTCAGGTCACCCCTGTAAATAACGTTCTCATCCACAGCACCCCTAATTTACACTGTTAGTTTTCTTTTTTTAGAATCTTCGTAATACATCGTATTACACAACATAAACATGCACATATTTCCACCAGGGATGCGATATAGGCTATGTTACGGAGAAATACCCTTTATAGATGGTGAAGTGAAGTTAGACAGGAAACGGGGAGAGATATATTTTTTATTATATATTTTGATGCATGAAAGCACAATATCTTAACCATTGAAACAAAGGGATATCCCTATGACTGAGGGAAATACTATATGCTTTTGAGGCCATCAGGTTGAGACAGTGAGTCACTCTGCTACATACGTACAGGTATATGCCCAGCGAGGGTTTGAGTGAAAGAGCGATGCCAAGCGATTGAGCGTGGCAAGTGGGTGACGGGGCACCCTGGGGTGCCGTGACGGCAGTCCAGGGGTGCCGCAAGATAAATTGATAATATTTGGAATTTATTTGGACACTTAAAAATATATTTAGTATAATTTTAAATTTGAAGAACAAAGTTATTTTCAGTCAGTTCTAACCAAAATGGCTATTATCTCAACGTTTTCCTCGCAACATAATCACTAAAATATCGTCACTGTCGGGCAGAAACCTCGTATCTCCAAGTTTCAAATGTATACGTATTTTGGTAAAGCAAAGCCCTGCTTCATCATACTCGACTGTCGCACAAGACTAGTTAAAACAGCCGATCTACAAGCACACAACGCCTCGCGATGCGAGGCGTTGTGTGCTTGTAGATCTGCTGTTTTCACTAGTTTAGTACATTTTATAGATGATAAATACAAAACGGTTTTGGACATAAATGTTTCCACCCGACAACGACGATATGCTATAAATATAAGGTGCTGGGAGTGAAAATTATAATGTAGGGGTGCCTCGGATTAAAAAAATATATATTTATGGGGTGCCCTGAGACAAAAAAAGTTTGGGAACCCCTGGTCTAGAGCTCTACAGTGTTTGGGAACCCCTGGTCTAGAGCTCTACAGTGTTTGGGAACCCCTGGTCTAGAGCTCTACAGTGTTGATAAAGAGGAGATGATAAAGAATTGGAATCTGTGGATTGTTGTTCCCCGGGCTTTGTGGAATGAAGTTGGAGTGGAGGCAGGTTTATTCAGGTTTATTCACGTTTATTCACGTTTATTCACAGAGTTACAGCATCATCCCCGAGGCCCAACGCAGGCCTCAGTGTTGACACCACACACAGTACATTTATCAGTCAATGGCATATCGTCGTTGTCGGTTGGCAGGGGCGTCACACCAAATTCTGGGCCCTGGGTACAAGGATTCACTGCGGGCCCCCCATGAATGTTAACTATTGAAAAATAGCAGATATACAAGTTCACAGCGCGGCACCGAGTGCCGCGCTGCAAGCTTGTAGATCTGCTATTTTTGAAAAAGTGTGGAAAAAGTGTGCAAGAAACCCATGTTTCCATGTCAGTGGTGCTCAAACCTTTTCATGTGAAGGACCCCCAAAATGATATGAATTTGGCCACGGACCCCCATCTCAAAATATTTAGTTCCAGGGACCCCCCCGGAAGCAAAATCTGAGTTACAAATGTCCGCTTAAATACATATTCAAAGATTTGCACACATTTTCACAACTTTTCAAAAATAGCAGATCTACAAGCTCGCAGCGCGGCACACACGTATATATATATATATATATATATATATATATTAAGGGTGCCGGAAAAAATCGATATGAATCGATTATCGGTTTCAACACTAGCGATACGGCCGCACCGATGCGCGTTTACCCGGATCGGTCCAAATCGCGGCCGTATCGGTCGATGTATCGGTCCTAAAGTAATTAATCGGATTAATCGGATTTTAGCATTAAATAATTAACCTGCTGTGAAATTCTGAACTTACTTACTCATCGTTTACTGTTACAAATCATTACTTCAAAAGTGAGCGCTCTGCTAGCACAGTCAGTGCTGCAGTGCAACGGAAAGAAAAAAAAGAAAAAGCTGCCTGCTGCTCTGTCCTCCAAATAGAGCTGGGTTTCTGCGTACTGCAGTCACTGTCCTGCGGGAAGCCGCAGATCTACAAGCCCACAGGGTGTTGCATGTGTATGGGTTGTAAACTTATAGATCTGCTACTTCCGATGCAGCGTGTATGACGCTCGCATGTGCGACACACAGCGACTTGTAAACAAACCAACAACGTGGTTGAGTTCCATCACTATGGATTCATTATTCCAGTGGAGAAACGCAAGTTTGGATTTTATAAGAATGCGACAGTAATGGATAGGATTATAACACTTTTCCCAGTAGAACCCGGTTCTACTAGAACCATCAGAAGTCCCTGCGCTTGTCGACAGCAAAGGTAACGAGCACAGGTCTCCACCAGGCCACACAAATCGGCCTGTTATAGCGCCACCATGAGGCTGATTTAAAAAATGTGGGGCAGAGGTTCTGAATTAGCATCCAGGGAGTGTGTGTGCTCAGTTTGGCAGCGATCGGGCCAACGGCGCCGGAGATTAGCTGGTAACAACCAGGCCACACAAATCGGCCTGTTATAGCGCCACCATGAGGCTGATTTGAAAAATGTGGGGCAGAGGTTCTAGATTGGCATCCAGGGAGTGTGTGTGCTCAGTTTGGCAGCGATCGGGCCAACGGTGACTGAGATTAGCTGTTCACAAACTGCGAGGACGCACGGACGCACGGACGGACGCACGGACGGACGGACGGAGGGGAAAACATACTCTCCCTCAGCCTTCGGCTGGTGGAGACAATAATCACAGCATCAGCTTTTGGCTACTATAGAGTATTGGTTTTCAAAGTGGGGTCCGGGGACCCCCAAGGGTCCTTGAGGGAGTTCTAGGGGGTCCTCGGCGAAATGATAGGAACCAAATGGACCCTTGGGTATGTGTAACTCAGGGGAGTGTACAAATGGACCCTAATGGGTCCATTTGGTTCCATTTAAACTTAAGACAGCCTGATCCATGTCAAACTGGGGGTCCTTGACATTGATTTTTTTTAGAACTACTGCAGTAGAGCCATAAGATAACAAGTAGACATGATGTGTGCCAGACTTCAAATGTTGCACTTAGCCTACTTTATACTGCTGTTGTTACTGTTGTAAAGTGGATCTCTTTGAAATGATCTTATTGACTGAATAACAGCAGGCTCCTTTACTAGTTTTATTTGGTGATCTGATCTGTGGCATTGCTGAGGATTGATCTGATCTGTGGCATTGGTGAGGATGTATTTTAGTTTTTCAGTGTTATTATAGCAGCTTTGCAAAGTACAATTCACCGTTTGTCAGCCTTCTGATTGGTCCATGAGACTCCCTGACTGGCCAACCAGAAAAATACATTCACTTTTTGCAAGCGGGGGTGGAGTTCTGCAGTCGGAGAAAGTGGGAGCCGTCTTTCACCGGCTGTCCGCACTGCGGAGCACGGCCAGGCCGCTCGCGACCATAGCGTTTGCGATCATTGTAATGAATAAGCTTCAACAGACTAGTTCACATGGACCTTATCAATGGTCTAACTTGTTACGTTTGGGTACATATATTTTAAATGGTCAGAATTACGAAAAGCCAGCCTATTATGTGAGGAGATGTTGGAGGAGAACAGATTATAGTTCTCCTCTTCCTACCCAAGATGCAATGCGCGATTTCTATTCTCTCTCTGATCCAGAGGATTAAACTAATTAAAACATATATTTTCGGGGGAAAATTACTGTTTTGCTATGTAATTACTGTACCTTTTTCTTCCCTTTTTATTAATATCACATAGATGTGTTTTTTTTGGTACTTTATATAGCTGTAATGAGGCTATGAAGGAAAAAAAATCCCATCCACTTCCACTATAAAAGAATCTGCAATAGTGATTCTGTCCCACTGGGATTAAACAAATTAAAACATATATTTTCGGGGAAACCCCCTGTTTTGCAATGTAACTACTGTACCTTTGTCTTCCCTTTTTATTAATATCACCTAGATGTTTTTCCTTTGGTACTTTATATAGCTGTAATGAGGCTATGAAAAAATAAAAAATCCCATTCACTGCCACTATAAAAACAATCTGCCCAGGGTTAATGTCCCAGCCTAGTAACAGGGCAGAATGGGGCGGGATTTGCAAACTAGTGAATTATTGCACTGTACTGAAGCCTGAAGGGCCAGGCCTTTTGTGTGTTTGTTTTATATTTCTCCACCTGACCAACTGTAACTGCTAAAGTGAAGTTCTTAGAAATGGGTGTGTGAGACAGATTTTCAAACCATGTCAGTAGGCTTTGTAGTTTACATTAATTATTTTTTGTATCTACATGTCTGTGTCTATTTAGAATGAACACAACAATGACATGATACTAAAATGATTTGTCATCCATCTTTCTTTACAATTTTCTGTTATTCCATGGTCTTTTATGAGATATCCATTATTTGAAGGTCAGCAATGCTACTTTATAGATTATAGCTTCTTAATTGAATGGAAAATTAATGTTTCATTAAACGTATGTATCAGATCACACCGTATCGCATCGAATCGTATCGAATCGTATCGAATCCAATCGAATCGCATAAAATTCCACAAAATCGAAATCGTATCGAAATTGCACTGTATCGAATCGTATCGAATCGTTCTGTATGTAAGATGTATCGTCTCTGAATCGAATCGTAGCCCATGTATCGGATACGTATCGAATCGCCTTGTAAGGGATGGATACACACCCCTAATATATATATATAGTAATTACCCCCAATGACTCTGTACATTTATTGTAATAATAAATATATATTATTGAACTCAAGTCTACATGGCAAGAGTAATCAATAGAGAAAAATGTCATTTTGGGGGTCATGGTGGTCACCCTTCTCTGACCTAACCATGACACTATAGGGCTGAAAGTGTTGTTGACTGTTAAAATCAGCACAGTTTGCATCCTGATGGCGAGCAGACTCTTGCATCATCGTGGAGTCTGTGTCTCGACGCCTGGTACCTGTTTCCTCTCTCCACTACTTTTTTAGAAACTGAGAAGAGTAGCTATTTTAGTCCTTCTTGTAACTGTCAGATCAATCTCACCCTAAAAATAAATGGTGCATTTATATATCACCTTTATCCAAGGCACTTTACAACTCAGCACAAAAAGAAAGGAAACTTGACTTCTGTCTATTATTTCTCCCCTTTAATAATACCAATTTGTATTGTGTTTATATCACTTAATCGTTGATTTGTCACTTTTACAATGAGGTACAGCTTGTAAGCATGGGGCATTTGAGGCTACACAGCCAAACGTGTCAGTAGCACCAACCAAAATGATGCCAAAATGGCTTGCAATATACTGTTCTGCTGGCATTTACTCTCATTTTGGGCTTCCTGACACTGAGCTTAAACATTAACAAATTGTAAAAATGGCCAATATGCAACAAAGGTGAACTCCAAAAGAACAATATTGCAGGCCTGCCAGGCCATTTTGACAATTTTTGGAGGGGCGCTACCCACACGTTTGGCTGTGTTGCTCATTCCACGAATGCCAGATCTTTACAGGCTGTACCTCATTGTAAAGGTGACAAATCAACGATAAAAATGATATAAAACACAATACAAATTGGTATTATTAAAGGGGAGATATATTGGACCGAAGTCCAAGCTATCTTTCTTTTTGTGCTCAGTTTAGATTGTGCATTATATTCACCCATAAGTAAAAGTCTGAACTCTAAATGTACTTAAGTAAATGTACAAAAGTAACGGTATCAAAATGTAATTAAAGTACCAAAAGTAGAACGTACTCATTGTGCAGAATGTCCCATTTCAAATCTTTTGATAATAGATCTACCGTAATCGGCTATTTTCAAATAGCCGTTAATGTATGTTTTATAATAATAAATCTATACATATATAAATAAACAAGCCAGTTTTGGCCAAGGTGTGCTGTTTTAGTTTTTCTACCTTTCAGTACACAGTGGATTGTGACATTTTCTATTATGAAACATAGGGTTTTAGTAACATTTTCTATGTGTATGTTTCATTGTGCTGCTACATTTCATGATCTAAATTCACATGTGTATACTAAGGCAGTGGTTCTCAACCTTTTCAAGCCGCGGCCCCCAAAATCATAACATTTTAACCCCCCCCCCCAATATTTCACTATTTTAACCCCCCCCCCCCCCCCCCCCCGACGAGCACTAAGAGTTGAGGCATTACATTTTGTATAACACGGTTCTATTGTGAAAATAGCCGATCTACATGCTTGCGAGGCGTTGTGAGCATGTAGATCTGCTATTTTCACAATTTCTGCCTCTAATATTTGACAATTTGGACAATGTTTAATTTGTCATTTTAGAGGTATTAAAATGTCCTTAAATTGTCACTTTAGAAATGTGCAGATACCCTCTATACACTTAAACTTTATGATGGATTGTTTGCTGTTGAGAGTGAAAACAATGTTGCACATAAAGTTAATCATCTGAGGACTCCCCAAAATAATTTGGCATTGCAATAATTTAACATTGGTTCTCAACCCACAGGTTGAGAACCAATGTACTAAGGCCAATACTTGTTTCAGATGTTAGGTAGATGTATGAAACTATGAATGACATCCGAGAAAGATTTTGAGTTGCCAAAATCAGTATAGAAGAAATGTACAAGCAAAAACAGCAGCACAAGATTTACGTTTTTTTGTTATTCACTTTTATATACAATTCTGTCTGCTGACAAAAATCGTACAGGTGCCAAAGTCAAACAAGTCATCAACATTAGCCATCAACAAAAAGCACATACAAAGGGAAATACTATTAGGATATACACATGTACATAGCCTCAGCAAGTTCTCACTATAAACCCCCCATTAACAAAATAGCCGGATGTGTTGCCAGAGTTGTGAGAGGAATAAGCAACCAGGTCTACGAAAACAAGCCTAAAACAAGTGATTCATAGGCCAAATGAGCACGTTAAAGGGATCCCTGGCTAATACAACAAATATGCCTTTATACATTATAATTGTCCTCTATAAATACAATGTAAAATTAAAAACACCTTGATTATTGTATTTCTTCTAGAAATAGCTAATATTTCACTCAATAGGGGAAATGCCTGTTGCAAGTTGATGATGTCATAAATGTAATGTGTGATCTATCCCTATGGAATTTATGGCATGCATGTGCAAATAAAAACAAACATAATACTTCCTATGGTTAATATGAGCATCAAATCAATATTTCAAATGTGTTTTTTGCACATGCATGCCATAAATTCCATAGAGATAGATCACACATGACATTTATGATATCATCAACTTGCGACAGGCATTTCCCCTATTGAGTGAAATATTAGCTATTTCTAGAAGAAATACAATATTTAAGGTGTTTTAATTTTACATTGTAGTTATAGAGGACAATTATAATGTATTAAGGCGTATTTGTCGTATTAACCAGGGATCCTTTTAAAACCAATATACGTCGGCTATTTCAAAATGGCCGCTCTACAAGCTCACAAATGCAACCAAGTGCCATTAATTTACAAGACCTAAGTAACTTGAAAAATAACCATACTGTAAATACCAACTTGAAAAAGAATCGTGATAAGATCGTGCCTCGTGATACCACTTGAAAATAATATTGTGATATTGTATTTTTTCCATGTCGCCCACCCCAGTGCTATACGTCTCCATCCAACGGTCGATAACCGAGGATGTTATCGTCACTGTCGGGCAGAAACCTCGTATCTCCAAGTTTCAAATTTGTAAATTTTTTCGCAAAAGTAAAGCACTGCTTCATCACACAAGGCTGTCGCACGAAAGTAGTGAAAACAGCCGATCTACAAGCACACAACGCCAAGCGGTGCGAGGCGTTGTGTGCTTGTAGATCGGCTGTTTTCACTAGTTTAATCATTGTAAAAATGATTAATACAAAACAAACGGTATTGGACATACAAGGTTTCCATCCGACAACAACAGTATGCTTGACATTAGCATCACACTATGGAGTAGAGAAATCCCCCCACAAAAGCCTTTTTTTTCCCTCTAATTCTTTTCTTTTTTTTGGGTAATAATGGGCCCCGCCTGCCGGTTGTCCACCGCGGGTAAACCAACACAGGACAGTCGGAGCCTTTGACAACGGAGTCCTCTTCTTCATCAGAGGAGGGGCTTTCTTTGCCGTGGTCAGGTGACTCCTTAGGAACGGAAAACAAGGAAAAGGTCAAGCTGAGAACCGTTCAAACTAGAAAAGAAAGATTCTATGACATTTTTAAAGGGATATTTCACTTTCAAAAAAATCTTTTTGTCATTTTATTGTCTAATCAGGCTTTTGGGAACACCTAGGACAGTTTTTGAATAACGTCATTCAGTATTTAGATATTTGATATTCATTTCCCCCATATCTCCCTTCCAGGACCATTATAACTTCAAACTCTATTTTAACCATGATAGATTCAATTAAAACACCTGTCCTTTTTTCTGGTGACTCCTGACACCCTCCGAATATGTGAGCAGGCCGTGTTTTTTCGATAATATTTTTCATTGATTTCTATTATGTTTATTGGGGAAATGAAAATTATTAAATACAATAAAAGCTTATAAAAACATAAATGAAAAAACGTATCGAAAAAATACGGCCTGCTCACCTATCCGGAGGGTGTTCGGAGTCACCAGAAAAAAGGACGGTTGTTTTCATCGAATCTATGATGGTTAAAATAGAGTTCAAAGTTATGTTGGGTTTGTATAGTGTGTGCCAGCGGCTACGTCATTGTAGTCCTTAGCGGCCATTTCTTGGGTAAAAACACAGGTGTTTTAATTGTTTGATTGCATAGAACTAATGCTTTACTCCAATCAGAACACCTGTGTAAGGCTGTGTTTACCCAAGAAATGGCCGCTCTTAGAACTACATTTGGCACACCCTATAGGAAGGTCCTGGGCAAAATGGGGGAAATGAATATCAAATATCTAAATACTGAATGAAGAAATTCAAAAACTGTCCTGGCTGTTCCCAAAAGCCTGATTAGACGATAAAATGACAAAAATAGTTTTTTTGAAAGTGAAATATCCCTTTAAGTGTGCCTGCAGCTTGCTAAGTGTGTGCAACCGTTTTATCAAACACTCCTCATCCAGGGCCCATTCCTATACAAACTCAATGTAACTTCAAACTCCATTTAATCCATGATAGATTCATCAAAAACACACGTCTTTTTACTGGTGACTCATACTAGCCTCCGAATACGTGAGCTGGCAGTGTTTTTTTTTTTTTTTTTTTTTTTTTCATTTTATTTTTTGGGAAAATGAAAAAACATTATTAAAACCTTAAAATGCTATCTTTCATGTATGGTCATTGAGGGTAGACGAGTGCTACGGTAAGTGCTATGGGTTTAGGTGGAGTCTGAAGAGGTGAGTCTTCAGACCACGGTGGAAGCTAGGGAGTGAGTCTGTAGTTCTAATGGAAGCTAGGGAGTGAGTCTGTAGTTCTAATGGAAGCAAGGGAGTGAGTCTGTAGTTCTAATGGAAGCTAGGGAGTGAGTCTGTAGTTCTAATGGAAGCTAGGGAGTGAGTCTGTAGTTCTAATGGAAGTTAGTAGGGAGTGAGTATGTAGTTCTAATGGAAGCTAGGGAGTGAATCTGTAGTTCTAATGGAAGCAAGGGAGTGAGTCTGTAGTTCTAATGGAAGCAAGGGAGTGAGTCTGTAGTTCTAATGGAAGCTAGGGAGTGAGTCTGTAGTTCTAATGGAAGCTAGGGAGTGAGTCTGTAGTTCTAATGGAAGTTAGTAGGGAGTGAGTATGTAGTTCTAATGGAAGCTAGGGAGTGAATCTGTAGTTCTAATGGAAGCAAGGGAGTGAGTCTGTAGTTCTAATGGAAGCTAGGGAGTGAGTCTGTAGTTCTAATGGAAGCTAGGGAGTGAGTCTGTAGTTCTAATGGAAGTTAGTAGGGAGTGAGTATGTAGTTCTAATGGAAGCTAGGGAGTGAATCTGTAGTTCTAATGGAAGCAAGGGAGTGAGTCTGTAGTTCTAATGGAAGCTAGGGAGTGAGTCTGTAGTTCTAATGGAAGCTAGGGAGTGAGTCTGTAGTTCTAATGGAAGTTAGGGAGTGAGTCTGTAGTTCTAATGGAAGTTAGGGAGTGAGTCTGTAGTTCTAATGGAAGCTAGGGAGTGAGTCTGTAGTTCTAATGGAAGCTAGGGAGTGAGTCTGTAGTTCTAATGGAAGTTAGGGAGTGAGTCTGTAGTTCTAATGGAAGTTAGGGAGTGAGTCTGTAGTTCTAATGGAAGTTAGTAGGGAGTGAGTCTGTAGTTCTAATGGAAGCTAGGGAGTGAGTCTGTAGTTCTAATGGAAGCTAGTAGGGAGTGAGTATGTAGTTCTAATGGAAGCTAGGGAGTGAATCTGTAGTTCTAATGGAAGCTAGGGAGTGAATCTGTAGTTCTAATGGAAGCTAGGGAGTGAGTCTGTAGTTCTAAGTGCAACAAGGAGTTTATTCCACAGTTTGGGGGCCCAGGAGGGCGAACGGTCTAGGACGAGTGGATTTTAGCGAGGGTTCTGTCAGCATCCCTGTGTTGGCTGATCTGAGCGAACGGGTGGGGTTGTAGGGGTTGATCAGGCTTTGGAGGTATGGAGGTTCCGTACCTTTGGTTTGCGTCTGGCAGAGTCGTCATCACGTGTGGCAGAGTCACGGGGATGTTTCAAGCTGTCACGAGAAGAAAGTTCTGCAGACAGTGGTGGGAAAGAAAGTTAAAGCATGCCCTGGGCTACATCTGAGCAACATGTTGGCACAAATCCCTAATTACCCCCGACTACCGGCCAATGCTGGATAGTAGTCTGGAGCCTTAGGGGGATAGAATGGTCATTCTGTCACACTGTGTGGATAGTAGTCTGGAGCCTTAGGGGGATAGAATGGTCATTCTGTCACACTGTGTGGATAGTAGTCTGGAGCCTTAGGGGGATAGAATGGTCATTCTGTCACACTGTGTGGATAGTAGTCTGGAGCCTTAGGGGGATAGAATGGTCATTCTGTCACACTGTGTGGATAGTAGTCTGGAGCCTTAGGGGGATAGAATGGTCATTCTGTCACACTGTGTGGATAGTAGTCTGGAGCCTTAGGGGGATAGAATGGTCATTCTGTCACACTGTGAAAAGTGATGACTCATCATTAAACCATTGTTTTGTGGGGCAATGGAAAGTTTGTTGTGCAAAACAAATGTTTGCAATGGATTCAGAATCATGACAAACCCCTAGTCAGACCCCTCACATCCTACTTAAAGCAGATGTTTTATTTTCTGGGTATTTTCCTCCTGTATAAAAAGTCAAAGGGGGCCTACTTGATTTGGCTGCTGTTGCGACCCCGAATGGTCGCCGACTCGGGCTCCCTATCTAAATCATTAGAGCAAGCACTGGGCTACATCTGTGCAAACATATGGTGCTTTTAGACTGATTTGCACAAAATGACCAATTTAACGGTATCCCCCTATAAGGCCCCGGACTACTAGAGAGAGGACAATGCTGACCTGGTGAGTTGCTGCTCCTTCTCTCAGGACCGTGGCTGGTAGAGGAGGAGGAGGACACTATGATGTGATGACCAGGACAGTTAATGGTTCTGCTCTCAGGAGCTCGTCTAGTGGAGGAAGCTGTCCCTTTGTGAAGACCTGGTGAACTGCTCTTCTCTGGTCCATGGCTAGTGGAAGAGGAACCTTTGTGATGACCTGGTGACTGGCTCCTTCTCTTCTCTGGTCCATGGCTAGTGGAGGAGGAGGACCCTTTGTGATGACCTGGAGATAGGGGTGGGCGATATGGAAAAAAAATATACAATATCACAATATTTTTCCAAGCTGTATCACGATACACAATCTTATCACGGTTCGTTTTCATGTTTATTTTTCAAGTTACAACAACCACCTACACTACAAGTTAACAAAAACTAAAAGAAAGTGGAGTAACAGACCATTTAGACCAGTGGTCCTCAAAGTGGGATTCCTTTAGGGAGGTCTAAATTTACAGAATACAAATGAAACCAAATGGACCCTTACGGGTCCATTTAGTTTCATGTGTATACTGTCAGAGTTAAGGGGAGAACTGGACATTTTGAAGTTTGAGAACCACTGATTTTTTACCAAAATGCAGGTTTAAATGAATTCTGCAATGAATCTCTCTATTAAAACTCATCCAGTGCCCGGCATCTCCACTAGAGAGCGCCCAGTGGCCAGAGAATCCACCATAGACATACGCTGTATATGCACAAGCCGTGCGCAGCCATGACGCGCCTGAACACTTTCATTTGTGTCATGAACAGGAACAGGATGAAGTTAGCTTGAAGTTAGCTATTGGCTACCACTCATTTTAGAAGCCCAATTTTTGGCGATTTAGCCATGATTAAACCTTGCGCACCTCATGGATAGGCATAGAACAGAGAAAATTAGCTCCAAAGATCCTGGATTGCATTGGAGTGGACGGCAAATATCGGCGGCGCGACGCTCTCGCGGGCCGATGTAAACAAATCGCGGCCGGCGGCCGGCTCGAAAATTTAGGGTGTTTAAATAATTTTATATAATATCCCGAACTAGTTCGGGATCGGCCCCCCGGACGAAAAAAAGGCTGAAATAAAGCCGAACTAGTTATATGTACAGTATATACGATATCTCTGAAAAGGCATGTTGTGGAGACATTGTATCGTCTCAACGATATTCCTCACCGCATCGCCCATCCCCTACCTGGAGAGTTACTGGTTCTTCTCTCGGGTCCATGGCTCGTGGAGGACGAGGAACCTCTGGGATGACCGGGAGAACTTCTCTTTCGCCTCTCAGCAGTGCTGTCACAATTATGACATTTTACATGACGATTAATTGTCACTCAAATAATTGCGATTGACGATTTAATTGTGTTTTTTTGGTCGTTGGCTTGTGTAGGCTTTGAAGTTGCACATGGCAGATAATGACGCATAACCTAAATATACAAAGAAATGACTGACATATTTGACAACTTTATACTTAAAAAAAGGACATTGATAGTGGGAATAGCCGATCTACAAACTCACAACACGTCGCATCATTGTGACGCGTTGTGAGCTTGTAGATCTGCTATTTCCACTCTTTTTGAAAATGTTTGAAAATATATGTGTCACCGCTAGATCGAGAATCAGTTAGATCGAGTACCGGAGCGCTCGTGGGGCGGAACAAGAGGTCGCGTTGATCCACAACAACGACAACGAAGCGTCGGCAGGAATGATAGCGCCTCATCACCCCACGGAGGTTAGGGTTGGGCATAGTTTTACTGAGGTTAAGGTTAGGGTTAGGGTTAGAGTTAGGCATTGTAAGCTAATGGCTAAACACATCTGAGCTAGGCTAGTAGATAAACAACGAAAGAGGTGTCGCAAACGAGTGACGTCAGCGACTACACAAGTGAATGGCTGTTGTCGCCATCTCATGGTGAATACGCAGAATTACACAGGTGCGCTGATAAGAGACTATCAAAGTGAATTGATCCAGGTGGTAGGGTAGGGGTGTGGTATGAACGACAAAAACGAGCGCTCTTACCACGATCTCACTGAGTTACCCAATCTCACTGTAACATATCGTCGTTGTCGGGTGAAAACCTTGTATGTCCAAAACCGTTTGTTTTGCATAATATCATTTAAAAAAAGATTTAAACTAGTGAATACAGCCGATCTACAAGCACACAACTGCCGTGTCTAGTTTTCACTTGTACGATGAAGCAGGGCTTTGCTTTGCGACAGAACGTACATTTTTGAAACTTGGAGATACGAGGTTCCCAGCCGACAACGACGATATGAATGTTCTTTCAACAAGATTATGACGATTCTGACAAAATAATTGCGATTAGACGATTATGTAATAAGGCAGGCCTACCTCTCAGGTGCATGTCTAGTAGAGGATGAGGAGCCTTTGTGATGACCTGGAGATCTGCTTCTTCTCTTCTCAGGTCCATGTCTAGCGGTGGAGGACCCACTGTGATGACCTGTTGAGTTACTGTTTTTTCCCTCAGGTCCTTGTCTACTAGAGGAGGACCCTTTATGATGACCTGGAGATCTGCTTCTTCTCTTCTCAGGTCCACGTCTAGTGGAAGACCCACTGTGATGACCTGTTGAGTTACTGGTTCTTCCTTCAGGTCCTTGTCTAGAGGAGGACCCACTGTGATGACCTGGTAGATAGATAGATACCTTTATTATCCCAAGGGGGAAAATCAGTTGCCCAGAGGCAGCACAGCAGTATAAGGTTATTTACAAAGTTACAGAGAAGTAAAAAACAAGAACAGAGTACAGTAAAGAGCAAGGTACATTAAGAGAGGGAGCGAATAATATATAAATATATATACATAAAGTGTCCTTAAGCACAACTATCAAAAAAGTACAGTGTCCAAATCAAATTCGTATATTACTAGTAAGACACCTCAGGGTGACTTGCGACCTCAGGGTGACATGCGACGCCCTAAAGGGCGAGGTCGCGCCAATTCTTGGCCATCTGGCCAGTGATGTATGTTACAGTATGTTTGGGTAACTCAGGACGTTCATTGTAAGAGCGCTTGTTTTGTCGTTCACCACACACTAATCACCACCAGATGGCGACGACAGCCCATAGACAGCCATTCACTAGTGCAGGCGCTGACGTCACTCGTTTGCGACTCTCTTTCTTTATTTACTAGCCTAGCTGGGCGGTGTTTAGCCATTAGCTTAGCCATTAGCTTACTATGAGCGTTTATCGTGGGCTTGCCCAGGCCGTAATATAACGATTGCATTCACCACGGCTTTGTAACTCGCGCGGCTCGGGGGCAAAGAGCAGGACCAAGGTCCGCTGGCCTTCGCGCCGCTTGCAATGTCGTGGACAATCGAGCGGCTCCGCCTGGAGGACGTTGTTGTGGGCGACCGCTTGTTCCGCCCCGTGCTGCACGGCGAGTGCTCCGTTTCTCGACCGTACTGTTTCTCTAACAAACCGTGACATATATATGTTACTCATATATGGAGACCCCTTCATGATAGTTATGTTATGTCAAAACATGCCCATATATTACCAAATATGGGCATTCCCATATATGTCCGTAATATTGATAACATAATATCCTTAATAATGTCCTTAATATTGACAATATAGGAATCTCCATATATGGGCATAAAACGTACGTAAGTAATGCCAAGCAGGGCCTTGGTGAGTTAGGGCCTTGGTTTGATGCCTGTGGATCTCCATATACTGTATAGGCATAAGGGGGTACCCTAACATTCTCATTTTCGGCCTGGGGTTTATGACATCAGAAATCTCCATCTATGGGCATAACATATATTGCATGTATATGGATACATACAGTATTATTATTAATAAAGGATCAAATAAAATGAAAAGTCTATATATGGGTCATTCCCAGAAAAAGAAAAAAATTATGCCCATACATGGAGATTTCTTGATGAGCAAGTACAGGAAGTGATGTCACGTGACATCCGTTTTATGCCCATGTATGTCTGCTGTACCACATCACTGTGAGTCACTGACATCACGTGACATCACTTCCTATACTGACAGTCAGACAATACTGACAGTCAGACAAGCTACGAGATTTCTCAGGGTATAGTGCGACCTTCGGTCGCAATAAGTACGTTTTACCAATATAGGGTTTAAACGGTATTGGATAAGCAGCTCAATAAGTACGTTTTACCAATAGAGGGTTTAAACGGTATTGGATAAGCAGCTCGGCAAATAAAAGGTAAATTGATCCCAGTGCACACAACGGAGGACGATTTCACAATGAATTAAATCTCCACGTTACGATTATCGTGAGCGTTTTTTATCTGCCCAAATATGGGCTGGTGAGGTCAGACTTAGTGTGATGCGTAGGTTATCTCCATATATGGAGATTCAACTTCAATGAGTAACCATGGCAAATCACACCGTACACAAATGACCCTTATATAAGACCGGCATTATCTACCGACAGCTGCTATAAGCCAACCCTGGCGATAAGGTCTGAGTCGAAGAAATGCTTCTTTCCTGGCAAGAATTGCCCCTTTATACTGTAGGGCTCGTTTGTGTATTGTATGACATCACGCCACATCATCGGCTGAGGACTGTGTGATGTCATCATATCTCCATATATGGAGACATAAGTTGCTCATGCCCAAATATGGGCTGGTGAGGTCAGACTTATTGTGATGCGTAGGTTATCTCCATATATGGAGATTCAACTTCAATGAGTAACCATGGCAAACTGCCAACTGCCCGTATGTCTTGATAATTGGTAAAACAAACTTTTGGCCTATTTGTGGAGATAAGCGACCAACGGTCACTTATCTCCCGATTAGGGAGTCTTACTGGTGTTAATTCAAAGCATACAGGCATTTTCTTAAAACATTTGGTTGCAAGGAATTGCATGGCGAATCATTGTTGTGGTTTGGGCTTTAAAGCCATCAACCGAGGCATAGTAAGTAAGCCATTATATACAAGACAATCGATAAATGCAGCCCTAGGGCAGTGGTTCTCAACCTGTGGGTTGAGACCCACAGGGGAGTCCCCAAATGATTTTGGGGGGGTCCCCATGAAACATTGCGTTTTCTCACTCTACAGTAAACAAACCAACAGAACGATAATAGAACCGTGTTATACAAAATGTAATGCCTCTTAGTCAGTGTGTGGGGGTCCCCAGTTAAAATATGATTATTTTGGGGTTCGCGGCCTGAAAAGGTTGAGAACCACTGCCCTCCTAGGGTAAGATGATGTGCTTTTCACATCTTATAGAAAGACAGAGTATGATGTTCTCGTGCGCGCGCGTGTGTGCGTGTGTGTGTGTGTGTGTGTGTGTGTGTGTGTGTGTGTGCGTGCGTGCGTGCGTGCGCTATTGCACCTGGTTTCAGTCGCTCCCTCTCCCTCTCCGTTCTCTCTCTCCTGGCTGAGACAGCGCCGGAGGGAGAGCGCTCCCTGGTGGCTGGGAGGTCATCTTGACCCAGGGAGAGTTGAGCCCTATGGTAGAAGAGCAGCACAACGTAGGATAAGATTTGATACAGGATTTACATTGTTCTTTTTAAAGGACATAATTATGTTCATTCTCATATTCTGCATTTGTGGAGTATTAAAGGTGACAAAACAACATTTCAAAATGCTGCTCTTAAAAATGGAAGACAAAAAAATAAAAAGGTTTCTACAGGACAATGAATGAATGATCTCCTCACTTGTTTTGTAGGTCTCTGAAGTACTCGGTGATCTTTGCTTTCTTCACCTGATCACTCCAGTCCTGGAGAGAGAGAGAGAGAGAGAGAGAGAGAGAGAGAGAGAGAGAGAGAGAGAGAGTAGTGTTAAATTCAAAGCATGCAGGCATTCTTTAAAAGAGGCCCACCCATAGACAATGAGACCATATGACACGTTGGCACTTACCTTAGGAGACTCTGAGAGATCACACATGGTGGAGGGAGTGGGTGTCCTCTGGGTGCCGTCACCTGGTTCTGAGACAGAGGACCACGGAGCCGGACGCCAGGATGAGGACGGCTGGTCGCTCCGTGTTTCAGATGAAGAACTAGGTTTGGGACGGTCACTTCTGTAGTCTTGGTCTGGATGACCAGGTCTGGGAGGTAGGGGACATTCTGCCTCCACAGGTGACTGTTTGCTCCTGTGAACTTCACCACTCGACATGTGGTAATCCAGGTATCTGTGTATATTATTTGACACAGTGGGCTGTGCACCAAACTGCCACCGCTCATGCGTTTCTTGTTTAGGAAGCGAGGAGGATGCTGTTTTTCCTTCACTAGACAGCGGCTCTCTCTGTATGAAAGCCTCTCTGCTGCTGCTGAAAACAGTGGTTAGATTCGAATGACCGTAATCAAATGCTTCAGGTGAAGGATTAGGTTTGGGACCGTCCCTTCTGTAGTCTAGGTGTGGATGAGCAGATCTAGGAGGCAGGGGACATTCTGCCACAGGTGACCGTTTGCTCCTGTGAACTTCGCCACTCGACATGCGGTAATCTCGGTCTCCGTGCATGTTTGGCACAGCGGGCTGTGCACCAAACTGCCACCTTTCAGGCGCGACGTCCATTTCTTGTCTAGGAAGTGAAGACGACGCTGGTGGACAAGGAGGAGATGCCATTTTTATTTCATTAGACAGCGGCTCTCTCGGTATGAAAGCCTCTCTGCCGCCGCTGCTGAGAACAGTGCTTAGACTTGAATGGCCGTAATCAAATGTTTCAGATGAAGGGTAGCGATTGAGACCGTCTCTTCTGTAGTCTGGGTCTGGACGACCAGATCTGGGAGGCAGGGGACGTTCTTCTGCCGCAGCAGGTGACTGTTTGCTCCTGTGAACTTCGCCACTTGACATGTGGTAATCCTGGTCTCCGTGCATATTATTTGGCACAGCGGGCTGCGGACCAACCTGCCACCTTTCATGCTGAGGCGTGACGTCCATTTCTTGTTTAGGAAGTGAGGAGGACGCTGGTGGACGAGGAGATTCTCCTTCACTGGACAGCGTCTCTCTCGGTATGAAAGCCTCTCTGCCGCCGCCGCTCCTGAAAACAGTACTTATACTTGAATGGCCGTATTCAATGCAGAGACCGGACGCTTCCGGGGATCGCTGACGTCCCGAGCTTCCCTGCGAGGAGGAAGGAGGAGGAGGCGGCATCGTTTCACGACGGGCTGCGCGTTGTGTGGCGTTCTGAGAATACGAAGAGGAGGAGGAGGAAGCTGCAATGTTCTGCTCATTTGGTTTCCTCCTACCCAGCATGTCCTGAAGGAGGTAGGGTAGTTTATCAGGCGTTAGCTGATCCTCAGGGTACTGACTGAGGAGCTCCAGATCCCGGCTGGAGAGCCCCAAGCCGGCCAAGATGCTCCCCGCACTTTCTCGGACACCCTGCGCAACGCCCACATCTCCACTGTGAGAGCCCCTGGTCTGAGGGAGAGGTGGTTCATGCATCCATGCCTGCTTTTCTCTGACACCTTGTCCATCCACATCTCGACTATGAGAGCCCCTGGTCGGAGGGGGAGGTGGTCCGTGCGTCCAGGCCTGCTTTTCTCTGACACCCTGTCCATCCACATCTCCACTGTGAGAGCCCCTGGTCGGAGGGGAAGGTGGTCTGTGCGTCCATGCCTGCAGACCCGCTGCAGAGTGGCTGCTCTGGGCGGGCTGCTGTTGTTGGGTCACGGTGGAGGGAGGACTGGAGAACGTTTGGCCAGGGTGTTGTTGGTAGTCTGACCGATCCGGCGCCGCACGCTCCAACGGCACGCGCTGGTGGCCCGGTTGGCTCTCGGAGAGACGCTGCGGGGCGGAGCTATAATAGCCCCCGGGTCCTGACCCGTTCGTACGGTCCGAATACATGTCCAGGTCCCTGGAGCTCTTGTTAGGAGGGTACTGGAAGTGACTGTGCTGTTGTTGTTGCTGCTGCTGCTGTTGTTCTTGATGTTGTTGAAGTCCTTGCTCTTGCTGGTGAAAAGGACCAGGCCTGTCGGAGAGAGGTTGTGGTGGACGCTCCTGATAGCCCCCAGATCCTGATTCATTCACACGGTCCGAATCCTTGCCTACGTCCATGTCCCTGGAGCTCTTGATAGGAGGGTACTGGAAGTGACTATGCTGCTGTTGTTGTTGATGTTGTTGTTGATGTTGTTGAAGTCCTTGCTCTTGCTGGTGAAAAGGACCAGGCCTGTCGGAGAAATGTTGTGGTGGACGCTCCAGATAGCCCCCAGATCCCGACCCGTTTGTACGGTCCGAATCCTTGCCTACGTCCATGTTCAACGCCGGCATGTCCAGGTCCCTGGAGCTCTTGATAGGAGGGTACTGAAAGTGACTATGCTGCTGTTGTTGCTGCTGTTGTTGTTGATGTCCTTGCTCTTGGTGGTGAAAAGGACCAGGCCTGTTGGAGAAAGGTTGTGGTGGACCCTCCTGATAGCCCCCAGGTCCTGACCCGTTCATACGGTCCGAATGCATGCCTACGTCCATGTTCATGTGGGCCATGTCAATGTCCCTGGAGCCATTGGTAGGAGGGTACTGGAAGTGACTGTGGTGATGCTGCTGCTGCTGCTGATGTTGATGATGTTGTTGTTGATGTCCTTGCTCTTGGCGGTGAAAAGGACCAGGCCTGTCGGAGACCGGTGGTGGCCCCTCCTGCTGGCTGTGGTGGTGATACATGGTGCTGGGCTGACTGATGCTGTGATGTCCTGCAGAGAGGGGTGGGCGATATGAAGAAAAAATAAATACAATATCACAATATTTTCCCAAGCTGTTTATCACGATACACAAGCTTATCGCGATTCTTTTTCATGGTTGGTTTTTATGGTCATTTTTCAAGTTACTTAGAAGACAACTTTGTTTTGTTATTACAACAAGGGTTCATGTTTTAGATAGTAATTAAGAGAAAAGAGATGGTAGTGTTAAAATGTTTTCATTTTCTGCTTTCTATCGTTTTAGCGAGCTTAGCAATTTTGATTTCAGTGCATGCGTGCAAGTGGTTAAATATGTATTTTAGACACAATGAGCCAGCGATTTCTTTATTACCATTTCCAGTAAAACTACTAGCCCCCATAAGTCACATCTGCCCATCAAAGGGAATGGGCTTATTGTGTCTAAAAATACACATTTAGCCACTTGCACACATGCCCCCACCCACTGAAATCAAAGTAATTAAAATTGCTAAACGATAGAAAGCAGTAAATGAAAATATTTTACACTCATCTTTTCTTTTCTCTAATGACTATCTAAAATGTGAACCCTTGTTGTAAAAAAACAAAGTTGTCCTTTAACAGTACAACCACCTACAGTACAAGGTAACAAAAACTAAAAGAAAAAGGAGTAACAGACCATTTAGACCAGTGGTCCTCAAAGTGGGGTCCAGGGACTCTCTGGGTTCCTTTTGGGAGGTCTAAATTGATCCTTACAAGTATGTAACTCTGACAGTGTACAAATGAAACCAAATTGGTTTCATTTGTATGCTGTCAGAGTTAAAGGGCAAGTTCACCTCTGGGACAACCAGATCTTATTTTATTGTTGTTTGGGACGAGATCAACACAATTCTGAGTTATTTTTTGTGTTTAATCTGTGTTTTGAGATATTTTAGTATTTCCGCATGAATGATGATGCATTTTGCATCATATGAGTCATCATGCTGCATCATATGATGCAAAATGCATCGTCATTCATGCTGAAATACTAAAATATCTCAAAACACAGATTGAACACAAAAAATAACTCAGGGTTGTGTTGATCTCGTCCCAAACAACAATAAAATAAGATCTGGTTCCAGAGGTGAACTTGCCCTTTAAGGGGAGACCTTGACATTTTAACATTTGAGAACTACTGATTTAGGCAAAAATGCAGGTTTCAATGAATTCCGCAATGAATCTCTGTATAAGGCTCCCTCATTGTATCATGATATATATGGTACTGTATCTCTGAAAAGGCATATCGTGGAGACATTGTATCACCTTAATGATATTTATCACAATATCGGCCACCCCTACCTGCAGTTTGTTGCAGTGTTCAACCCCTCCCCCTGGCACCCACCTGCTGAATACTAAGATTCAGACACGTGAGGTGAGGAGGGAGCGAGCAGCACCGCTCTGGTCAGCTTCAATCTGGACCAAACAGCAGAGCTGCCACTGCAGCAGCTGCAGGTCCAGAGGTTATGGTGAATCTCTGGTGCCCTCTGGTGGCGGTGGTGCCAAATGTTTCCGCTGCTCAGGGTCCTTGAAGAGACTGTCTGATAACACAGCTCAATCTGGGAGATAGAACACACAAACACAAATAATATTATATTCAATTATATTATATTAAAGGTCTTATGACATCAAATTGCATTATTGTATTATTTATTTTATTTTGAACTTTCAACATTCAGTGTAATCTGTCGTTTTTTTTTTTATAATTAGCCTGAGAAAAGTGAGTTCATTTGCCTCTGGAGGTATGCAATAGCGACCTTAAGCAACGCTACGGCAACGGCAGATGACAACGGTAACCAGAAATGATCCGCGCTCGATAGATAAACCTGCCGTCGCTGCAGCCGTCTCCACTACGGAGGAAGGTCCCTTCCCACGTAGCGCCTACTGCGGCTGCTGCGTATACGCGTCGCCATGGGAACCAAAGCGTTCAGTGAAAGGGGTGGGAACCCGTCGCCGCCCGCTACGGCGATTACGTCATAGCAGCCGTAGTCCGCCTGGCGTTGCCGTCCTGAAAATCATCTAGCTTAAAGTCGCTATTATCATCCAGGGGAGGGTGTGGTTGTAGGGGAGGGTGAACTCAACAACCAAAGCGGTGAATGGTAAATGGTGCGTTGGACCGATGCAAACACAATGTAAAGTAACAGTAAAGGTGATACACCCTCCCCTACAACCACACCCTCCCCTGGATGATGATGCGTACGTCCAGAGACAAATGAACTCACTTTCTGAGCCTAATTAAAAAAAAAGAAAACTACAGATTACAGAAAAACCAGTGAATGTTAAAAGTTCAGGTCTTTTTAATAGTATGCATACAGCACAAAGCTGCTAGGAGTGTCACAAGTACATTATAATGAGCTTGTCCGGAAGTCTCCGTAGTATCCAGGATAAAGTATCCAGGATAATGGATTTAGATTATCGCCATAATATCGTAAATCGTGATTTCTTTTGTCACAGTCATCGTGATATGACATTTTCATGTCGTCCCATCCCTAGTCACATATAATTATGCTATATTAGACGGACCACCGGTCCTCCAGACCTGGCTACAGTAGGTCCTTCCTCCACCGTCTAGACCTACTGGCATGCGGCCCCCACCTTCACTTACTGCGGCCCACAGGTTAATATCAGAATACTGATGCATTACTAATTTCAGCTGTTACAATTTCAAACATGCAAACATGACCCGATTTAATTACTTCAGTCTATATTAGTAGTTTAATGACTAGTATAGGTCTTTTTTGTGTCCAATGTATTTGTATTTAAGTTCATAAATTAAGTATAATGATATTACATACATTTGAAAATATATCAAAATGTTACAATTCAGGATTCCAATTAAAAAATGACAAAAGACAATTCAGGAATCCAAAACAAAAGGCTCAAACTCGTTCTACAGCTATACCTCTTGATTGATTGATTTAAGAATTTATTAGAAGGTTGCATAGGAAAAAGGTACAGTTTCATGACGGTACAAATCACTGGTACACTGTCAACTAAAAAGAGATCCTAGACATTGAAAGACAAACTGATAGAACATAAATAATAAATAATCAGAAGAAGCAGAAATTGACAGTGAAACTAGCTTGTGGCCCTACCGCATGCCTTAAAGGAGAGAAAACTTCCTTCAAAATCGGTCCTAAAAGTCACCTAAAGACAGCCAATACTCATCTCCCCTTGGCCTTTTCCGCTGTAAATATCTCCCGATTCTTTTAATTTAATTTTCCTTTTTGAATGCTTTTTCCCTATGCAAAGTAGGCCTACTGTGTTCTATCCGTCTGTCTTTCAATGTCACATGAGATCCATAAATTGGTTCCTGTGTAAGTCGAAAAGCTCTTTTTAGTTGACATTGTACCAGTGAACTGTACTGTCATGAAACTGTACTTTTGAAACTGTACTTTTTCCTATATGCAAAATTCCAATATATTCTTCAATCTATCAATCAAAACCAGACGTAAAATACTGCAGACTGCACTAATAACAAAGGCAACTTTGTCTACTTATTTATGCACCACAGAGGCACAGACATGAGCTGTGATTCCTGAAAATGGAACACAACCATCCTTAACACATCGGATGCCCACGTTAATTCAGGGTTTACCCTCACAGGGGCCCATCGTCTCCATGGCAACACGTCATTTACGTACCTTCGCGTCGTGGAAAAAGTATCCGTAATACGTTGAGTAAATGTAATCCAAGTATGTCCAGTTTATTTTCACGATGATCTTTTCTTTCAGTCAGGACAGCTTTTTACCAATCTTGGGCCACAGCGTGTGTATCACGGGCGGTAGAAAGGGTCGCGTTTTGAACATGGTGATTGAAAAAGCTAGACCAGGAGAGGAATCCGCCATGTTACGTTACCTCCGCAGCGTCACTGGGAAAATAGTATCCATGATACGAGTAAATGTAATCCACGGATGTCCTGTTTATTTTTACGATAAAGTTTTCTTTCAGTCAGGACATCTTTTTATCAAACCTGGGCCACAGCGTTTGTGTCACGGTAGGTAGAAAGGACCGCGCATTGAACATGGTGATTGAAAAAGCTAGACTAGGAGAAGAATCCGCCATGTTACGTGTATCTCTGCCGAGACTCCGTTACTGGGAAAATACTAGTATCCAGATACATACGAGTCGTGCTAGCCTGCGAGGGGACGATAGCGTGCAGTGCAGGATAGGAACAGAAGCTTGTGATTGGCTGCAGGGAGACTGCACATCCTGGTCACATGTACCGCGCTGCATTTTGGGAAATGTAGTGTTTTTCCCATATTGTTGGCGTTTGATCACCGTGGTAGAGCCTTCATTGCGGTAGCAATGTACAGTAACTACAGTATTGTAAAACGCGTCAAACGCGTCATGGGCACTGGAGCTGGGCATCCAGAGACATCAAAGAGATTGGCGTGTAGACACCACGTGGGCACCCGATGTGTTAAGGACTACAAACCATAGAATGGAACACAACCATCCTAAGGACTACAAACCATAGAGAATGGAATACAACCACCCTAAGGACTACAAACCATAGAGAATGGAACACAACCATCCTAAGGACTACAAACCATAGAGAATGGAACACAACCATCCTAAGGACTACAAACCATAGAGAATGGAACACAACCACCCTAAGGACTACAAACCATAGAGAATGGAATACAACCACCCTAAGGACTACAAACCATAGAGAATGGAACACAACCACCCTAAGGACTACAAACCATAGAGAATGGAACACAACCATCCTAAGGACTACAAACCATAGAGAATGGAATACAACCACCCTAAGGACTACAAACCATAGAGAATGGAACACAACCACCCTAAGGACTACAAACCATAGAGAATGGAACACAACCACCCTAAGGACTACAAACCATAGAGAATGGAACACAACTACCCTAAGGACTACAAACCATAGAGAATGGAACACAACCATCCTAAGGACTACAAACCATAGAGAATGGAACACAACTACCCTAAGGACTACAAACCATAGAGAATGGAACACAACCACCCTAAGGACTACAAACCATAGAGAATGGAACACAACCACCCTAAGGACTACAAACCATAGAGAATGGAACACAACCACCCTAAGAACTACAAACCATAGAGAATGGAACACAACCACCCTAGGGACTACAAACCATAGAGAATGGAATACAACCACCCTAAGGACTACAAACCATAGAGAATGGAACACAACCACCCTAAGGACTACAAACCATAGAGAATGGAACACAACCACCCTAAGGACTACAAACCATAGAGAATGGAACACAACCACCCTAAGGACTACAAACCATTGAATGGCATCCACACCTACCTACCACATACAGTATATAAACAGAGCTGCTAACGTTGTCTATTATTTTATTTGGTACACTATTGAAATCGTATTGAGAAAAGAATGCTGCTATTTGTGCCAAAAAGCATCATACCCTGGCCTGTATATAGCCTACTGTAAATCAGGGGGTCCTCAGAGTTACTGCAGGGGGTCCTCCAAATCTTCCAATCCTTTTTATATTAACAACTTGAACCCTAGTGTCCATACATTTCTGAGAACTGTAGCCAAAAAATAGCAGATCAACAAGCAGCTCGAGGCGTTGTGAGCTTGTAGATCGGCTATTTTTGGCAAAGAGCTTTGGTGTAGAGGTGGAAAAGAGCAGACTAAGTACAGAGTGAAAGGTCAAGTTTGTTAAGTATTGACGGTTCAAGTGGTTAAATATCTGAAAACACAAATTGACATGAATCCAAAATACACTGATGGTTGTGCTGTCAAACAATGGAACTATATGGAATCTATGAACAGGTTGTGCCTGCTTAATCTCTCTCTCTGAACTAAGGGGGTCCCTGCTTCATCTCTCTCAATAAGGGGTCCCTACTTCATCTCTCTCTCAGCTAAGGGCCTGCTTCATCTCTCTCAATAAGGGATCCCTACTTCTTCTCTCTCTCAACTAAGGGGTCCCAGCTTCATCTCCCTCAACTAAGGGGTCTCTGCTTCATCTCTCTCTCAACTAAGGGGTCCCTGCTTCATCCCTTTCTCAACTAAGGGGTCCTTGGCCTGAAAACATTGAAGAGCCCTGCTGTACATAACAACACATTGTAACATAGGGGGTCCTTCACATCTCCAACTGTATATTACGTTACCCATTTCCAACTGTTTTAATTACGTTATTATGAAACTTGCTTTGGCGATGTAAACCTATGTGTTCTGACTGTTCTCATGCCAATAAAGCTGTCTTTGAATTGATGAAGATGTTATTGTCAGTTTGCATAGGAAAAGGTACAGTTTCATGACGGTACAGTTCACTGGTACAAGGTCTACTAAAAGGAGATCCTAGAAAAGACTAAGCTTATTTCCATAGGAAACCATTAAAGTATCTCATATAACATTGAATGACAGACGGATAGAACACAGTACTATGCAGTAGATTATAGTCAGGGAAAAAAGGGGGAAACAAATAACCTCTCTATCATCAATACAACAAACACAGAGCAGCAGGTTTACCTTTAATGTTGTATTAACTCAACCCTAATACACCAAACAGGTTAGTAGAGTATAAATACCTTTAATGTCGTGTTGTTGTCGTGGAACTCATTATGGAGGTTTAGTAGTTTTGTCTCTGATGTTTACACTCCGTATATGGACTTCCTCCTCCGTCCCCACGCAGCTTCCGGGTATACGTTGAGACGTAAACAGGCGCAGGCTGACTAATCGACGGCCGAGCTCAGAGCTCTCTGTGTGTGTGTGTGTGTGTGTGTGTGTGTGTGTGTGTGTGTGTGTGTGTGTGTGTGTGTGTGTGTGTGTGTGTGTGTGTGTGTGTGTGTGTGTGTGTGTGTGTGTGCGCGCGCCCGTGCACGCGCGTGTCATCTGGAGACCACTGTTTCCCAAACACTGGGTCGGGACCCATTTGTGGGTCGTGGACACATTTTTGCAGGGTCCCCTTAATTTTTGGTTTCCTAGTAGGCCTAAATGATCATTAGCCTAGGCTAGGCCCTATTTCTAAACATGAATATAAAAACTAAAATAAATAGATAGCTAAACATTCAACGATTTTCATGAATAAAAATTAAATGCAATGGTTTTTCTAAGTAATTTCACCTAAGAAATCTAAGAAACGCCAAACAATTGAAAAGTAGGCTAATGTTTAAGAAGTAGGCCAGTGAAAATAGCCGATCTACAAGTTAACAACGCGGCGCGAAGCGTACGTTGTGAGCTTGTAGATCTGCTGTTTTCTCTAGTTTAGGTCCTGGGAAAACACATGCATTTCTCTTTTGGGTCACAAGCTAGAACATATGGGAACCACTTGCTCTACACTGTTAAACTGTCCACTTTCACAGTGAGTCTGTCTCTCAAACCTTTTAATGTGCACAAATGGAACCAAATGGACCCGGCCCAGGGACGTGCTGGCCATTGGGAAAAGCGGGACAACTTCCGAACGGCCGGTTCATTCCCGGCCGGTCCAGGCCGGCCATTAGGAAAAAAAAATTAATAAAATGTCGGCCTTTGTTCCATTTTGGGGGCTGGGCGGCCAACAAAGTAAATCGTCACTGTCGGGCAGAAACCTCGTATCTCCAAGTTTGACATTTGTAGATTTTTTTCGCAAAGCAAAGCCCTGCTTCATCAAACAAGGCCGTTGCACAAAAGTAGTGAAAACAGCAGATCTACAAGCATACACTGTGTGCTTGTAGATCGGCTGTTTTCACTAGTTTAAATCTTTTTTTTAAATGATAAATACAAAACAAACTTTTTTGGACATACAAGGTTTCCACCCGACAACGACAGAATATAACTCATGTAATTGGCCCACTGGCTTGTCACTTGTCATGATCTGAAATGGCAAATCTTTGAGTAGCAGCAGCGCTATAGAGAGAGATCTATTCCTGGCCCCGCCCCCGGCTTCCTGTTCATATCCTGAAAGAAAATAAAAAACATCATTTGGTTTCCTGTGTCCTTGCATTAACGGAAACCCGCACCGGGTGTGTGCTCGGTGTAGTGAGTGCAGTGGGCGTGTCGTTGTATAGTGCGTTCAGTGTGGCTTATTTACGAACGACCAGTTTTAAGAGGCAGCTGTGTGCTTTTTCAGTAGCCTAAACTTTCTGAAAAGCAGCAGTTGCTAAGTATGCTAACGTAACGTTGCTATTGAAAGGAGATGTAATTCATAACATTGGCACACCTCGACACCTGCTGTTAGTTTACATCTTTATGCGTGTGAAACTATCAAGCCCAAACGACCAATTAAGCTGCAAGTGCTGTATTTTGCGGTCATTTCCTCCATTGTACAGCTGAGAAGCATTCGAGACACGGCCATGAAAACCAACCAATCAGAACACCGAACCACCGCACCACACCGCCTAACCCCATCCTCTGAGTAGGGTTGGCGAGTGCGTGCACTCAACACACCAGTGCGCCGCGCACTGGATTTCCGAACGACAACGCACCAAGTGCACCGAATAAACGAACGACAACATGGCACACCAGTGCGTTGAGTGCGCATTTCCGAACGCGCCCAAAGTGTCAGTAGAGGCGCTCTGGGCTCTTGGCTCTGAATGAACCGGTGTTGCCATGTCTGCTTATAATAAGCAATTGGTGTCGTTGTTTATTGGGCTTACTTTCTAATATTTTTTAAACCAGTGGTTCCCAAATCTTTTCATATCAAGGACCCCAGATTAACAGATTTGTCCACAGTCGCAGACCCCCATCTGAAAATATGTGGTGCCAGGGACCGCCACACAGATTTGTGTTGTTAAAATGTTTCAAAAATATTCAAATTATTTTCGTTTTTTCTTTCCTCTATATTTTTTAAATAGCAAATATACAAGCTCACAATGTGTCACAATGTGACACATTGTGAGCTTGCTGATCTGCTATTTTCAAATGTAAATGTAAAGTAGTAAAACTGAACCTAGTTAATTCTATTGGGCTTATTATTCATAGACCTGGCCGCTTGTCTCTGGCAATATCTGGCAACAGACAATTCCCTGTCACTTCCTTGGGATCTCTTGTTCTTCGACTTGGGAGGAAGTGAAAAGATGTTTAAAAATGCTCCAGCGCCCTCTGTAAAAGGAAAATGGCAGCCTCCATAGAATGGCCAGGAATATCGTGAATAGTGCGCAATGAGGGCCTCTCCAACTCTTTTTCCTGGGCTGAATCAGGGGCCCAGCACGTCCCTGAACCAAATGGACCCAGCCTGCCTGTATGTTGGTTCCTATAAGTTAGTAGGCTAACTATCAATCATTTAGCTGCAGGGACCCCCTGGAACCCTCTCCTCAAGGACCCCTGGGGGGTCCATGGACCCCTACTTTGAGAACCCCCACTGCATAAGTATGGAGCAGAGCATACTGTAGTAGGGGGTCCCCACTCCCCAGGGGTCCTTGAGGGGGTCCCCAGCTAAATGTATTAATACATTTTAAAGGATTAGTTCACCCTTAAAATGCCTTTTTTTTTCTCACCATGGAGACTTGAGTTCAATAAAAAAAAATGTATTTGTTGCATTCCTAAGACAAAAAATGGATTATATTCGGGTCCCCATCCGGAATCAATAGGGGTAAATTTATTGTAATCAAATCATTTTCTTAGTCATTTGACAAAAAAACTAAAATATTATTGAACTCAAGTAATTTTTGGGGTGAACTACCAGTACTCATTTAACACCTTTATCTATCTTTTATACTTTAGCTCAGGGTTCCCCGATTAGTTTTCCCCAAGGGCCAAATCATGTCTAGGGTACCAAGCCGAGGGCCACAACATTGCAGGGGGCGACGGTGGCGTTCTCGCTACTCCAGCGACAGTTCAGATATCGTCGTTGTTGGGTGAAAATCTTGTCCAAAACCGTTCGTTTTGCATTTATCATTTTAAAAATGGTTTAATCTAGTGAAAACAGCCGATCTACAAGCACACAACGCCTCGCACCACGAGGCGTTGTGCACTTGTAGATCTGCTGTTTTCACTACTTTTTGTGCGACGGCCTTGTTTGATGAAGCAGAGCTTTACTTTGCGAAAGAACGTACACATTTTGAGATATGGGTTTTCCACCCGACAATGACGATATACTAGTGTTGTTGCTGCTCTTATACCACCATTGTTACTGGGGTTGGAGGGAGCCAGACAGTAGCCCCCCGTGGGCCGCAAATGGCCTGCGGGCCGCCTATTTGGGGAACCCTGCTTTAGCTATTCAGACATAACAGATACAAGCTCACAGCATGTCACTTGTGCCATGCTGCCATCTGTGAACATTTTCAAAATGTTTTTAAACAATTTAGCTCAATCTTCTCTTCTGGGGGTCCATGGCACAAAACATTATCAGATGGGGGTCCGCGGCCATATCATATTAGAGAAAAAGTTTTGAGAACCACTGTTTCATACCACATAACAAAGATCACATTGGATAGGCCTACAACACCATCAACATGGGTGCATCCTGCCACTCCGACATGTCTCCTTTCCGACATGTCTCCATTCCGACATGTCTCCTTTCCGACATGTCTCCATTCTGCCACTAACCCTATCTTTAACCCTAACCCTAAACCTATAGCTATGGGAGTGTCGCCACTCCGACAATAAGAAGTCAATTTCGGAGTGGCGACATGTCGGAATGGAGAGCGACACCCCGTCAACATAATAGCAATATCACAATGTAGAAATACCATTTTAATTATGTATTAACTTTTTTGTGTAAATATTATTATATGTGGATAATATAGTACAGTAAACAAAGCACCTGAAATGCGTTCTTAAATCCAGAAGCTGAGTATAATGTATTATGTAGGCTACTACTTACACACTGACACCACTATGTTGGGCTGTACCTCAGTCTACCACTAGATGGAAGTATTAACTCAACTTGCTGTCAGTAACATCACAGACCAAAGGTTCAGATTGTCTCCAAAACAGACTTTAATGAAACAAATGGATATTAATTGGATTGTTTTTATGTTTCAGAGAAATGTTTTAGTTTAATGGTCAGGACTAAATGGAAGAAAACAAGAAAAACTATAACTATCCTGTGTTACAAGAAAAACTTGAAAATAAACAAAATACAGCAAACATTCTCTATCATATCATCAATCATATCAATAAGAAATAGAATACAATAAAATACCTAAAACTAAAATGTAAATCCAGTATTGTGAGAAATACAGTAGATGCATAATAACATGGTATTAAAATGAAAACTTCATTAATCTGCATGAGACATGGTATTAAAATGAAACAGACATTCTATAGGCTCTGCTTTAACTACACAATTAATTAAAAAACAAATGCACAATGTGACATAGGTCTGTTTACACAATGCTAGCCTTGGCAATGTAAATGTAGGTTTTTCTCATGCCAATAAAGCTCCTTTGAATTGAATAAATTGGTTAGAATCACAAGGCAGACAAACCAAAGCAAACACATAAACGACCACCTGTTAACACACTTATCATGTAGCTGTAAAACACAACACACAACTGATGCAATGTGAACGTGATTTCACTACACAACCTTTTCACACATCCAATGGTAAGTGTTAGTACATGGTGCATCGAGCCATCCTGCATACCCACTAAAATGCCCAGCACAGTTTTGTCCTCTTCCACCATCAGGGTCACCAGTGTTCCAGTACCTGGAGAAGTAGGAACATTGCATTCATTACCATACTGTACATTTACAAGGATGGTTTTTCACTTTCATCTTTTGTTTTATAGACCTGAGGGCCATTCTAAAAACACATTCTAAATCCCACTGGTGGAAAGTAACTAAGTACATTTACTTAAGTACTATATTTTACTAGAAGTAAACTGTTGAGGTTTATGTAATTTACTTGAGTATTTCAAATTCCCAGTACTTTTACTTCTACTCCACTACATCTTGGATCCACATATTGCACTTTTACTCCATTTTTTTTTACAACATGTATTTGAGAACTTTAGTTACTAGTTACATTATAAATTATAATATTGTAAAACTGTAGCCCTATTTTATACAGAGGCTATTTAAAAATAGCCGATCTACAAGTTCACAATGTGTCGCATTGTACTGTAGATTGGCTAATTTCAAACGTTTTGTACTTTTTCTTTTGTACCTATGTTCCCCAGGTTCTATGTTCCCCATTGACACCCCCCCCCCCCCCACACACACACACACACACACACACACACACACACACACACACACAAAAAACACACACAAATGTTAGTTGAAATGAATAAGAGTAGAATGAAGGTATAAAGTCTTACGTTGGTGAGGAGATCAGAGTTCCATCCACCCATTTCCACACTCCTTCCTGCTCGCTGTCGGTCAAACCCAGCCACGTGTTCCCGATAACAACTCTGTTAACAAAGTCCTGGACAGAACAGATGCTGGTTATTGAAACACACACTGTATAATAGATAGGTTACACCACACACACACACACGCGCACGCGCACACACACACACACACACACACACACACACACACACACACACACACACACACACACACACACGCACACACACACACACACACACACACACACACATCATACCTTTTCTTCTTTGCTGTTGATGATGATCAGGTCTGCTTGGTTGTCTAGACACCACTGCCTGCTCACCTCCCAGCTCTTACTCTCAGTAGAGATGTAATAACAGCTGCTGCCAAATCTCTGCCATCCAGGTGATCCTAACAACAAAATAAAGACAGCAAGTGTTTTGTTGTTTAGTTTGTGTCAGTTGTTCACATTAATGACAAATGATGAACAACATGATGTAACAGTGGATAAAAACAGTGATGTCTCACTGACCACAGAGCCTCCTCTTCAGCTCATCTCTCTCTGCAGTGATGATGTTGTATCTGGACTGTAAGTCATCCTTCTGTTTAGTCATCTGGTCCAGGTCTATGGTCAGGTTGTGGTATTTGGACAGTAGATGGTCAAAACCGGACTGGATCTGGTGCTTCTGTGCAGTGACGTTGTCGTATCCGGACTGTAGATGGTCCAGGTAATTGGTCAGGTTGGTCAGGTTGTTGATCGGTTCAGAATCTGTAAGACAGAGAATCAAACAAACTGATGAGTTGTATTTACTAACTGTTCTGCACTGACCTTCTCTACCATTAAAAACAGGGAAGCATCTGTGTCATTTTTGATATTTAGTGTTGGCTATTCAGAAATAGCAGATCTACAAGCCTCTCAGTGCGTTACTTCATGCCGCGCTGTGAGCTTGTACTTCTGCTATTTTTGTTGTAGGCTGTAGCCAACACAAGCCGAGACACATCAGACGCATCCATTTCCCATGTTCTCTTGCAGGGCTGATGACATCATGACAGATGGTTTTCTGGGGTGTGTAGTTCATTTGACCTACGTTGGAGTGTTGGCTCACTGATAGAAAACTACAAGCCAAATGGCTGCCAAGTGGAGTCAAACTACAACATCTACTGCTACTATTCATTTGTATGGGCTATCATATTTGCTAATATTGAGCATAAAATGAATGTTGGATCATCATAGACATATTAAACATTAAAATAAAAGAATGAACTGTAATGAAACTTGACTTACGGAGAGAGAGTCTGAGACCAATGTTGAGCAGAGCTTGAACACCACAAAGCAATCCAACAACCAGTCCAATCAGCTTGCACCGTCCTATGACACACACGCACGCACACACACACACACACACACACACACACACACACACACACACACACACACACACACACACACACACACACACACACACACACACACACACGAGGGAGGGAGGGAGGGAGGTAGATCAGTTAAAATCATTCACTTGTTTGAAAAGTTAGAATTATTTACAGTTTTAGTCGTGGTGATAAAGACGGAAACTTTAAATTAACTAAATGTATATGAATAATGTTAAGCCTGGAACCAAGCCATCCAGACTCATGGTGAATCATGACCATAAAACGTTGATCATGAAAATGTGATTATGTGAAGAACAAAACAATTGAAAAAAGCTAAACAAAGGTATTTATAAAATATATATCATATAGTCTAATTAAATATTTTAAAAAATATATTTCTTCAAAGAATCAAGGTTTTATGTGGTCATGATTTACCAAGATCCTGGATGACTTGATTCTAGGCTTAAAATAATTGATATCAATATTTTTTGGGGAAAATTGAATGCTTTAACTATTGAAAAATAGCAGATATACAAGCTCACAGCGCAGCACCGAGTGCCGCGCTGCGAGCTTGTAGATCTGCAATTTTAGAAAAATCGTGAAAATGTGTTCAAATTTTTCAATATATATTTTTCAAAGCAGACTTTTGTAACTCAAATCTCTGCTTCTGGGGGGTCCCTGGAACAAAATATCTTGAGATGGGCGTCTGCGGCCGAAAAAAATGTAATTTTTACCAATAACATTAATTACATATATCTCTCCAATAACATTAATAATATCTCTTACCAGACTTCTGTGTTGGTTTTGGCTGAGCTGAGGTCTTGGTCCCAACGTTCACATAGTCTGCGTCATCTTCAGCAAGTTCAGCCGTCTTGTTCTCAACATCATCTTCCTCTTGGATCTCGATGCTGTCAGAGTGAAAAGCCACGGCCATTTCTACACCTTTCTGACTGGGATTAATCTGGCAAGTGTTTGATCTTATGGTCCCATCGTTCACCTCTGCATCAAGAGAGAAGTTTGGCCTTTCTTTTATCCCTCTACAAGTCTCTTTTCTTCCTCTTTTCATTTGGCTTGGAAACATTTAGAAATACTTTGTTGCAACAAGTTATTGCTTTTAGAGAAGTACTTACCCATAGAATATATGGTAATTTATAGCACATTGTTGCTTAATTATAATAAGCATGAGCTTGCATGCAGAGAGGTATTGAAAATATCATTTGAATACAACCATTATGTTTTAAAATAAGCTCTGTATAGTTGTAGAGTCCATGGGCCCTTTGGGCCTGACAGTGATTCAGTTTGTTGTTTGTTAGTTTTTTTCATGATGCTAACATGAAATGACATACTGTATATAGAGCTCTCTCACACACAGAGTGGTGTGAGGGACCCCCTCATGTGCTGATACTCGCTGTCACAGTGAGGGACCCCCTGATACTAGCTGTCACTGCAGTGAGGGACCCCCTGATACTAGCTGTCACAATGAGGACCCCCTGATACTAGCTGTCACAGTGAAGGACCCCCTGATACTAGCTGTCACAGTGAAGGACCCCCTGATACTAGCTGTCACAGTGAGGACCACCTGATACTAGCTGTCACAGTGAAGGACCACCTGATACTAGCTGTCACAGTGAAGGACCCCCTGATACTAGCTGTCACAGTGAAGGACCCCCTGATACTAGCTGTCACAATGAGGACCCCCTGATACTAGCTGTCACAGTGAGGACCCCCTGATACTAGCTGTCACAATGAGGACCCCCTGATACTAGCTGTCACAGTGAGGGACCCCCTGATACTAGCTGTCACTTTGAGGACCCCCTGATACTAGCTGTCACAGTGAAGGACCACCTGATACTAGCTGTCACAGTGAAGGACCACCTGATACTAGCTGTCACAGTGAAGGACCCCCTGATACTAGCTGTCACAGTGAGGGACCCCCTGATACTAGCTGTCACAGTGAAGGACCACCTGATACTAGCTGTCACAGTGAAGGACCCCCTGACACTAGCTGTCACAGTGAAGGACCCCCTGATACTAGCTGTCACAGTGAGGGACCCCCTGATACTAGCTGTCACATTGAGAACCCCCTGATACTAGCTGTCACTTTGAGGACCCCCTGATACTAGCTGTCACAGTGAGGACCCCCTGATCAGGCCTGTCGCACCAAATTCTGGGCCCTGGGTACAAGGATTCACTGCGGGCCGCCCAAGAATGTTCTTCATAGGGAGAGGGGTTTAACCCATTTAGACTGGGAATGCATTATTACGCATTTTGTGCTTTAACTATTGAAAAATAGCAGATATACAAGCTCACAGCGTGGCACCGAGTGCGCGCTGCGAGCTTGTAGATCTGATATTTTTGAAAAATTTTGAAAAGTTTTTGAATATTTCAAATCCTTCTAAGGTTTTTTTGAAAAACCTATGTTTCAATGTCAGTGGTGCTCAAACCTTTCCATGTCAAGGCAAAGTAACTCATTTTTAAATAATAATTGTAGTGGAGTAAAAGGTACAATAGCCTATTTGCCACTGAAATGTGGAGTAGAAGTAAAAGTATTGAAAATTGGAAATGCTACAATACTTAGTACAATACTTGAGTAAACATAGCTTCTTAGTGGCTTTACACCACTGGTCACACGTTATAGTTTTATTGTAATTGCATTTAGTTTTGACCCTACATGAACCCATCAGGGTAGGATATGTATTCACCAGCACTTCACATTCTTTCCATCCAACTACTGTATGTCTCAATGAGCGTTGAATACTAAACGCTGTGTGTTCATCACTATGTCTCAATGAGTGTTGACCACTAAACAATAAACTGGTGAAGCAAAGAGGCACCAAATTTCTGCATCCTCAATGTCGGCCAGAAAACTCTGATCTTCATAATCTAACTTTCTTGTGTTTTTTCATAATTTAATGCCCAACAGTGGTTTTCAACCTTTTTCATGTCAAGGTGAAAACATTTCTAAAGAAGAAGAAAAACGACAGCTTGTTATTTAGCATATCAAAATGTACTATTCTGCTAATCTACCAACATATACTATGTTAAATGTCATAATTAAACTTTATAGTGACTACCAACAATATGAAAACATGGCACTTCATGTCAAAAAGGTTGCCGACCCTTAAACTACTCATGGTTGGAATAAAAGTACGTGTGACGTCACATGGCCTTACTAGGAAAAGACCGGAATTCAAAATGTACTCGAGTAAAAGTACAAAAGTATTTGTATCAAAACCTTTGGAAAATAGCAGATCTACAAGCTCACAATGCGTCCCATCGCATAATAAAGTACAATATTTGTACCTCTGAATTGTACTTAAGCAGAGTACTTGAGTAATAGTTACTTTACACCAGTGCTTGCATGCAACATAGAGACGTTTACAAGTGGAAAACAACTTGCACTTCCTCTTAGCTCTCACACAAACTATGTGTTTGTTCACATAAACACTTCCTCTTAGCTCTCACACAAACTATGTGTTTGTTCACATAAACACTTCCTCTTAGCTCTCACACAAACTATGTGTTTGTTCACATAAACACTTCCTCTTAGCTCTCACACAAACTATGTGTTTGTTCACATAAACACTTCCTCTTAGCTCTCACACAAACTATGTGTTTGTTCACATAAACACTTCCTCTTAGCTCTCACACAAACTGTGTTTGTTCACATAAACACTTCCTCTTAGCTCTCACACAAACTATGTGTTTGTTCACATAAACACTTCCTCTTAGCTCTCACACAAACTATGTGTTTGTTCACATAAACACTTCCTCTTAGCTCTCACACAAACTATGTGTTTGTTCACATAAACACTTCCTCTTAGCTCTCACACAAACTATGTGTTTGTTCACATAAACACTTCCTCTTAGCTCTCACACAAACTATGTGTTTGTTCACATAAACACTTCCTCTTAGCTCTCACACAAACTATGTGTTTGTTCACATAAACACTTCCTCTTAGCTCTCACACAAACTATTCTATAAGATCCACAGAACCACCCTTTGATGACATTTAGCCTCTCACACCCAAAATATAGAATTATGTTTTTATCGTTGGATAAAGATTGTGTTGGTACCAAAAACACATTTTGTGTAGAATTGTGCAGACTTCTTGTAAATTGTAATAATTATTTAACTCTTATGCTTAAAATGAAACCAAATGGATCCGTACGGGTCCATTTGGTTTCATTGTATACTCTCAAGAGTTAAAGATCTATAAGATCTATATGATACACAACTTTACATCCCCCTAACATCTGGTTCCGGTAACATGTCCCGCCTTTTAACCTGCCTTGCTGACATCAAACATTGGATGACCCAAAACTTCCTCCAGTTAAATGAATCAAAATCTGAAATAATCCTGTTTGGTCCCCCCAGTTCAACCATCTCCCTCCACTCACAACTTGGTCCCCTCTCCGCTAATATCACTCCAGCAGCTCGTAATCTGGGTGTGATTTTCGATACAGACCTTTCATTCAACAAACACATTACAACCGTTGTCCAATCATGCTATTTCCAGTTACGTAACATCAAAAAAATCAAGCCATTTCTGTTAGCCCCTGATCTTGAAAAGGTAATCCATGCCCTCATTTCATCACGACTTGACTACTGCAATTCCCTCTACTCCGGTCTCACCAAAAAAAACCTATCCCGCCTACAGTTGATCCAAAACTCTGCTGCAAGACTGCTCACAAATACAAGGAAACGTGACCATATAACCCCTATTTTGGCTACTCTCCATTGGCTACCTGTGAGCTATAGATGTGACTTTAAAGTCCTCCTCATCACTTACAAAGCCTTACATGGTCTGGCCCCTACTTATCTATTAGAGTTGCTCCCCCCGTATGAGCCTGGGCGCTCCCTTAGGTCCTCAAATACAGCCCTATTGAAAGGCCACGATACAAATATGGTTACCCGAGGTGACCGGGCTTTTGCTGCCCGGGCACCCAAGTTGTGGAACGCACTGCCAGTGCACCTCAGATTAGCAGCTTCTTTGCCACGTTTTAAATCACTGCTTAAAACATATTTATTTACGAAATGTTTTTCTTAATTTATAGTGATGTGATAGTACCTTTTTTTAATCGATGATTTGTGACTCATTTTGTGTTTTTTTTTGCGTTATGTTTTATAAGTGTTTTTGCTCTGTTACATGATGTTTTAATCTTGCCTTGTACAGCACTTTGTGACCTTGTCTGGAAAGGTGCTATATAAATAAAATTCATTATCATTATCATTATCATTATAAGGGTCCATATATGGTTACAGACTCTCCTTATAGCTGAGGACCAGCTAGAACCCACTCAAGGACCACTGGTGGTCCCCAGACCACTGGTTGAGAACAACACGTTCTCATACCGCCAACGTCAAATATGGCCTTTGGGACAGGATCCGCAAATGCAGCAGTTTGCCGTCGTGGGACGCCTGCACAGGCACGATAAAACATAATGGGTGTTTTTAATGCATCTATTGTGGTTAAAATGGAGTTTGAATGGGTGTGTATGTGGAGAGAGGCCCTCCCACTGCTCCCTGTTGAAAGTGGAATATCCCTTTAAGTACATTTTGACACCAATACTTTTGTACTTTTACTGAACCGGTACATTTTGAATTACGGAACTTGTAAAGTCACGGTCACACTGCACTTTCATTCTACCCGCGAGGACACATTCTGACAATGCATTTCAATGGGAATGGAGCGCTTTGCTTTGCTGCCATTTGAGGATTTCTCTGAGGGTAAAAAACACGTCCCGTTGACTCCTGTTCAAAGCTCTGTCTGGATCAGCCTTCATTCAACACCATCTAACTTTCCATATTTATCCAAACCCCACAATTTCCCAGATTCCATGCCATCCATGAGCATCTTCTGAGACCATCGATGTCGGGATCAGATCCACTCATAAATAATATTCTATGACCGGGGTCTTCAACGTTTCCAGGCCAAGGACCCCTTAGCTGAGAGAGAGATGAAGCAGGGACCCCCACAACCTTTTCACAGATTCCGTAGTTTCATAGTTTGACAGCACAATCATCAGTGTATTTTGGATTCATGTCAATTTGTGTTTTTGGATATTTACTTGAACCGTCAACACCTAATAAACTTGACCTTTCACTCTGTACTTAGTCTGCTCTTTTTCCACTCTAAGCCAAACCTATTTGCCGAAAATAGCCGATCTACAAGCTCACAACTTGTGAGCTTGTAGATCTGCTATTTTTGTCTAAAGTTCTCAGAATATGGACACTAGGGTTCAAGTGGTTAATATAAAAACGCAGGGAAAAAAAGCTTCTATCACACACAGATTTGGAGGACCCCCTGTAGTAACTCTGAGGAGCAGTGAGGACCCCCTAGGGGTCCCGGACCCCCTGTTGAAGACCCCTGTTCTATGATGTTTCAAAGGTTAGTGAAAAAACTGTTGGCAGGAGCAGATCACTGATATTTGAACTGTGGTAAATGGTGTATTCATACAGCCTTTATCTAAGGCGCTTTATACGTAGATTGTGCATTTCATTCACCCATTCAAACACACATTCATTACATTCACCCACACATTCACACACCGCAGAGAAAACCATTCAAGGCACCAACCTGCTCACCGGGAGCAACTAGGGGTTCAGAGTCTTGCTCAAGGACTCTTCCACACTAACTCTGGGGGAGCCCGGGATCGAACTGGGAACCCCTCATGTTCTAATGACGGTTTCTCTACACCTGAGCCACTGCCACCCCAATGAGTTAATGAATATACTCATTAGTGAATATACTCGTTAATGAATATTGAATACACTCATTGATTAACTCACATTATGCCATAAACGACTAAAACGTCTTTGATCTCCAGTGCCATAAACGCACTTTACGTCTTTTTAATTAATCAAAAGTTTTATCTTTCATACCATAATTGTAATTTCAAAAAAATCGCTCTAGAAGTTAGGCATAAGCCTCTATGACCGGAGCGCCACGACCGATTTGACTGTAACACCGGTGAACACAGTCCGACGGGAAACCAGTATAACCGAACATTGGTTCCCGTCCACATTAGCGTTAGCTATACACGTTCGTTTATACACTTGCCGTGCTTCCCAGACGAAGTATAAGTACTCAAAAAACTCGAAAAAATAACGCGATTCCAGCCGTGCCATCCATTCGGCCATCAGAGCCCTTGTTAGCGATCGGCAGGGCTTAGAAGTGTTAGAGCATGTTAGCAAAAAGGCCTGGCCAAAATGTAAACAACTAGGCCACTATCAAAAAAAATGGACATGTCTCTTCCTTCTTCTGATGTGTGATCAGATAGTAGGAGAACACCACCTGGTGGTTTTCAAAGGCCATTACACTCTAGAGAACACACGGGCCCAATGACAGCATGAACATAATTGATGATCAAGACATCTTACACATGTTCTATTGAAGCCCAAATCTAATGATAGGATATATATATAAATATACATTTTTTCCTTTGTAAGAGGGGTAGTGTGGCTTTCGATAGAAGTATAGATTTATATATGTAATTTAAGTACAAAATATGATTTTGGCCCCCATAAAAAGTTGAAATTAAACAAAATGGATGGCACCAGTTTTGAAGATTTTTAATAAAGGGTGGCATTCAGTGGGTTGAACAGATTCATTCATGAATACTCATTAAATTAAGACATTGTTCTTAGTTTTAGAGACCCAACTCTGAGAGAATGGATCCTTGTGGGTCCATTTGGTTCCATTTGTACACCCTCATAGTACAGACCTGTAAGGGTCCATTTGGTTCCATTTGTACACTCTCAGAGTTACAGACCTGTAAGGGTCCATTTGGAGCCGTCTGACAGTGGTTCTCAAACCTGTCCATGTCAAGAACCCCAAATGAATGAATATAAAATTAGATTATAAATGCATCCAGGGACCCCCAGAGAAGATGTTTAAGAAATAAAAACTTTGTTCAAAAATGGCAGATCTACAAGCTCACAGCGCGTCACAAACGTCCTGTGAGCTTGTACATCTGATATTTTTGTACATCTGCTATTTTTAAAAAGCCAACATCAAAAATGAAGTGAAAATGATTGTGATGCTGTATTAAAGGTATATTCAGTGATTGTGTTTCATTCAAATAAAAATATAATTGGTACATTTTCCATTCATTCTCCTCACTAGAATGTGTGCTGACCATATAAGGACTTCCACCTTGGCCCGTGTTACGAGCATAGCTAGATTCAGTTTTTCAGAGGTGGCCAGACAGTCCTCGACCAATCAGGGTAGAGTATGGCCGTAGTTATGTTAAGATGTTTAGTTATGATGGTCAAAATAAAGGTTTTGAGAACCACAGTCGCTCTGAATTAAGAACGTCTGTTAAATGCCTAGATTGTAAACTACTGAACACATAAAATGCCACAGTCTCGTAGTAAATCAGTATCATACAGATCCTGAAGCTGGAGACGTAGGTCTACCGATATGCAGTGATTGGATCAAACAAGAACATTATAAGGGTGTGAACAAATCTATAAAAAACTAAACATTTCAACGCTGTAAGGCCAGTAAGGGACACGTTGACCCCCGGCCACTTTCATTATCACTGAATACACCTTTAACCAATTTAGATGGGGACTCCCCTGGAACCCCCTCCAAGGACCCCTTGGGGTCCCCGGACCTCATTTAGAGAACCACTGATGTACGTACATAAAAATAATGTTACAATAATGATTGATTGAACACGGTAAAACCTTTATTTGACCTCAGTGTTGATTTATCAATGATATCAATCTATGTTTCAGTGTTGATTTAACAATTATATTAATCCATGTTTCAGTGTTGATTTAACAATGATATTAATCCATGTTTCAGTGTTGATTTAACAATGATATTAATCCATGTTTCAGTACAGGGGTGATACAGTGACCATGAGGATTTCACTGAACAACTCTTTCACACATCACACGTTGAGAGTCAGAACATGAAAGGTCACCATATCCTCTATCAGTCCCTCCTCCATTATAATAGTAACCACAGTCCTGGTCCCCTAAATAGCTATCAGGCTGACCAGGCTTCCAGAACCTGTAGAAATAAACAACATGTCATTCATTACAATACATTTACAATGATTTATTTGATCTCTAAATGTTTAGTTGTTTAACCCCTTAAACCCTGGAGTCTATATTTGGGGCATGTTACTATAGATGAACATATTGTGAAAATCTGTCTTCAGTGTTTAATCCTGACCTCAAATGATATGAACTGTCTGTCTGTCTGTCTGTCTGTCTGTCTGTCTGTCTGTCTGTCTGTCTGTCTGTCTGTCTGTCTGTCTGTCTGTCTGTCTGTCTGTCTGTCTGTCTGTCTGTCTGTCTGTCTGTCTGTCTGTCTGTCTGTCTTTCATCTAATGGTCTGTGTGCAATAAACTGTTTGTGTAACTTACTGTCTGTAGACCAACTGTCTGTCTGCTGTGTGTGTGTGTGTGTGTGTGTGTGTGTGTGTGTGTGTGTGTGTGTGTGTGTGTGTGTGTGTGTGTGTGTGTGTGTGTGTGTGTGTGTGTGTGTGCGTGTGTGTGTGTGTGTGTGTGTGTGTGTGTGTGTGTGTGTACACCTTACTGTCTGTGTAACACTATTAATATTTAATAATGAAGGTAAAGTCTTACGTTGGTGAGCTCAGAGGTTTTCCATCAACCCATTTAAAGGATCCTTCTGTGTCTCCGTCACTCAAACCAATCCACACATAGGTACTGCTGGGAACAACTCTGTCAACAAAGTCCTGGAAGAAAAGCTTCTGGTTACTTAAAGCTACAATCAGTAAGTTTCATGTCTTCTCCAGACAGAGGTCTCAACTAGAACACAGGATTTGAACCCAGGTCAGCCGTGTGGGTAACCAAACCTTAGCCGCTCAACCAAGAGGGAATCTGCCCTTTAGTAGGAGAGATACTGAACTGAAGAGCTTCAGACAGGGCTACTGGTCAACCAGTAGGTTGAGTAGGTAGTGTAGTGAGACCACCTCCAACCACTGTACATGTACTGTAACATACTGTACCATACACATTACTGTACATGTACTGTAACATACTGTACCATACACATTACTGTACATGTACTGTAACATACTGTACCATACACATTACTGTACATGTACTGTAACATACTGTACCATACACATTACTGTACATGTACTGTAACATACTGTACCATACACATTACTGTACTGTAACATACTGTACCATACACATTACTGTACATGTACTGTAACATACTGTACCATACACATTACTGTACATGTACTGTAACATACACATTACTGTACATGTACTGTAACATACTGTACCATACACATTACTGTACTGTAACATACTGTACCATACACATTACTATACATGTACTGTAACATACTGTACCATACACATTACTGTACTGTAACATACTGTACCATACACATTACTGTACATGTACTGTAACATACTGTACCATACACATTACTGTGCATGTACTGTAACATACTGTACCATACACATTACTGTACATGTACTGTAACATACTGTACCATACACATTACTGTACATGTACTGTAACATACTGTACCATACATTACTGTACATGTACTGTTACATACTGTACCATACACATTACTATACATGTACTGTAACATACTGTACCATACACATTACTGTACATGTACTGTAACATACTGTACCATACACATTACTGTACATGTACTGCACCATAGATGTGATAGTTGGATGTATTCTTCTATATTTTAATAAAACATTTTACTTTTTAAAGATCTTTACACACAGTGTTGATTTTTCATAACCTGACTTGCGTCAGATTGTGGCAGTAGTGCGTAGGCTACCGCTCTACTTTACCATCTGAGATCTCTCGGTGGGAGTTGATAACGCTCGTAAAGCCCCGGGCCGGACCAATCAGCGGCAGCTACGGGCGGGCTCTGAGCGGCTCTGAGCCAATAGAGTCTGATTGCAGACCACGTGGATGCAGACAGGCCAATATGAGTGGTTGGAGTTGGCACTCCCAGACTGTGACAGAGAGACAGCCACATCCAATCACCTGCTAAAGAATTTCAAAAAATGGCCCGTCCCTTACATCGAGTCTGCCCGAGAGATCTCAGATGGTAAAGTAGAGCGGTAGCCTACACACTACTGCCACCATCTGACGCAAGTCAGGTTAGATTTTTCACTGACGAACAGAAAATAACCAACTAAATATATTGTCATTTTCGTCAAATAAAACTAAACTAATATAAACTAATACTAGAATTTGCTGTCAAAATCAACACCGCACGCACGCACGCACGCACGCACGCACGCACACACGCACACACGCACACACACACACCTTTTTCGCTTGGCTGTTGATGATGATCAGGTCAGCTTTTCTTGCTCTACAGTATTTTCTGCTTTCATCCCAGGATTTCTTCTCAGTAGAGAGGTAGTAACACACTCTGACTCCATCATCCCTTGTAAAACCATCAGACTCTAAAAACAAAAAGAATAAAGACAGTCACGCCAGAGTTTTCTTCTCTCCATTTGCTCAGATTAATGATAAATGATTAACATGATGTAACAGAGAATAAAAACACTGATGTCTCACTGACCACACAGCCTCCTCAGTGTTTCATTGACCGGGGTCACAGTGACTGGGTTTACAGTGACCGGGGTCACAGTGACCGGGTTGCATGTGGATTCCAACTGTTGATATCTGGACTGGAGCTGATTGTAACGGTCAGTCAGGTTGGCCAGGTCGTCTTTCACCAATTCATAATCTGTAAGAAGGAGAACCAATCATAAACCATCCAGCAATACACTGGGTTTGACCCAGACAATTCACATTAACCATATTTTATGACACATTATAGACTCTATAACTCTATGTCTACATAAGTAGTGTATTGTCGACACTACCTTTAGTGTATTTCCGGAAAGTTCTGAACTAAATATTAGACTGAATATTTAAGTAAGAAGTTGCTGTGCATAATTCTTAGCCCTTAATTGTGCTGGAGAGAGAGGACGGAGTCTTGCAGGTTATTTTTGGATTAATACTAGCCCCCCCGCGCCCCCTAGTGGCGAAAAAAATGAAAAGCTTCTGGGAACCCAGATTAGATTAATACTAACCTGGAGAATCCACTCTGTATTTAGCAAACAAGAAGATATTTTATCAGGGTCAGGCCATACATTTGAAAACACATTTTTATTTAAATCAATATAGTCTTCAGTTTGTGTATGATTATTTTAATATTAGGCTAACCAAGGGTGAATTGCAATGACTTTCTATGGGCTGGCTTGCAGTTCACCGTTCTCCCTTACCCGAAGCGGGGCCGCTGTTTCAATTGTGGGCGTGAATTTGTAGGAGCCCGTCTGTCTCTATTAGTAGGGGAGGAAAAGCCTCATGTAGGGGAGGGGCCTCGCGAGGCTGCCATTCAAAAGACGCCTCCCTAATCGGGAGATAAACGACCATCAGGTCGGCAACCTCGTGGTGGCACTAGAAGATGGGCATGTGAGAAATCAGGGGCAGAGGTTGTGTTTTGCCAGCCAAGGAGTGTGCAAAGTTTGGCATGGATAGGGGCAACGGTGGCGGAGATAAGAGTAGGGGAAAAAGTGTGACGTGACATAATGGACAGACGGAGGGACTGACAGAGGGACAGCTGGTGGAGGATTTCATAGTACCTGACGGTCTCAATCAGTGTGTTTGTAATTTCTATGTGTATCTATATGAGGAATATCATTGTTGACAGAATCACTTCAGACTTTTTAGACAGTTGATGTTTTGTATTTTCTCAATACCTGCTTTGAGTTGTTCAATCTTGGTTTCACTCGCAGACAGCTTGGTATCACTCGCAGACAGTCTGGAAGCCATATCTGAAAAATATATATAATCAATATATAATCACAGAGAAAACTGATTAGTGAAATTCAGTAGAGGAACAAGTACTAAAAAGGGAATAGCATTGTTTCTTTTGTTGAGCATTGTTAACCGTCTGAATGTGATTATATACGATGAGTCCCGACCACTTCAATATCTTGCAGTGTGTTCCAGCCATAGTTAACACTCTCCTGCCTGCGTTCACTGTTCATTGTGTTCTAATTACATCCACATTCTTTCTTCAAGGTGGGTGGCATAGCTCAGGGGTAGAGAAACCGTCATTAGAGCACAAAGGGTTCCCGAAGGGTTCCCTGTTCGAATCCAGGCTCCCCCTGAGTTAATGTTGAAGAATCCTTGAGCAAGACTCTGAACCCCTAATTGTTCCCGGTGAACAGGTTGTTGCCTTGCATGGTTTCCTCCGCCATTGGTGTATGAATGTGTATGTGTGTGTGAATGTAAAGCACCATGCAAGGCGCCATGCAAGGCGCTTTACATAGATTGTGCATTACATTCATAAATGCACCATTTACCATTTCTCAAGGCCTCCACGTTGTTGTCACTGTTGCTCAGCTTGCTCTGTAGGACCTGGACCTGGTGTTCAGTGGTGCTCAGCTTGCTCTGTAGATCTGTCAGCTCTTTTTCACTGGCACTCTGTTTGGCAGCCATTTCTGACAAAATTTACAGCACACAGATTAAATGATCGTAAACACACATTAGAACACACTGTACTGTAACAACTTTTTTAAAATTAGGCCTACATTTTGGACAACAAGCGTCATAACACAAGTATTTTTTGACCTGCCTACATTCACTGTAAAGATTGTGTTGTAAATACCTCCACATTCTTTCTTCAAGGTCTCAACGTTGTGGTCACTGCTGCTCAGTTTGTTTTGAAGAAGTTGAACTTGGTGCTGGTAGTCACGGACTTGGTGCTGGTAGTCACTGCTGCTCAGTTTGATTTGAAGGAATTGGACTTGGTTTTTGAGCAACTGGGTCTCGCTGGCAGTGAACTTGGCAGCCATTTCTGAAATAAATAAATAATAATAATAATAATAATAATATATACAGTAATAATATATACAGTATATATATATATATATATATATATATATATATATATATATATATATATATATATATATATATCAATGAACTTAGATTAGCACTTTCAAATGTGTTTATAGTTTCTATGTATCTATTATAGCCCCATTTTGACTGCAGCTTTAGCAACACACTACACGACATGACACTGCACCACATAAAAATATCTACATTTTACATACAAAAAAGTATGCATATGTAAGAAACAAAATGACCCTTTTGACTGTGATTATAACACAATATAAAGTACATTTGTATTACAACTATCCTAATTATAATACAATATAATGTACTATAACTGTGATTATAATACACTATAAAGTGTTAATGCATTACTACTAGTAAGACGCCTAAAGGGTGAGGTCGCGTCATGTCTTGGCCATCTAGCCAGTGATGTTTATCGGACCAGTTACCCATATATGGAGACCTTTGGTACCCATATATGGAGATCCATGTACTGTATATGGAGATATGCTGTGAGAGCCCAAACATGCTTACTCAGTTATTCGTTATGTGAAAGTCCTATGATGTCTATGACATCTGACATCATACATACAATCCCTTTTATGCCCATACATGGAGATGTCTGTAGAACCAGCCACACATATATGGGCTGTCTTGGCCATCTGTCTTGCTCATATATGGATTCTGTTAGTGTGGTATGTAGCAAACCCATATACCTTATAAAAGTGGACGGACATATACGGACAAGATGTGACGGTTCTCTTAGTAAACTGATAACTATAATACACTATAATAAATTATAATAGTGGTTATAACACAATAGAATCTATTATCATGTATTACAACTATATCCTGGTGGTCTAAATGAAAAGTCAGTGACTGATCAGTCATTATGATGTGTTTGGTCCTGTTTGGCCCAGCTCAGACCTACTCTGTAGTGGATACTTTTTAGTGCCATGTTTAGTACCACTTTCACACCACTCTACCCAGGTCCTTGTAGTGTAAAACATGGCAAAAGTGTGTGGTGTGGAGTGGTGTGGTGTTGGGCCATGTCAGTGGAAAAGGGGCTTATGTGAGGAACATCATTGTTGACAGAATCACGTCAGACATTTTAGACAGTTGATGTTTGGTGGAATTTCCTCAATACCTGCTTTGAGTTCTTCTATCTTGGTTTCACTCGCAGACAGTCTGGAAGCCAAATCTGAAAAATATATAAAGTCACAGAGAAAACTGATGTGAAATTCAGTGAAGGAACAAGGAATTAAAGACAACTTTGTTTTTTGTATAACTAGAGTTCATAATTTAGATTGTAATTAGAGAAAAGAAAATATGAGTGTTAAATGTTTTCATTTACTTCTTTCTATTGTTTTAATGGGTCTTTTTAAACACAATAAGCAGGAAATGTCTTTATTACTATTTACAGTAACACTACTAGCCACATCTGCCCATGACAGATTATGGTGCATCTTGGGAATAGCGTTATTGTATCTAAAAATACATATTTATCCACTTGCACGCATGCCCCAACCACTGAAATCAATGTCATTAATAATTGCTAAAACAATAGAAAAACGTAAATGGAAACGTTTTAACACTCATCTTGTCTTTTCTCTACCCTAACCCTAAAATATGAACCCTTGTCGTAAAACAATCTAAGTTGTCCTTTAAAAGGGAATACCACTCATTTTCAACATTCAACTATGTCATAATATTGCTCCTTTCAGAACCTGTCCCTCCGCTTATAGCTCCAAGATGAGGTTCCTGCAACGTAGGTTCCTGGAACCTACTGTATGCCCTATGCCCAAATCGTAAAGCTCCGGAGAAGGTCTGTCCTCATGAACACTACTTTTGTGCACATCGTAAAGCCCTTTGCACACAGGCGCGTTTAACCGCACGGATAAAACGGACAATATAATTTTTTGAAAAGAAAACAATGATTCTCTACGACCTCATGCACACCGGCTCCGAATTAGCCGTGCGACGAGTGGCTGCCGCCGTGCGTTTTTTTCTCGATCGAACCCAGTTCGATTCGTGCGTCTTGTCGCATGCGGTAAAAAACTCATCACTCCTTTTATGACTCCTTTTTGGATCCGCAGCGCCGATTCCGCACAGCCTTGCACACCAAATCCAATACGTTTTATTCATGCCGCAAACGAAAAAAACGCAACTGTCCTGTGTGCAAAGGGCTTAAGTCTCCAAAAACTAAAGGTCCACTTTCCCTCTCTCAGATGTTTACTTTTTAACGTGGAAGAAAATCTAAGTGATGGGGTTGAAACAAGTTTAAATCACTGTATTTGTCAGCTTGTGGACAGTTTTTCCAAATGCAATTTCACAGAAGCAGGAATGTGCATGAGTGACTGGCCACTCATCTGTGTAACAGAAATGTTTCGCCAGCCAAGCGTTCGGGGCGGGGAAACTGTGAAACTGTCCACAGGCTGATAAAAACAGTCTTGTTTTCAACCCCATCGCTTACATGTTCTTCCAAGCTAAGAAAGTTTACATCTGAGGAAAGGAAAGCCGACCTTTACTTGTTGGATACTTACGATGTGTACAAAAGTTAGTGTTCATGACAGCAGAGCTTCCCTGGATCTTTCAGATTTGGGCATGTAGTTCCAGGAACCTCATCTCTACATAGCAGATGTTCTGAAAGGAGAGAATAATATAGTCTTGTAAAGCAGCCTCCTCCAGAAATCTACATTTCTTTTGCTTGAATGTAGATTTCCTGAGGAGGCTGCTTTACGATAGCCTGGTACTGTATCAGCCAGAGTAATAATGTTGATTCACTCAGGCGCTCCTCCGCGGTATCAGTCTGGACTTCGGCCTATAGGGAGTGAGTATGAGAAATCTGAAAATGACCGGGCCAATCGTTTCAACTGAACAGTGAAATACAGTCACTGATTGGCCTTACTTACTCACTCCCTATTGACCATATTCAACTGGCGGCCATGTTTGAAATTTGCATTGAAACCGGGCGGCAACTGGGGTGGCATTTCATTAACTTAATGTCAAGATGGCCGCCGTGTGAATATGGTCAATTGGCCGAAGTCCAGACTGATAACTTGGAGGAACGCCTGAGTGAATCAACATTATCAGTCTTGCTACAGTATTTAATACCAGGTTATGTTCACGAGGCTAGTCATAATATACCTTAGAGCTGAAATAAGAATGCTGGCTTCCTCATTCACCTCATTCTTTCTTATTTCTACACCACAGCTCCAAGGTATATTTATGACATGGTTCAAAATTATGTTGAAAATCTTTGGTATTCCCCTTTAAGTAAAAGTAGTAGGCCTAATACTGAAATGTAGAAATACTCTGTTACAAGTCAAATCCAGTATTCAAAATGTACAACAAAATAATTGGCATCAAAACGTACTTAAAGGGATATTACACTTTCAAAAAACTTTTGGTCATTGTATGGTCTAATCAGGCTTGTATGAACACCCTGAACAGTTTTTAATTTGCTTCATTCAGTATTTAGATATTTGATGTAAATGTTACCAGCTCCAACACGCCCAGGCCCTCTCCACATACACACCCATTGTAACTTCAAACTCCATTTTAACCATGATAGATTCATCAAAAACACCCATTATTTTTTCTGGTGACTCATAATACCCTCCTAATACGTGAGCAGACCGTGTTTTTTCAATAACTTTTTTCTTTTATTTTTAATAATTCTTTGGGAAAATGGAAAACATTAAATACAATAATATTTTATTGAAAATAAATGAAAAAAGTTATTGAAAAAACACGGTCTGCTCACGTATTAGGAGGGTATTATGAGTCACCAGAAAAAATAATGGGTGTTTTTAATGAATCTATCATGGTTAAAATGGAGTTTGAAGTTACAATGGGTGTGTATGTGGAGAGGGCCTGGGCGTGTTGGGCCTGGTAACATTTACATCAAATATCTAAATACTGAATGAAGCAAATTAAAAACTGTTCGGGGTGTTCATACAAGCCTGATTAGACCATACAATGACCAAAAGTTTTTTGAAAGTGTAATATCCCTTTAAAGAAGGCCTACCAAAAGTAGCCCTCACAAGCCCTCCACACTAGGTGCGGTTGCTGTCGGGGGCCGCTAGAATCAGTGGTTGCCGCACAGCAGTGAGACAAAAACACACTCGCTCAGTGAGTAAACGCTGCGCGGTATTTCACAAAGATGAACATAATCCATCTCTCACCGCCTCGCCGCCCCAAAACTTCGCTGCATGGCCGAAAAAGCCGCCCGCCTCTCATTGAAAATGAATTGCTAGGAGGCGGTGACCGCGTCTAGTCTGGAGGGCACCTAATGCAGAATGTCCTGTTTCACAAGTATTCTTAAAGTATAAAATGTATTTGAAAATAGCAGATCTACAAGCTCACAATGTGCACCTACAGTATATTAAAAAGACACGTGAAATTGATTGACAAGAGTGTCGACACTGTATGCACACAGTTTTCAAGTAAAGGCATGGGTTGTGGTCTATTGTCCTCAATGTGCATTGTGAGCTTGTAGATCGGCTATTTCCAAATGGCCTAAATGGACACAGGGCTGTGGTAGTTAATGTACGTTATGTAATAATAATCTAAACCCACAAGTAACTGTAACTAAAGTTATCAAATAATTGTATTGGAGTAAAACGTACAATATTTGCCTCTCATCAGGGATGTGCAGAGAATGTTAGAGAGGCAGGGGCTGAAACTCTAAAAGGGCCTTTTGGTGGGAATATCGAAAATAGCCGACCTCCAAGCTCACAATGCGTCGCAGCGCAACACATTGTGAGCTTGGAGGTCTGCTATTTTCAGTGCGTGATACGACACAGAACTAAGCATAATCAAGTCAATACTGGAGAGGGCAATTCTTTCAACATAAGATGCTGCATTCAAGTTCAGGAGAGTTTGGACAAGGCAATTCTCTTGAACGCTGCCTTCAGGTATGGCATGGAAAGATGGCATTTGCATTTCTTTCACCATAGTAAAAGCTGCATTCATGGTCTGGAGAGGGCACTTTTTACAGACAGATAAAAGGTCTGGGGCTCAAGCCCCCTTTGATGTCTATGTGTGCACGCGCCTGCCTCTCAGATATAGTGGAGTAGAATTAAAAGTACGCTGATATTTGGAAATACCACAGGTGAAATGATGAAATATTTGAGACACATTCCACGTTGTCCATTTAAAACCTCATTTTTTAGTCACTTTAACAAGCATGATAGCCTCTGGAAGATATATATATATATATATATATGGACGGGTTTCTTGTTTACAAACATTGAGACTAAATGCACAGGTGACTGTATCATGTAATCAATTCCCACCAATTCCCAAACCTGTTGTTTTGGGGAGCGCTGGTTTCATTGGCTAATTTTGGTACGAGACCTGCGCACGCATCTACTTCTTATCAGTGTAACGTGGACCAGAAACCCGTCCATATGTCATATTCAAACATGTTTGGAGTCTGTGTTGCACCCCAGACAGTTATACGTGTGACATCATCATGTTAAACTCACTTTGACACTCATTTTGTCACTCTATTTGCCATTCACTTTATGCATGCCCTCTGGCTTGAGGTGGATTTATTTTTATTTATTTTTTCCACCGACATACACAATTAGTGGACAATAATATTACCAGAAATACATAGAGATTTAGCCCTGAATGACCATATCAGGTCTGTAACAATGAGAGTGAACAAATGGAACCAAATGGACCCGTATTTGTACACTCTCAATGCTATGGGGCTCCTTGAGTATTTCCCAATCCCACACAAAACTTCAAACTCCATTTCAACCATGTGAATTACACAAAACAAATTAAAAATAGTAATACAAAACAGCGTGTCAACTTAAGAAAGTGTCACTACAGACATGTTTGAAAGGTAAGAATCTTTTAAACATGCTCACCTGCATCTTGTCCTCCCGGTTTGCTCTGCTGTCCCTCCAGGGCGATCACCCGATCCTCCAACGAGTGGACCGTGTCGTAGAGGTCGTCTGCCTCGGCCAGGCAGAGGAGAAAAAAGAGCAAAGCAACCTTCATGGTGAAGCCTGCTGGTTCTGAAGATCACCAACATGAAACCTTGCTATTTATGGTCTGTTTTGATTGGTTGCTTAAGGGCAAAGTGACAGATATATTGTATTCTTACTCACTGTTTGGAGTCAACTGATTGATTCATTCACAGAACACATGTTTTTAGTGGAGGGGGAGTTTGCTCTGTTCCTGATGAGCTTGCAAAATGCATCATCATTCATGCTGAAATACTAAAATATCTCAAAACACAGATTGAACACACAAAATAACTCAGGATAGTGTTGATCTTGTGCCAAACAACAATAAAATAAGATCTGGTTGGTTGTCCCAGAGGTGAACTGGGCCTTTAAGTAAAAGTATCAATACTGAAATATAGAAATACTCTGTAAGGGTGCCCTCACACCAAAATACCTAGAGTGGAATCCGCCAATGCATTTCAATGAGAATGGAGAGGTTGTTTTTTTTTTGCCAGTAGAGGATTTCTGCAAAAAAAACGCTCCATTCTCATTGAAATGCATTGGCGGATTCCACTAGGTATGTTGGTGTGAGGGCAACCTTAGAAGTAAAAGTCTGGAATTCAAAATGTACTTGAGTAAAAGTACAAAATGTTTGAAAATAGCCGATCTACAACCTCACAGTGCGACGCATCGCAGCGCGTTGTGAGCTTGTAGATCGGCTATTTTCAAACAGGCTATGGCTAAAGTGGTTTAAGTATGTTTTGTAATATTATCATTTATATCTGCAAAGTAACTAGTAACTACATTTTCAAATAATTGTAGTGGAGTAAAAGTAGGCCTACAATATTAGGATCCGAGATGTAGTGGAATAGAAGTAAAAGTATTGGAAATGGGATGGGACATACTCAAGTAAAGTAAAAACTACCTCAAAACTGTACTTAAGTACAGTACTTGAGTGAATGTACTATCGTTACTTTACACCACAGGGTCCTGGAGGAGGCTCGATGGGGTTCCCTAAAAAATATTTATATACAAATTAAATAAAGCTATTTTATATTGGGAAACAGCTGATCTACAAGCTGAACTGAACATTTCGAAAAATTGTGCAATTGTGAAGAATTTAGAGTAATCTGTGTTTTCATTTTTAAGGACACCAATCTTCTCTCATGGCGTTTGGTTGTTGCGACCGAAGGTCGCATTTACCCTGAAAAACCTTGTCGCTTGAGTGACCTTCCTTCCTTCCTTCCTTCCTTCCTTCCTTCCTTCCTTCCTTCCTTCCTTCCTTCCTTCCTTCCTTCCTTCCTTCCTTCCTTCCTTCCTTCCTTCCTTCCTTCCTTCCTTCCTTCCTTCCTTCCTTCTGTAACCTTCCTTCTGTGTGTGATGTCAGCGAGTTGTGACATCACTTCCTGTACGGGGTGGCTACACGAAAGACTAAAAAAAGAGTAAGAAAAAGGAGGAGGAGGATAAAGATACCAAAAGGAGAGAGAAGAAAGGGTGGATGAGGTACAATGTGGAGTCGGCAGTCTCAGAAAAGAAAATGTAACAAGGAGGTGGCAACGGGGCGGCTAGATAAAGTTAGAGGAGGTGACATGGAGATGTGGATAACACTATATATGGAGATAGTCCAGTCCATCATGTCATATGGGACTACCGTCATAGACAGTAGCCATTGTTAGGCCGGAGTCAACCTGTTTGGCCTAAACATGGAGATGTGGAGAACACTATATATGGAGAAAGTCCATTCCATCATGTCATATGGGACTACCGTCATAGACAGTAGCCATTGTTAGGCCAACTCAATGGACTGAGTCACAGTGATGTAACTCAGTACACATCATTGCTCTGAAGTTGATTGCATGGCGAAGTGAAAGTTGATAACATTCTAAAGTTCATTGCCGCGTGAACATGGAGCAGGATCCCCAGCCACCCATGCCCATGCCCACATGCTCCCATGTCCCAGGGGAGACTGCCGACGAGCGCCGGCACCGTATTCGCAGGGAACGCCAGCGGCACCGGCGTCAGAATCTCACGGAATTGCAACAGCCATCTATTCCGACGCCTCAGCAGAAGTTCTTATCTGGCGAGCGGAATCTGCAACTGCAAGAGTGTGCCTGCTGCCACCACCGACGCCTCGGCATCCAGATCAACGCCCATGCCATCTGCGACATGTGCAAGCGTAACTGTCTGTCTGACTGTCTGTACAGGAAGTGATGTCACATGACATACTTTTTATGCCCATATATGAGTCATTCTGTACCACATCTCCAAGTTTAGGCAAACTCCACACAGAAAGGCCCTATCGCCAACCCCACCTAGGGTGTGAGCGATAGGGACTTTCTATGTGGAGTTTGCATGTTCTCCCCGTGTCTCCTAGGGTTGATACCCTCACAAAAACATGAACAAACTAGAATCGTCAGAGAAACGCTGTGGTTGGCCAGATGGTCAATAATTGGCGCGACCTCGCCCTTTAGGGCGAGGTCACCCTGAGGTTGCATATCACCCTCAGGTGTCTTACTAGTAGTATCAATACCATAATGTAGAAACACTCTGCTACAAATAAAAGTCCTGTATTCAATATTCATATTCATATAGATTTTCAAATAGACAAAGTGAGTATATATAATAGGGCAGAAGTGGTGATTGTGTGTATTGTAATAATAATATAAATGTAAAAAGTAACTTAAGCTTAAGTAAAAAGGGTCCATATTTGGGGGTCAAAGTGCAGCACTGTCTTGGACACATGATGTTAACACAGTGCTCACTATGAGCAGTGATTAAACATTAATTAATATTGATCTAACTTCATAAATCTATACATCTGTATTCTCAGCTGCTGACCTGGTAGTAAGAGCATTTTATCAGATATTTGTCAAATCTGGGAACTAAATTGTTACAAAGAAATGTCTTCAACAATGTATGTCTAAAGGTGTATAAGAACATGTACTAACAGTTTGAAATTCAACTCCCGGGGGTAACCTCGTAAAAAAGCTGCTGATTTCCCTCATATTTTACAATCTGGCCAATGTTTGACCCGCTTTCAAAGACAGTTTGTTGATTACTTTTGATGCACTGGTCTTTTATTTTTCTTTCCTTCTTTTTTTTCTTCTTTGAGATATTAATAAGGTCTTCACTGTCATCTGTCATAATTGTCAAAATAATTGATATAAATATTTGTTGGAAATCAATTAAACTGTCTTAAAATGTCTCAAAGATATTCCACATTTCTCAAGATTTACATTGAAAATCACAGATCTACAAGCTCGTAGATCTGCTATATTTTTAAACAATATGTTGTGGGGGTCATCTCTCTCTCAGCTAACGGGTCCTTAGGCAGTTGCCCAGAGGCTGTACAAAGTTACAGAGAAGTATGAAAAAGATAAAAGAAAAACAAGTACAGAGCACAGTAAAGATAGGTATTAATAAGGTCTTAAAAGTCTTAAAAATATCACTTCACTGTCATCATCCATCATGTCATGTGCTAAATAAAGATCGCATCATTCCTGCTTGTCTCAGTATTTAGATATTCGTTATTGATTACAATGTTATCATAATTGTATCAGTTCCTATACAGACCCATTGTAACGTCAAACTACATTTTAACCATGCATGTTAGACTCACTGAAGATTCATGTCCCTGGTTTTGGTGACCGGTATTGTCCATCTAATGCTGTGGTTCTCAACCAGTGGTCCGGGGACCACCAGTGGTCCTTGAGGGGGTCCCAGGTGGTCCCCAGCTAAATGATGGAAGAGTTTGTAACCAAATGGACCCTTATAGATATTTAACTCCTGAGAGATTAAATTGAAACAAATTGGGCCCTTAAGGGTCCATTTGGTTTCATGTTACACTCTCAAGAGTTCGATTATTGTTAATCATCTGCATTAGTCAATTTAAAATAAGTCTACACAATTAGAGAATGAAGAAGAATTGTTATTTTGATCAACTTTTGCCTTTTATCTCTCCTGTCCCAAATCAATACAGCTTCTCTAGAGCAAGGGTTTCCTTCTTGCATGGCAGGCTCTTTGCCCCTGGTGATACAAGTGTAACTGACTTTTCCCCCAAGAATGCATAGTTTTTATTATATCTTAAAGTAAAGTAGTTACTTTTACAATGTAGTTACTCGTAACATACAGTAACTAGTTACTTTTTCAGAGCAGTAACCAGTGTAAAAAAAACAAAAAAACATCATGAGGATGCAACTGGGACGTATCATCAGTGATGTAGCCTGGGGTCGACGGGTGTTTCGGGTCTCGCAACATCATACACCCTCGCCCAGGTGACCCAGCCGGGGTTGATCAAGTCCCGACTTACGTCCCAGTATTTATCCACGATCAGTCCTATTAGGGAAAGACAGGGTCACTCAATGTGCTGCACCGGAACTACTCTGCCGGGATTGGGGGTACCATTCTGGCGCGTGGAAGAACTAGGCTCTATGGGTTGACTCCTGCCCGGGCTCCTCCTACGTCTCACCAGGTCCTCCCCTGCTCTCACCAGGTTCAGAACCTGTGCGTTGCACCAGACCCCAATCCAAACATTCCATTCAGCTGCTGCAGTTGAATGGCCCTCCTAAAGGCCTCACCGTGGATTTGTTGGGCTTCTTCCTCACGGAAGACACAGGCTGGGGCGCTAACCCAACCTGCTCCCGGGTGCCGTCTAAATTCCGTCCGTCAACCGAGTCTCCGGTGGTCACCAAACTATTCCTGGTTGTCACATAGTCTATTCCTATGAGCCACTATAAATAGAACTAATAGTGTAAAAAACATCACAAGGATGCAAGTAAAGTAAAGTAAAGTAACTAATTATTCTTTTTAAAAGTAACTTGCCTGGGATCAGGCATTTCAAGTTAAAGTCTGCAGTGGAACAAGTAGTAAATGTGTTTTCACTTTAGTAAAACGTATCAAAACCACAATGTAGAAATACTCTGCTACAATTAAAAGTCCTGTATTCAACATGTATTTGAAGTACAAAGTACAAAAGTACACTGGTGTAACATGTAGGCTACTTAAAATACCAAAAGTAAAATTACTCATTGCAAAGAATGTCCCATTTCGCAAGCTTAAGTATATCTAATATCTTAAGTATATCTAATAGGACATAAGTGGTGATTGGGTGTATTGTAATAATAATCTAAATGTTAAAAGTAACTAAAGTTTTCAATGAACTGCAGAGGAGTAAAAAGGGTCCACATTTGGGGGTCAAGGTGCATCACTGTGTTGGACACAGGGGCGTCACAAGGGGTAGGAAAGTGGGACTGAGTTACTGAGGCCCAAGGTGGTGGAGGGGCCCTAGTAACTTTATCTATTGAAAAATAGCAGATATACAAGCTTGTAGATCTGCTATTTTTGAAAAGTTGTGAAAATGTGTGAAAATCTTTGAATATATGTATTTTTTAAGCGAACATTTCTAACTCAAATTTTGCTTCTGGGGGTCCCTGGAACTAAATATTTTGAGATCGGGGTCCGTAGCCAAATACATATCATCTTGGGGGTCCTTGACATAGGTTTCTTGCACACATTTTCACGGTTTAAAAAAAAATAGCAGATATACAAGCTCGCAGCGCGGCACTCGGTGCCGCGCTGTGAGCTTGTATATCTGCTGTTTTTCAATAGTTAACATTCATGGGGGGCCCGCAGTGAATCCTTGTACCCAGGGCCCAGAATTTGGTGTGACGCCCCTGGTTGGACACCTGATGTTAACACAGTGCTCACTATGAGCAGTGATTAAACATTAATTAATATTGATCTAACTTCATAAATCTATACGTCTGTATTCTCAGCTGCTGACCTGGTGTCTTGTCTTGTGGCTCAAAGGTTCAATAGTTCATTTCTAACCTGGCGTCACCAGACCTGGTATTCGTTTTAAATGGGCCATTTGATCCGGTCTAGGTGGAAACCACAAGCAGAAGAAGTGGCGTCGCTTTGTTTTGTTTCCCTAATCCTTATTAAAATGCTCAGGTAGCCTATAGTGTAGTCTTGCCAGTCGCTACGGGTTGGCCTAAAAGATGCGTATCCCAAACACATTTTCCAAAAGCAAAACCTCGCCGCATCAAGGGGTTTATTAGGTAGGCCCTAAAAGTATGTCCTTGAATGCAGGGGAATTATTTGGGGTTAAAACTGTACTTTCCGGTTTGATAGTTCCGGTCAAAGTGTAGTCTGTCTAGGTAGGACTATAGTAGAGTGGTTTCCACTCCTGACCGGATCAAACCCCGAAAAGTGAAGGGATCCCATGGGTTAGGTCATTTCAACACCAAAAAGAGATTTTTTTCCCCCAAACTTACAAAAATACATTATGAATGAATCACTGAATCTCCATTTCATTTCATTTCATTTCAGAAATAGTGAAAACAGCTCACAAGCTTGTAGATCTGCTATTTTCCAGGGTTAAAGTGGTTGAGTAAATGTACTTGGCTCCGCGTCCCTCTGTGGGCAGTGATCAGCTGGATGGAGCTGAAACAGAACTATCAGGTAAATACAATAGAATCATTCAACAAGTAGAGACTTGAGCACACAGACAGACTCCTTGTCACACCACTGCTTTTAATGCCACTTCATATACACTTTATACTGTGTTAATAAATACATCTGCTTTAATACTTTAAAACTGTACACATCTCTGTTTCCCTTCTTTACAATAGACTAAATATACCTGAAGACAACGTTAAATGATATGTTTGTTTGTTTCTCCTTTACACAAGTGAACCAAACACCCCAGATAGTTTCCCCATCATCATCATCATCCCTATAGAACACTGGCAGTGTTTTCCCCACACAAAACACATTTTGGTAAAACAGCAAGAATATATATTTCTTTGTTTTAGCACTCCAGATGAGACCAGGAAATCAGTCCAGGCATTACACCACAATGTGTGACCCACTGAATTCGATGACTCCTGGGGGATCTCTTGGGGTTTGTTTAATAATATTGCTTGATCAATATGATATGGCCATGGCAGTAAAAAAAAAACTACAATAAACAACCTCTTAACATGAACAAGAGAGACCTGAGGAGTGACAGAATTTAATGGGTCACACGTTTTAGCCTAAATAACATCTAGGCTCATTTTAATGACTGTCCATGGGGTCTATTAGGCAGAAATGCCCCTGTTGTCCAGTTTCCCCAGCAGCTCTCATATAGAGGGGAGCCCATAAGCATATCGCTTTTACACTATTTGTTGTGTTCAAAAGTGCCTTTTATTTTTCATGAATGTGGTACTAGTTGTCATTACTAACACATCCATGCCTTGGTTGTCCCACACAAGCCTCCACAGTCTCATAAATAATGTTTTGGGGTGAGCATTCGGCACAACTGCCAATCAAAGTGACTGTACTTCCCAGTGTCTTTTCCGCGAATGGCAAAACAAAGCCTAACATCTGTTTGGCAGACTACGGCTTGTGTGGGACAACCAAGGCATGGATGTGTTTGACAACTACAGTACGCAATAACACGCTCACGAAAAAATTACAACTTTTGACCACAACAAGCACCATCAATCCCTTCACTGTGGTTTCAAGTAAATTAAAACAAGAAAAAATACCTCCGTTAAAAAGTATAGATCTACCTGTGTCTTCACAAGGATTATTATTCTCTCCTCACGACAACAAAGAAAACACCCAAAACCCCCAAAATAATAATCTTAGTAGTTTGCTCCGAAAAATTATAATTACACAAATTACAATTTCTCTGCAAGCCAATATAAACCATATAGAGAGGAACTTTGTGTGTGACTGTTGAGCACAGGGGTCGTCGCCACATTGTGGTGGACATTTTGGCAAAGTTCAATTTTTGCAACAACCATTTTAAACATGAGCGGAAGATATCACCAGAAACACAAAGAGATACCGTATCCCTGAATGACCACAGCAGGTCTGTAACTCTGAGAGTGTACACACACATGGTTATGGGGGTCCTTGCAAATAAAAGGTCTTTGCAGTCCATTTATGAGCAGGCCACAATAAGGCAGGCTCAACTAATAGTTAGTGATGCCACCCATGTTTTACATGGAGAAGGTGTACTTCTGCCCCCTGGCAGAAGGTACAGTGAACCTAAATGGAACTATGTTAGGTTTAAAAAAAAAAACGTTTGTACCGGTGTCAATTAAAATGTTCAACAAGGCTCTAAAACGGCATTGATTGTGAGATTAGATTAACTACTATCTGTGCACTGTGTCCCCCCTGTATGTATTTCTATTGTCTTTTGTCATTGATGTTTTATGTGTGGCTACAGCAGAGGTGAAAGCCCAAGCCAAATTTCCCTTGTGGACAATAAAGTTAACCTTGTCCTTGTTTGAGAACCACTAGTACTAGTAGGGACACCTAATGTGCCATACAGTGTCATAGTAAATCAGTGTCATACATATTCTGAAGAAAAGCTGGAGACTGACATTCAGTCATTGGGTTTTATGATCAAAATAAGAACATTATAATGGTGTGTGAAAACAAGACCACGTCTTTGCCACGGACACATCATGTCCGTGTACGGACATATCGATGACCCCTGGTTGACTGTTAGCTCAGCAGAATAAAGAGGTGCTGTGTGATGGTTAGGGCTTTCACACACACACACACACACACACACACACACACACACACACACACACACACACACACACACACACACACACACACACACACACACACACACACACACACACACACACACACACACACACACACACACACACACACACACACACACACACACACACACACACACACACACACACACACACACACACACACACACACACACACACACACACACACACACACACACACACACACACACACACACACACAGGAGGAGGAGACACTATGTCACTGTGACAAAGACCTTGTTTCCTCTAGTCATGACTGTGGCTGTTTTTGAGAGCGTGCAAATCCATTTGGCTCCATGTGTACACCCTCAAATAGTTACCAGTCATTTGGCTGGGGGACCCCCTCTGGAAACTCCCTCAAGGACCCCCTCAGTATAGTGTCTAATAGTGTTATTAAACAGCCAGAGTTTTGATCACTTCAGCTCTGAAACATCTTGGCCAAAAGGTTCAGGAAAAGAAAATACTTGGTTGAATTATTTTGGCATGAATTACATTTTAAAACGCATTAATAAATAAATGAAAAACAAAACAATAATAATTTAGGAAATAATTTAAAATGGATACAAGGAAGAAGCATCACTTCACGTCTCAATGCAGTTTGTCTGTTTGGTTCCAACTAGAAACTCAACCATTTTAAAAACAGCAGCACGTTGTTTTCTTTAGTTGGAAACACCTAATGGACCCGGCATAGGAGGAGAGGAGCAGTTTGTTATGCATCGTGGCCACACAGCGTTTACCAGGAAAGAATATATTATTACAGGGTTCCCACACATCTTTACCAATTCATTTCCAAAACTTTTCCAAAACTTTTCCAGAATATTTAACCCGACTTCCAGGACTATATAGCAATAATTCAGCTCAATAACAGGTCGCTTACTCCTATGCGCAATGCCCTAAGACAGGTAGTGTACGCCAGTGGTTCTCAACCTTTTCAGGCTGTAACCCCCAAAATAATCATATTTTAACTGGGGACCCCCCACCCTGACGAGCACTAAAGCCCGTATCAGTGTACGGTGGAGAGCTATCCACCGGTGGAGAGCTTTCCACCTCAAGTCAGGAAATAAGTGCAGGACATCATAGTCACGGGGCCCACGGTGAAGTCCTCCCCCGCCTCCCTCTGGTTCAGACGCAAACTCCGACCAGGTCGACCAATCAGTGAACGGGGTGTAGAGCCTGTCTGTCTGATAGTAAAAACAGAGAGATGTGTTGGGACTTGCGGTGTAAAGCTCTCTACCGTGAGGAATGACGTAACGTTGTAGTTTCATGACTCAAAAAGACTCGAAAAGACTACACCGCGGTGTAAAGCCTTCCACCGCCCAGGCGACTATGATGTCGGCTTAAGAGTTGAGAAATTTTGTTCTATTGTTCTATTGTGAAAATAGCCGATCTACATGCTCACAACGCCTCGCGTTTTGCGAGGCGTTGTGAGCATGTAGATCTGCTATTTTCACAATTTCTGCCTCTAATATTTGACAATTTGGCCCATGTTTAATCCGTCATTTCAGAGGTATTAACAAAATAAATAACCAAAGACAATGCATAGCTATTTCTTCCAGGACCTTCCAGGACCCTTGATAAATTCCAAAACTTTTCCAGTACTGGATTTTTTTTTTTTTCTAATTTCAAAATATTTCCAGGAATTTCATGACCGTGGTAACCCTGTTATTATTATTACAGAGTACATCAATCCTTATAAATATGACGCCTGTTTCCTAAACCCACCAGGCTTGAGTTAAGACCCGCCTTGCGGAAACGCCCCTCTCAAGTATGAAAGTGCATATGAACGTTAGTGCTGCTGGCTCCAGTGCAAAGCAATACTGTACCTACGCCCTACCGATCCATTACAATAATACACGCTGCATAATACGCCCAAAGCCATATCCAAACTATAACAATTTAACTGATAATCAGTAAGTTTTTATTTTGAGCACAGTAGTGAAACATGTATAGCTTCCTCAGTATGTTTTTTTGAGCGGTGGTCACAACGCTCCTATACGTGGCCGTGTGTGTGGGTCTGTCTGTTTGTCTGTTTGTCTGTCTGTCTGTCTGTTTGTCTCCGTAGCCTGCACTCCTGCAGTAACCTTTTCTGACCACACATGTTAAGGGAGGGGCGCTGTTGCACACACACACACACACACACACACACACACACACACACACACACACACACACACACACACACACACACACACACACACACACACACACACACACACACACACACACACACACCACCGCTCAGTTCACACGAGTGTGATTTTTCTCTTTAGCAAAGCTACAAAGTTTTACCTATTTTAAGCACAGTACAAAGTAAGTTTCATTTTGTTTTCTTTTTTTTTAGCACAGTTTATTTTGAGCACTGTAGTGACAAATCTATAGCTGTGCATTGTGCAAATGCAGGGTTTTCTCTGTAGCCTGCTGCCTAAAAGTTTTATATTGTCTTCATGCCTTTACTAGGTCTGACTTTATCCATCCTCCATGTGTCCTTTACTAGGTCTGACTTTATCCATCCTCCATGTGTCCTTTACTAGGTCTGACTTTATCCATCCTCCATGTGTCCGGCAAGGATTTCAGCCACTCCTGGAAGTCCTCGCGTTGCCGCGAGGCGGGTCTTAACTCAATCCTGGTGGGTTTAGGAAACACGGACATATGACAACTGTCATCTCATACGTAGGGTTCCCAGTTCCCACACATAACTTTCCCCAAAGTTATTTTATCCCATTTCCAGGCCTTGAACCTTAAACCAACTGGAGCGAGTACAACGCCCCGGGATTTGAACCCACATCTTAACCACTAGAACAAAGGCTATCCCTTTGGCCCTGGGGAGATATTAAGACTTTTTGAGGCCATTAGGGTGTATGAGGCAGTGAGTCACTCTGCTACTCGAGGTCACGTGACAAAAAGAGCAGATCTACAAGCACCCAGCACATCGTGTAGCACTGCATCTCACCATGTTACACAAGCTCGAAATGCGTCACTTTGAGCTTGTAGATCTGCTACTTGAATGAACACACTTGGAATAGGAAATAATGGGGGAAAAGCCTTCATCCCATTCTGTGTGGAAGTGGTAGGTTTTGGCCTTGCTGCATGCTATTGTCTCTTAAAAACAAAGCATTGCATTAGGGCGGTTTGCCTACTTTAAGCCCCTATCAGAGTCGGTACCGCGGTGAAGAGCTATCCACCGCGGTGGAGTCTTTTTGAGTCATAAAACTACAACGTTACGTCATTCCTCGCGGTGAAGAGCTTTCCACCGCGAGTCCCGACACCAGTCATTCAAGGTGAATAGGACTTCACCGTGGCCTGCACTTATTTTCTGACTTGAGGTGGAAAGCTTTCCACCTAAAATTTGCGGAGGATAGCTCTTCACCCTGGACTCTGATAGGGGCTTTAGAAGCCATGAAGAGAGCTGACCCGTCTTGATGTCAATCAATCAAGTCACATTAATTCAAGTAAAAAAAACAAAAAAACATATTTTAATTATATATAAATATATTTTTTAGGGGCATGTCATGTGATCTACCTGCACAGCCTTTGTGATCTACTGGCGGATCACAATCTACCTTTTGGGCAGCCCTGACGTATAGATTCTGCGTCGGGAGGGGGAAGATCCCTCCAGTCTCAGGGCTGAGAAGATGGTTACAATAAAAAGCTGTAAATAAATAAAAATAAAGTGACTCGTTGACGTGTGGTCAGCTGTACCGTAGCTCTCTGACCACCCTCTTACTCTAAAACCACTCTGTCCAACCCACGGTGGTCTGAGCAACAGCAGAAAAAAGGCATGTTTTACATTAAATGTTTTCAAAACAATAAGAAAGACACAGGCAGTGACGTGTGTTGGTGTCGGTGTGTGTGTGTGTGTGTGTGTGTGTGTGTGTGTGTGTGTGTGTGTGTGTGTGTGTAACCATAAAAGGTGTCGGGGGGATAATCAGCCCAACGGCTCGTGCTGCTTTGCTTCGTCCACACCTCGTCCACTGTTCTTAGACTCTCCTTTTCCTCCTTCAGAGGTCCTCTCATTCAGAGTTCCACCCCTTCAGAAGTTCAGAGGTCCACCCCAGGCCAGCCTGGGTAGACCTGGATCAGCCTGGGTCAGCGTGGACCCAGGGTGTCCAGGTGAAGGATTCATACTATTGTTTTGCACCGTTATGCAGTAACTCTACAATTAGCAATCTTTTCCATTTCAACCCAGTCCCCCCCAGTGTGACATGCATGAGGCCATGGATTTGATACCGTGTTGTTTGCCAATCTGCACCGCAAACTCCTCCCTGTTTATTACTTGCGCCAGCAGAGTGCACAAGAACTGCGTTCGGTGTATCCATAGACATAGAAAGGTAGACGCCTCCTTCAGCTCGGTCGGTTCCCACTTCCACGTGCGTCACAGAAACCGGGAGTTGGTATAGACCAATCAGAGGCAGGTGGGGGCGGGTCTTTTCGTACGCAGCCTCTAAAAGAACAGCTGAAGCCGCGCAACATCGGAACTGGATGGAAACAAAGTCCCGGAAAAGACGCGCTGTGATTGGCCAGTAGTCACTTTGACTGGCAGCGTGGTCTCCGACACCCCGGACGCCCGGCCTTTATTTAAATACACGTCGCTCCAATGAACTGCAGCGGAGGATGAGGAATCTAGCTTTATATATCTGTGGGTGTATCTGTCACGTATATGTTAGTGTTTACGCCCGTAGCCAATCAGGGACCAGCATTCCTGGTGACGTCACCATCAACAGCCAATGAGGGACCAGCATTCTTGGTGACATCACCATCAACAGCCAATCACGGACCAGCATTCCTGGTAACGTCACCAACAACAAGTGTGACCTGACATATAAATAACAAGGCGCGCTCGCGCTCTGCTGGAGCACCAGTAGGTCCATATATGGCTATGTGAGTGCACGAGGCGCAAGTTGGCACCTGGACAGAGTGCGGTCTAGTTTAACTCTGTGATGCCATGTCAGAGTGCAGACCAGCCCAACACCACGTGGGGCAGCATAGCTCAGGGGTAGAGAAACCGTTATTAGAGCACAAAGGGTTCCTGAAGGGTTCCCAGTTCGAATCCGGGCTCCCCCTGAGTTAATGTGGAAGAATCCTTGAGCAAGACTCTGAACCCCTAGTTGCTCCCGGTGAGCAGGTTGGTGCCTTGCATGGTTTCCTCCACCATCGGTGTATGAATGTGTGAATGTAATGCACAATCTCTGTAAAGCGCCTTGGATAAAAGCGCTATATAAATGCACCATTTACCATTTAACACCAAAACCCAGGACTTCTGAATGGCATCCTCCCAGCGTCAGGGTCTTGAGCTCTGCAGTGCATTTAGGAAGGAGGTTTAACGTGCAAGGCTTTGCACACTCTGGGTGTTACAAACCAGTAAAGGGTCCGATAGGTACAGTAAGGATTCTTGGTACATGCTCCAGAGTTGGACCTGTTAACACTTGGTATGCCATTACTGTTGTAATTATCTGGCTATAGAGTTTACTTTATTTTGAAGAGGCCCGGAAGCCACGATCGTGTCCATGTTGTGGAAATTCACGATGTTGTAACGGGGATCAGCATGTTTATTTTCACATGGAAATGAAACATTCTAACCGCGTGGCCCAACGTCGCTGTGAAAAAAATATATCAACAACGAATAGGAGCCTATGGAGATTAGACACTTCCTGATGCTGGCGGGCCGAGTTGCATCATGGGATATGTAGTGTTTTCGCTCGCCAGCGGCCGCAGCAGCGCCTGTTCACCTGGTAACCATGGTAACAGGCTAACGTGTCCCTGGACGTGATGACAGAGCCTTGGCGCCGCACCGAGGTCATTCTCATGGCGTTCCTGAACGTGTTAGGCAGCGGACGTTTTTGGTTCCATTTGCTCTCTGCAAGAGTTACAGACCCCAGCGGTCGGTCCATCGTTTATTTGGCGCCCCCTCCCCCCCCGCATCCGACGTCGAAAACCACCGAAGCTAGCGGTTGGTTTTGCGCTCTCGACAAAACAAACCAACCCTCGTAGTCCTCTTCATCATGCAGTCAGTGAGCTGTGGATGTGGGAGGGGTGGGTTTGGTTTTGGGTTAAGGGGCTGGGCGGGTGGTGTTTGGCGTCCGGGCGGGGCGGGGTCATACGAAGACCTTGGCGAGCGCGTCGGCCCCGGCGCTGGCGATGTAGCACTTGGCGGGGTGGAAGGCCACGTCGTGGATAGACTCCTCCCACTTCTTCCTGTGGGCGGTGAACTCCTGGATGCACGTCTTGCTCTCCATGTTCCACAGCCGGACGGAGCAGTCGTGACCTGGAGGGGGGGGGGGTCGGAGGGGGGGGGGGGGGGGGCAGCACCAGGGTGTCAGCTTTCAGGTTGTGACACACGGACTGACAGACAGACTGCAAAACCTTTCGGGCCTGACGGAGACAAACAGCCTTGGCAGTAAGGGTGTAACGATATAGTAACTGCATTTAAAAAAATCGAAGTATATCGAAATGAAAACAGCTAAAATCGAATCGTATCATTTGATCTTGTATCGTATCAAATCAACAGTGCAAAGAATCGATTGTATCGATACTAACTACTTGTGCATTGTATTTAGTGTTTTTAACTCTTTTACCGCTTCGGACGTTCTCGTTTGCCCCAATTTTCATCCCAGCTCGTTGCCAATACGAACGCTCGTTCTTTTACCTTGTCTGAGGACTGTAAGCTGATGAGGGGTCGCACGGGTGTGTACAGTAAAAACATCTCCCGTAACGCTGCTTTCAAATCTCCACCACACGTAAACATCAATGATGTCCAAATCACTTCCTGGCTGTTCTCTGTGGACCTGATCTAGATTATGCATTTCTATGCTCTGAACGACGGCAAGCGGAGCGGCCCAATTCACACCTATTCTTTGCATAAGGCTGCCCTCTGCCGCCAGCTTGGCTAAAGTACACATATAATAAATAAAAATAAGAATAAATCGTTTGCAAATAATGAATAGATATTTTTCTATAACATCGCAAAGGTAAGCTGCTTTTTCCTGGCACCAGCCCCAATAAATAAATAATAAATCTGGCAGTAGAACTGTTAACTCAAACTCTGCCCTCAAAATACCCCTTTGTACCCCTTCTCTGCCATGCCCGTAGAACCCGTAAATGTAATAAAAATTAATTAAAAAATGTTTTTTTATCGAAGCGGAACTAAAATAGGCCGGAACTAATGCTCCGTGATCGGTTTCTACACGGACACATTATTGAGCGGACAACTTAACATTGGAGTCCCTGAACCGGAGGCGGATGTCCGTCCTCTATTTTGGCCCGTTAGCTTTCTGTCTGAACTCCGCGGCTTACAGATGGAGAACTTATTGATCAATTGAAAAAGTTTCAACGGATTTGAGAAGCTGATGGAATACGCGAACACACGATGCATAGCAGTGTCCGATGACGCACGATGGGAACTGGACGAGCGCCCACGTTAACAGGTAGGAGAAGCCGGCAGTGAAAGACATAGAGAAATTAACGGGCTTTACGGCCGTAAACTACGAATGAGTTAAGAAGAAAAAAGAAAAGGAGGGGTTTAATTTATTTTCCTTTCCATATGGCTACACTGGTCTATCGATAAATGTGTGTAATCTTTGGGTTCATGTCAAGGTGCAGGTTTGTCAATATATAATGTTCATGTATTTGGCAGATAATCACAGTGTTTACTTATTTATAATATCCATAATAATACATGTTTCCCTTAAAAACCTGCACTATCCACACATTTCACACAGATGTAATGTCTTTGCTAAATAATTACTATATCGATTTTAAATCATTGAATCGAATCGTATCGTATCACCATGAATGAACCAATATCGTCCATGTATCGTATCGTCAACCATGTATCTTGATATGTATCGAATCGCTATTAAAATGTATCGTTACACCCCTACTTGGCAGCTAATCTACATTTGTTATGGCAAAATTAAGGCATTGAGAGTGTTAACAGAGTATTTCTTAAATGATTTATGACATAAACCACAGGTGTAAGTGAATACTTACTGCCAGACATCAGATAGAGTCCGTTAGGATCCACAGCCAGACATGTGACCGCGTCCAGGTGGGCCACCATGGAATGAATCAGCTTGCCTTTCAACGTGGGGAAAAAGAAAAGGAAAAATGACCAGGCTAATTGTTGTTATCATTGATTAGAAGAGTGGTTTTCAACCAGTGGTCCTTGAAGGGGGTTCCAGGTGGTCCCCAGCTAAATGATTAGAGCAGATCTTTAACTCTTGACGGGTCCATTTGGTTTCATTTTATGCAGAGTTAAACTATTGACTAACATCTGGCATTACTCAATTTACAATAAGTCTACACAATTAGAGAATGTAGAATAATTATTATATTGGTAAACGTTTTGCCTGTTCTCTCTCCCATGGCAATACATACATTGTGTATAAACTCTTAAATCCAAAGTTAACAAAATATCGAGGCCAGGTCTGAGCAAATGGTGGTCCGTGGCTCAAATGCAGAACAAATGATGGGCCTTGATATGAAAAAAGGTTGAAAACCGCTGGACAAACATGATGAAGTAGCATGAACTGTGAAGTAGGGCTTTAACGACTTGTGATTTTTGCAAGTCGACTCGTAAAAAAGTTGAGTTGAAGTCGATCGTTTGATGGCATCATCACATCACACAAGACCCCCCAATTATTTTGGGGGGTCCCCAGATGATTAACTTAATGTGAAACATTGTTTTCTCACTCAACTGTAAACAAACCAACATAAAGTTTAAGTGTGTAGAGGGTATCTGCACATTTCTAAAGTGCCAATTAAGGACTTTTTAATACCTCAAAAAATTACAAATTAAACATTGTCCAAATTGTCAAATATATAGAGGCAGAAATTGTGAAAATAGGCGATCTACATGCTCACAACGCCTCGCGCTATTTTCACAATAGAACCATGTTATACCAAATGTAATGTAGCACTGTAATATTGGATCATTCCGTCCTTGACAATAAGCAATCCTACTGTTTGAATGCTGTACAGACGCACACATGGAGCAAAAATAATGATAATGATTTTGTTTTACTTCGACTTGTCGACTTTTTCGTTAATGCCCTACTGTGAAGTGGTCACCATGGTTACCCGTGTTGTTGTCAAAGAACTGGATGTGTCTGTCCTCCTGGGCGGTGATGGTGATGGGCAGGGTGGGGTGGCTCAACACCCGGTTGATCTTACAGGGGGCGTCTGAAGAGGAAGGAAGAGGAGAGAAAAGGATGTGAGCTTAACACAAATGTCCCGCTGCCTCTGGCAATTTAGAACCAGGTGGTACACAGGACCGTTGAGTGATTTACCACGAGCGCTTCCAAACACTAACTCAACAAAAATAATCACCTACACAGCATTTCTTGACAGAAAGTAGCTCGTAACATATGAAACATACTCTGAACCCCTAACTGCTCCTGATGAGCAGGTTGGTGCCTTGCATGGTTTCCTCTGACATCTGTGTATATGAATGTGTGTGAATGGGTCAATGTAATGAATGTGTGTGTGAATGGGTGAATGTAATGAATGTGTGTGTGAATGGGTGAATGTAATGAATGTGTGTGTGAATGGGTGAATGTAATGAATGTGTGTGTGAATGGGTGAATGCAATGCACAATCTATGTAAAAGCACCTTGGATAAAGGCGCTGTATAAATGTACCATTTACCATTTATTCCATACAGTACCTGCTGAACCGGCTGAGTCCAGGGTGAGCAGCAGCTGCTGTGTCTCCATGTTGAACAGTCCAACATGGCCGCTGCTGAAGGAGGACAGCATGTGAGCTGGTTCACTGCTCACCACGTCTACTGAGGAGGGAACGCCCAGCTCTGAGAGAGAGAGAGAGAGAGAGAGAGAGAGAGAGAGAGAGAGAGAGAGAGAGAGAGAGAGAGAGAGGACAGCATGTGAGCTGGTTCACTGCTCACCACGTCTACTGAGGAGGGAACGCCCAGCTCTGAGAGAGACACACACAGGGACCAGATTACTCCTGTAAAGTGAAGACTAAAGGGCTTTGCACACAGGTGCGATTTTCAACCATTGCGTTTTTTTCCGTTTGCTGCATGATTAAAACGCATTGGATTTGGTGTGCAAGGCTGTGAGGAATCCCCACTGCGGATCCGAAAAGGAGTCATGAAAGGAGTGATGCGCATGCGACAAGACGCACAAATCGAACTGTGTTCGATCGGGGGGAAAAAAACACACTGCCGGTGTGCATGAGGTCATAGAGAATCATTGCTTTCTTTGAAAAATAATGAAATCGTCTGTTTTTTCCATTCGTTTTGTATTAATCATCTATAAAATGTACTAAACTAGTTTTCACAAGTTTTGTGCGACAGTCTTGTATGATGAAGCAGGGTTAGACAGTAGACACTAACCAATGGGACAGACCTAAACACCGGTAGCCATAGACTGTAAAAAAACATGGACGGTGCGAAGCCAATGCTTTCTATGCTGCGAAAATGACGCTTTTTTTGTCCCTTGTATGGGTGTCGCCATCATTGTTTGAATGGTACCCCAGGAATCATAAGGAATGCTATTGGCTGCCAACGGTCACATGGAACCGCAGGGATACATGGGAGAATGTGGTCGGAGCATACAGCACACGAAGAAGAACACAGCCGGCTGGTATCAGTTTAGTTGGCCTTGCCCCCCACAACTTTATCATCAATTTTAACATAAATGGGACCATATTGCACACAACGCATATCATGGTGATTGAAAGGCAGATTTTCGCTAGCAACAGGAACCATAAAGTATTTATGACGATGTTTATTAAGGTTAGAAAATCAAAGGGGGAAATGACTGGGGTCCAGTGGAGAACAAATCTTTTTGGTACCTTACGGGGGGAAAACAGCGCAACTAGCGGCCAATCATGGGATCTTTCTGTTCCCGGAAAGCTTCATGAATAATCCAGCCAACAACACGCCCTGCCGGTAGCACGGCACTTTGTTGACACTCCCATCAGCCGCTCTGGTGTCAAAGTTCAAGGGAACGTCAGGAAATGCCACTATAGGCAGCGTCATTCCAATCGTAACGAGCCTAATGTGTGGCCGTGACCAGGTCTGGAATTTCGTAATTTTAGGGGAAAGGCCATTTGGCCTTTGGTGTTGTCCTATTTTTTAGGGCACAAAGGCCACATGTCAGGGCAGGAAGGCCAACAAAAGACACCGGAGTCTACATGACAAGAAAGAGACACAGGTGTCTTCCAAAAAGGATTCCAAATAAGCCTGATGGCTTCTTCCTTTCCTTGCACTGTATTTTGTTCCCATGTATATGTTATGTTACATGTTTTATATGATGTGCTAATAAACTATACTACAACATATTGACAAGAAAGAGAAGCCAATGTGGCCCCAGGTCATGCCATTGGTTTGAGGGGCACAAGGCCAGAGGGGCAACAACGGCCATGGCCTTCATGGCCTCCATGAAATTCCTGCCCTGGCCGTGAGAACACACACTGGCTGCGGACGTGCGTACCACTGCCGGTGTTGCACTGAAAATAATGGGGGGGGGGGGGGGGGGGGGGCGCTGTTTTCACACGCGCCGTCCTCAGCCGGTGTGTGTTCCCCTCTATGCTATGTGGTCCTCACCTCCTGATTGGTTGAAGACAGCGAGGGCGGGGCCGGGGGCGGGGTCAGTGGCGTTCCACAGTCGGACCGTCCCATCTCCTGAGCAGGACAGCAGGCGCTGGTGGGCGGAGCTATAGACCACGCCCCACACACTGTCTGTGTGGCCAATCAGAGAGCCCCGCAGGACCCCGGGCTCTGGAGGGGGGGAGAGAGAGAGAGAGAGAGAGAGAGAGAGAGAGTGTGTGATGAGATGAGATGTGGCAAAAGAGACGGATAGACAGAGAGGTGAAAACAGATAAAAAGATGAATCACTTTAAAGGACAACTTTAGTTTTTTACAAGGGTTCATATTTTAGATTGTAATTAGAGAAAATAAAAGGTGAGCGTTAAAATGTTTCCATTTACTGCTTTCTATTGTTTTAGCAATTCTAGTATTTTGATTTCAGTGGTTCGGGGCATGCATACAAGTGGCTAAATATATATTTTTAGACACAATAAGCCAGCCATTTCTTTCTTACTATTTACACCAGCCCCCATCTGCCCATGAAAGATTGCGGTGTATCTTGGGAATGGGCTTATTGTGTCTAAAAATACATATGCATGCATGCCCCCCAGCAAAATCGTTGAAATCACTAAAACGATAGAAAGAAGTAAATGAAAACATTTTAACACTCAGTTTTTCTTATTTCTAAAATCTAAAATATGAACCCTTGTTGTAAAGTTGTACTTAAATCATTTAATGCCATAGATGAGATACCAGTAAGACTCCCTAATCGGGAGATAAGCGACTGTAGGTGGCTTATCTCCACAAATAGGGCAACAATTTGTTTTTCCCAAATATTCCTGATCCATGTTGATGACATGAGTGTAGACATGCTAGATGAGATATGAGGAGTCATTGCTTTGGTCAGACAGCTGTAGATTGACAAGAGTCCATTGTTGGCCACTAGAGGGAGCTGTTCACCGAGCTATGGAGTCACACTGGCTCCCCTGGCTTCTCTGTGAGACTGCATGCCTTGTGTGTGTGTGTGTGTGTGTGTGTGTGTATGTGTGTGTGTAGGTGTGTGTGTGTGTGTGTGTGTGTGTGTGTGTGTGTGTGTGTGTGTGTGTGTGTGTGCCTGAGCCGCCAATCATTTGACGACTTGATAATAATTCATCAAGTCAATTTGATCATTTGAGGAGACTCCGTTGGAGACTCTCTGGGGCCTTTTCCAGCAGCAGAGAACCGGTTCAGGTTCTTTCTCCCGAAAAGCTCACCTCTGGTTCATCCCATAGGCGGGAGAAAGAACCCCAACCTGTTCTTTGCCGTTGGAAAAGGCCCCTTTGAGTCTCCTAACAGAGTTTGCGCCGGTCTTCAACTTATGCATGACAGCCAGTCTAGTACAATACGGCAACCTACGTGCCGGAGCCGTGGTGGACCGGTGGCGGACAGTGTTGAGTTCTATACTGTACGCCTAGACTCCGTGTCCACAAGGCCGGTGTGAACAAGCCTTAAAAGGTTCCCTGGCTAATACAACAAATATGTCTTAATACATTATAATTGTCCTCTATAACTACATTGTAGAATTAAAAACACCTTCAATATTTTATTTCTACTAGAAATAGCGAATCTTTCACTCAATAGGGGAAATGCCCGTCGCAAGTTGATGATGTCATAAAACCATGTGTGGTCTATCCCTATGGAATGTATGGCATGTATGTGCAAAACAAAAACACACACACACCTTTGAAATATTGATTTGATGCTCATATTAACCAGTTTTACGTTTGTTTTTATTTTCACAAGCATGCCATAAATTCCATAGGGATAAATCACACATGACATTTATGACATCATCAACTTGCGACAGGCATTTCCCCTATTGAGTAAAAGATTAGCTATTTCTAGAAGAAATAAAATAATTAACACTTAAGTTGCAATGATTTTTTCTCTTTGAAGGTCCGCGATGCCATGGTCTCCATAGACTTCCATGTAATTCATAGTGCATGGATCGTGCACGCCCATGCCTAGATCATGCACCACGTGTGTGCAGGCTGTTCACAGCTTTCAAACAAAAAAATCTGCTTGGAAATCCGTTCAGGCATTCATGATTTAGTTGTTTTCTTCAGATGTAAACAAACATGGCTGCCATGTTTGAAAGAATGGGTTGGTATGGGGGTTAAACATGCAATTTCACGATTTCTGGAGGTCCAAAAAACTTTTTTTTTTTTTTTTTTTTTTTATGTTTTCTTTTTTTTCTTCAAAAACGGCCCAAACTCAGGAAATCGGGGTTGGCACAGGGGTGGTACCAATACAAACTCGGGAAACTCTGGGTTGGCACCAGATGTGTTAAGGTTGTTTTTACTTTTACATTGTAGTTATAGAGGACAATTATAATGTATTAAGGCATATTTGTTGTATTAGCCAGGGATCCCTTTAAGAAGTGGAGAGTACCATAGGGGTCGTAGGGGTGTGAACAAGCCTTAAAGAAGTGGAGCGTACCATAGAGGTCGTAGGGTTAGGGTTAGGGTTAGAAGAAGTGGAGCGTACCATAGAGGTCGTAGGGGTCCACGTTGGGGTTGGGAGTGTTCCAGCACTGAATGGTACCGTCCATCCCTCCACTGAAACACTGGTCTCCTGTAGAACTCATGGTGACGCACAACACCGCAGAGCTACACAATAACACAAACACAAACACAGACACAAACACAAACACAACACAACACATCTGTTAACACACTTAGACACATTTTAGCCATTATTGTATGCTTTAACTATTGAAAAACAGCAGATATACAAGCTCACTGCGAGTCTGTAGATCTGCTATTTTTGAAAAATCGATAAAATGTGTGCGACTCTTTGAATATATTGACCCGTTTCTCTAAATGACTTCTAAATCCTTCCTCTAAATCAATGCTTCTCAAACATTTCCATGCAGAAGGACTCACCAGTGAGCTCTGAATGTGTAGATGGGTTCTACGTCCAGAGCAGCACACCTGAACACAACACAGAACAGAACATTAGGTCAGTTCAGCTCTGAACAAACCACCTAGCATCCACCTGTAGAACAGAACATCAGGTCAGTTCAGCTCTTAACAAACCACCTAGCATCCACCTGAACACAGAACAGAACATTAGGTCAGTTCAGCTCTGAACAAACCACTTAGCATCCACCTGTAGCCACCATGCAGCTCCACCAATCATGTTCACACCCAGATTTAAAAAAAAAAGAATCTCCTGCTATTCTCCTTTTGCACAAAGTAGTGCATTGCAAGATAGAGGGCGCCAGATCCCTTTTAGTCACACCCTACCACTACTTCCTGTTCATCCACAGAGCATTGATTCTAGTTGTTTTCTCCATTAGATTTCTTTTCACTTTTTTCAACTTTTATTACTTGGGATGGTAAAAAGATGAGGCAGACAAATACAATGTATTTTGACAAATAATAAAAGTTGAAAAAAGTGAAAAGAAAGCACTTTAATCTAATGGAGAAAACCACCAACATGTGGAACGCCCTACTGCAGGCCTTAAAGGAGTGCAAATCCCTAGCCTCCTTCAAAATTGGTCTGAAAAGTCACCTACAAACGGCTGCTACTCAAAACTCATAATAGACTAAGCCCAAACCTACCTCCCCTTTTCCACTGTAAATATCTCCTATTTCTCTTTATTACTATCATTTATTTTTCCCCTTATTTTAATTTTTTATCACTGCTTTTTTCTTTTCTCCCTTTGTCACTGACAATTCCCAAGCAAAGTACTGTGTTCTATCCGTCTGTCTTTCAATGTTGAGATACATAAAGTGGTTCCTGTGAAAATATGCCACAAGGCGCACTAGAATCTCCTTTGACCTTGTACCAGTGAACTGTACTGTCACAAAACTGTACTTTTTCCTATGCAAACTTTGAATACATTCTTCAATAAATCAATCAATCAATCAATCAATCATGCAGCAGTGGACGGATGGGTGGAGGTTGTCAGGTCCAGTATAATACTTCTTGGCAGGAGCCGTCTTGCTGAGGTTCCACAGCTTCAGGGTCAGGGGTTAGTATTTGTATGTAGTAGGGTATGTATGTGTATGTACTGTATGTATGAATACTTCTTAACTCATTGAATGCCCTTTTCAAGATGGCCGCCAAGTACCAGGATGCCACGTTCTTAAATTTCTAGTGCACGGATCAATTTTTTGTGCACAGATCGTGCACGCCCATGCACCATATATGCACCATATGTGTAGTACTTTTTAACAGCTTTCAAACTAAAAAATCTGCTTGGAAATCCGTTCAGGCATTCATGAGATAGAAGCCTTCAAAGTCAGACAAAACAAACACTGCCACCTTCCTAAATTTCTAGTGCACAGATCAATTCTTAGTGCACGGATCGTGCACGCCCATGCCTAGATCATGCAACCATATGCGTAGTACTTTTTAACAGCTTTCAAACAAAACAATCCGCTTGGAAATCCGTTCAGGCATTCATGAGATACAAGCCTTCAAAGTCAGACAAAACAGCCATTTTTGACATTGTGTGTGTGTTTGTTATGGGGCTAAACATGCAATTTCGCAATTGCGATCATGCCTAATACATTTGAGGCATTTTTAGAATTTTTTTTATAAAAAAAAATTTAGACTTGCTGAGGTTCCACAGGGTTAGGGTTAGTATTAGTATGTAGTAGGGTATGTATGTGTATGTACTGTATGTATGTATACTTCTTGGCAGGAGCAGTCTTGCTGAGGTTCCAGAGCTTCAGGGTGCCGTCCTCTGAGGCTGTGACCAGGACCGGATCCACGGGGTGGAAGGCCAGGCTGCGGATGGAGTCAAAGTGGCTCCGCAGCGTGTACTTTGGGTTCCAGGTTTTCCTCAGAGCGTCCTGGTTGCTGGCCATCTGACAGGGTGAGATTACACTTTAAAACAAACCCTTATTGTCTGTTTGGTTTTATACTATAGTTTGACCAATTAAGACCTGGGATTATTTTATACTTTGGCTATTGAAAAATAGCAGATATACAAGCTCACAGCACGGCACCGAGTGCTGCGCTGCGAGCTTGTAGAGCTTGTAGATCTGTAGAAGTCTTTGAATATTGAAATTTTAAGACAAACATTCGTAACTGTAATTTTGCTTCTGGGGGGTCCCTGGAACTAAATATTTTGAGATGGGGATCCGTGGCCACGTACATATCCTTTCACATCCCAGTATGAGGCTGGCTGTGAGACTGGCCAGCCAGCCTCATACTGTGCATTCACTCACTCGTTACTTCCCACAATATGAGTCTGGATATTGGGCTATAGGCAGCTTGAAAAGTGGGCAGGAGTACTTGCTTTGACAGACAGACTCCTCTAACCAATCAGTTACCGATCATTTTCTGATTTCTCATACGCGGGGGCTCTTAAGTCTGACATCATTTTGTAGGCAGAGGAGAACTTTTGGGGCCAAAAGGCCCCAAAATCGCCTGTGAATCGTTTTACTATTTACTAATTTGTATTCTCTTTCTTGTTGACAGGAAAGTGGTAGAATTATACTTTAGTCGTTATTTTTGTCTCGGATCTGTTGAAATAGCGAGGGACAGATATTGACAATAAATCTGCTTGGAGGTCTGACTACAGAATGATGTCACGGCTAAAAAGCCCCATAGGCCGAAGTCCTCCAGACCTGATACTGGGGAAGGAATGAGTGAGCGCAGTATTTTGATTGATTGATTGAACTTTATTTATTCTCGAAAAGAGCATTGAGGTTCACCCTCATTTGCAATGCTGACGAGATTACATACAAAAAGATCAACAATTAGCATACAAATATAAAACAACAAAAACATCATAGACATCATAGACAATTAGTAAGTTAAAAACAATTGCATACCGAGGTAGGGAGACCTAAGAGCATGTTATTAAATTGTCCATAGGATATTGGAGCATTAATTTTTAGCATGAGTTGTAGAGTGTTCCATGAGTCAGGGGCATCAAAACAGAAAGCTGATTTACCTAGTTCAGAGTGAATCAATGGAACCTCAAGTTGAAGCCAGTCACTTGAGCGGGTCTGGTAAGTATTCTTTTTCCAATCTATCAATATTCTAATATAGGGTGGTAATTTCCCGTCAATAGCCTTAAAAATAAACTGGTACCAGTGTCTTGTTCTTCTCTCGGAAAGGGAAGGCCAACCTGCTCTCTCGTAGAGGGTACAATGGTGAGTACTGTAGCTTTCACCCGTCATAAATCTCAGTGCTGAATGGTAAACTGTATCTAAGGGTAAAAGAGTAGTAGTAGGGGCAGCATTTCTATAAATGACATCCCCATAATCTAATACGGACATAAAGACAGCTTCTACAATCCTTTTCCTACAGATCATTGGGAAGTTGACTTTGTTTCTATATAGAAAACCAATTTTCTGTCTGAGTTTGGTGGCTAGATCAGAGATGTGATATTTAAATGTAAGTTTTTCATCCAGCCAAATACAAAGATATTTATATTCTGTGACTCTTTCAATGGGAGATCTACTAAAAGTGTTTATATGCAAACCATTATTGTTCATAGTTTTGGCTCTTGAAAACAGCATAAACTTTGTCTTATTTGAGTTCAAAACTAACTTAAGCGAAATGAGAGCATCCTGCAGGGTATTGAAAGCCAGTTGCAGTTTTTCCATGGCTAATTCAACGGAACTGGCTGTGCAGTAAATAATGGTATCGTCTGCATAGAGATGGGATTGGCAATCTTTTAATTTGGACACTATATTATTTATATAGTATCAGGGCTGGCTTGCCAGGCTAGGTAGATGCACCATTTCCCATTCCCCAGTACATGTGTGTGTGTGTGTGCGTGTGCGTGTGCGTGTGTGTGTACTTACGTGGTAGGCCAGGCCCTCTTCCTCGTTGCTCACAGTGAGTCCAGCCAGCTCTCCCAGACCCATGTGACCTGAGACTGATGAGTCATCACCCAACAGGAAGGACTTCCCTGTGCAGGGCAGGAAGCTCTGAACCTCTACTGGAGGGCACACACCACACATGCACAGACAACTTTAAACCTTTAACCCATTTAGGCCTAGAATTATTGAATGCTTTAACCAGTGAAAAATAGCAGATATACAAGCTCACCGCGAGCTTGTAGATCTACTATTTTTGAAAAAGTCGTGAAAATGTGTGCAAATCTTTGAATATATGTATTTTCAAAGCGAACGTTTGTAACTCAAATTTTGCTTCTGGGTGGTCCATGGAACTAAATGTTGAGGTGTGGGTCCGTGGCCAAATAAATATCAGTTTGGGGGTCCTTCACATGAAAAGGTTTGAGAACCACTGACATAGTAGTCTCTCAAGAACAGACTAACTGAGCTCCAGTTAAGTGAAAAGGACCTTTTCTTTGACGATGGCTGGCCAGATTGCTGACATAGAAACATAAGGTTTTTCAAAAAATCTTAGAAGGATTCAAAAGACACTTATAGAATCGGGTCAAAATTCTAATTTTCACGATTTCTAAAAAAAAAATAGCAGATCTACAAGCTTGCAGCGCGGCACTCGGTGCCGCACTGTGAGCTTGTATATCTGCTGTTTTTCAATAGTTAAAGCATAAAATAATGATACACAATAATGTGTACCCGTTCTAAATGGGTTGAATGCATCTGTTGGGGAGACATGCCAAACGTTGCGCACACACACACTCCTTGGATGGCAACTCACAAGTCACAACCTCCAGCCCTGATTTCTCACATGGCCCTCTATTGTACATAAACACTATTGATACTGTATGTAAGAGGTCTAATGAAGATGCCTGGTATATTGAGAAAAGTTGACTGATTGATTGAATACTTTATTAGAAGTTTGCATAGGAAAAGTACAGGTCAGTACAATTCAGACACAAGGTCTACTTGACTAGTACTGTAATAGGATTTAAAGGACAACTTTGTTTTTTTAAAACAAGGGTTCATATTTTAGATTGTATTTAGGGAAAAGAAAAAGTGAGTGTTAAAATGTTTTCATTTGCTTCGTTCTATTGTTTTATCGCGTTTACCGTGCTAAAATGTGGGGCATGTGTACGCATGGGGGCATGCGTACAAGTGGCTAAATATGTATTTTTAGACACAATAAGCCAGCAGTTTCTGTATTGCTATTTACAGTAACTTCTAGCCCGGTAGCCCCCATAAGTCACATCCAACCATGAAAGGTTGCGTTGTATCTTGGGAATGGGCTTATTCTGTGTAAAATGACATATTTAGCCACCTGTACGCATGCCCCCAACCACTGAAATAAGAATCTCTAAAGCAATAGAAAGAAGTAAATGAAATAATGTTAACGCTCATCTTTTATATTCTTTAATTACAATCTAAAATATGAACCCTTGTTGTAAAAAAAACAAAGTTGTCCTTTAAACCCAAGAAAGCACTTTTGCTTGTTTACATTGGGGTCCTTTGTACTCAATTCAAATCAATAAAGTCACAACTATCCTTGCCAATTACCTTCCTCCGTCCGTCCCAGGTCCGGCTCAGCGATCCTGGGTCCGCCGGGGCGGGGAGAGGGAGGGGAAGGGGTGGAAGGGGGAGGCCCTGGAGGCTGCAGCGAGGGCAGCTCCTCCGCTTCCCGCAGGTTAGCCAGCATGTCCTGAAGCTTAGAACGGTTTGGTCCTGGAGAAATGGGAGAAGCAAAATATGGACATATAGGAAGGGAATATCTTAAAAAGTCCTGGAATACATTCCTTACCAAAACATTTCTTCACCAATGTGTTTGTAAAGGTGTCTAGTAACATATCTCACAAAGTCTCAGTTTCCCTTAGGAGAATCCGTGACAGCTGCTGAAAGTTGGGGTCCCATTAAATTAACCAAACACACCAAAATAAATATGCTTTAAGTAGCATGTGAGGGGTCAAACTAGGGTTTTTTTTATGATTCTGAATCCATTGCAAGCATTCGTTTTGCACAACAAACATTCCTTGGGGTAAAGGCAGCTCCCACAAAACTGTGAAAAGTGATGACTCAAAAAACTATTTTTGTCGGGCCGTTTTTTGGCCAAGGAATGTTTTTCGTGCAAAACAAATGCTTGCAATGGATTCAGAATCATACAAAAAAAAAACACTAGTTTGACCCCTCACGTGCTACTTAAAGCATATTTATTTTGGTGTGTTTTATCCTGTATAGTAAAGTTAATGGGACCCCAACTTTCAGCAGCTGTCAAAGATTCTCCTAGGGAAACTGAATTTCAGTCTTTGTGGGATGTGTTACTAGACACCTTTACAAACACATCGGTGAAGAAATCTTTTGTTAAGGAATTTATTCCAGGATATGACACTATTTCTGAAGATATTCCCTTCCTACATAAGAGGTTTCTACCCGACAGCGAATGTAGAGACAGACAGACAGACAGACAGACAGACAGACAGACAGACAGACAGACAGACAGGTAAACTTACTCTTCACCCCCTTCTTGCCTTTGCGCTCCTTCCTGTACTCCTCCTTCAGCTGGGCTATGAGAGCCTGGTCCACCTCCCACTGCACCTCCTTATCTACACCCAGCAGGGGAGGGGAGAGGAGGGGGGGGGGGGGAGAGGAGAAGCAGGAGGAGGAGCAAGAGGAAGGAGATGAGGAAAGGGAAGATGAGGTGAAGGTGAAGGAGCAGGAAGTGAAGGAAGAACAGGAAAAGGAGGTGAAGGAAAAAAACAAACAGGAAGTGAAGGAAAAGGAAGGAAGAGGAAAAGGAGGAGTCAGGGTGTTTGAGGATCAACCAGTGCTATTAACCTGACTCCGCCAGATGGTGGCAGTAGTGCGTATACTGCATATACCACACTACTTTTTACCATCTGGGCTTGCCCGAAGCTGCCGCTGATTGGTCCGGCCCGGGACTTTACGAGCGATATCAACTCTCCCTGAGTAGGTTCAGATGGTGGCAGTAGTGCGGTACGCACTACTGCCACCATCTGGTGGAGTCAGGTTACGGTACTATGCTATTTGTTGCTAATACTTCTACTTGTACTACTAACACTAGCAATAGGACTAAAACTTCTACTAGTAGTAATACTAAAACTAGGAATAGTATTAATACCACTACTACTAGTACTATTACATTGTACTAGTATAATTCTACTTTCACTGTAATAGCAGCACTACTACAATTAATACTATTAAATAGTACTACAAGTAGACAAGTTGAGCTATCAGCAGCGTTTGACACAGTGAACCACAGCCCTGGACACCCTTTCTGACGTCGGCAGCATCATCACAGGGGCGGAACTCAAGGGCTTCCCCTCCTGGCCTGCCTGACTGAACGGACCTGCCAGGTTTTCTGTCATCCCGCCATACACTCCTGTTCCCAGCAGGGTTCACACACATTTTTACCAATGAATTTCCAAAACTTATCCAGAATATTTTAGCCAATTTCCAGGACTATACAAAACTACTAGACAAACTACTAGACAAAAACGAGTCGCTTACTCCTACGTGCAATGCCCAAAGACAGTCAGTGTAGCAAAAATAAAGCGTGCACGGCACACTGCGAACGGGGTGTGGCGTGCAGGCGGATAGTGCACGATGGACACACACGTGCCCACGTCAAAAGTTTAGAAAATCTTTTTTTATGGTGGCAGTAAATGAGTTAACAAAATCAATAACCAAAAACTATGCATAGCTATTTTTTTCCAGGACCCTTGATCAATTCCAAAACTTTTCCAATCCTGGAAAAATATTTTTCTAATTTCAAAATATTTCCAGGAATTTCATGACTGTGGGAACCCTGTCCCAGAGTCCCCCAGGTATCTGTACATAAGCCCTCACCTTTTCTCCCTCTCTACAGACACCACATCTCTTGGCTCTGTAATGTGTGCTCACAAGCTGTCACTTGCTACAAGCATGCAAGTGCAGGGGAGACTCGAGCAGACTGTCAACCACATCGCAATCAACTCCTGTCTCCTGTGTGCTATTATTGTCTCCGTTGGAGTTGCCTTGTAAAGGAGCGCTTGTTTTCGGTTGGAGACCATCTAGCCGTGCTGTTTCAAGCGGACTTGAGCCATGTGAGACACCGCTGAGTGAGCTAAAGCGAGCAAATCTCAGTGTCAAACGTTGCAAAGTCCATTTGAGATGACTCAGTGCCGTCCGAGGTATAAACAAAGCCTATCCTTGCCTCCCTGACATTTCTATTATAAATAACCTTTTTATCATGCCTTGTTTTACGACATGTAAACATGTTGTGTGTGTGTGTGTGTGTGTGTGTGTGTGTGTGTGTGTGTGTGTGTGTGTGTGTGTGTGTGTGTGTGTGTGTGTGTGTGTGTGTGTGATATGTTCTGCATAGTACTGTGTTCTATGTGTCTATCATTCTGTTACATGAGTTAAAAACAGACCCCAATTGAAACAAGCCCAAAAGCTTTTTTGAGGTATCCTTTTAGTTTACCTTCTACCAGTGAACTGTACTGTCATGAAACTGTACCTTTTCCTTCTAATAACGTCATCATTGAAGCAGTTTTATAATTGCAATATTACAAGAGAGGGTGTGCCATTATCGTGAGATATAATCACTTCTGCGCTGCCAACAGAACTCACCCTTCAGGCTCGTTCCTGAGGCAATGCAGGCGTGATGATATCTGACGATACAGCACACCCTCTCGTGTAATATTGCTTAAGTATAACATCCTTCTCACCCCAGTCTCCTCTCTCCTCTCCTCTCCTGGACTGCGGGGGTCCGTCTCCGTCCATCTCGTCAGGACTGGACAGGAAGTCGAAGCCCTTCAGAGCCTCCTCCGTGTCGGGGTCATCGCTGAGGTCGGAGGTCGAGCTGGACGGCGTGGACGACTGCGTCTTCCTCACCAGCTGTGTTTAGAACAACGATGTTATGATGGAGAGATGGACGATCATATCCACGTCCAGCTGGATATTTTATTTGTTTGCTAAATTAATTTGTATAAACCTTTATTTAACCAGTAAAAACATTGAGACGTAGCTGTCCTTTTACAAGAAAGAACTGGTCAAAAGGTGGAGAGGTCACACAGATAAAAGAAGTATATAAATCAAACACAGTGTGACGTGAGCGGTTCTATATTTGTATTTATTTTTATCCCATGATTTTGTAACACATTTTTCACCCAGTGTCAATTATCTAATGTAATCCTGGGCGCTACACTCCCTCTGCCAACCTGGGAGACGGACGAACGGACTGACCTCATGCTTCCTTCTATGCATGAGGAGTCCAAGTTGCTTCTTTTCACCTGACAGGGGGGGGGGGTCCCCAGTTGGAAGGAACAAGTTATTCCAACCAGTTCCTTTCCCCTCCATCAGGCCAGGGGGAGTTATTATAGAGACCACGATTACGGCATGTTTTTTTTGTGAGGGTACCTACCCGAGGAGACACAGGGAGAACATGCAAACTCCACAAAGAAAGGCCCTTTTGCCAACCCCACCTAGGGTGTGGGCGCTGATGCCAACCCCACCTAGGGTGTGGGCGCTGATGCCAACCCCACCTAGGGTGTGGGCGCTGATGCCAACCCCACCTAGGGTGTGGGCGCTGATGCCAACCCCACCTAGGGTGTGGGCGCTGATGACAACCCCACCTAGGGTGTGGGCGCTGATGCCAACCCCACCTAGGGTGTGGGCGCTGATGCCAACCCCACCTAGGGTGTGGGCGCTGATGCCAACCCCACCTAGGGTGTGGGCGCTGATGCCAACCCCACCTAGGGTGTGGGCGCTGATGCCAACCCCACCTAGGGTGTGGGCGCTGATGCCAACCCCACCTAGGGTGTGGGCGCTGATGACAACCCCACCTATAGGGTGTGGGCACTGATGACAACCCCACCTAGGGTGTGGGCGCTGATGACAACCCCACCTAGGGTGTGGGCGCTGATGACAACCCCACCTAGGGTGTGGGCGCTGATGACAACCCCACCTAGGGTGTGGGCGCTGATGACAACCCCACCTATAGGGTGTGGGCACTGATGACAACCCCACCTAGGGTGTGGGCGCTGATGACAACCCCACCTAGGGTGTGGGCGCTGATGACAACCCCACCTATAGGGTGTGGGCACTGATGACAACCCCACCTAGGGTGTGGGCGCTGATGACAACCCCACCTAGGGTGTGGGCGCTGATGCCAACCCCACCTAGGGTGTGGGCACTGATGCCAACCCCACCTAGGGTGTGGGCGCTGATGCCAACCCCACCTACAATAAACTTTGAGCGCTTTGTGCCAAGATATAGGCCAGATGTAGGCCAGATGTAGGCCAGATGTAGGCCAGATGTAGGCCAGATGCAGGGACGTGCTGGCCATTGGGAAAAGCGGGACAACTCCCGAATGGCCGGTTCATTCCTGGCCGGTCCAGGCCGGCCATTAGGAAAAAAATAATAATAAAATGTCCCTGTCGGGCAGAAACCTCGTATCTCCAAGTTTCAAATGTATCAATTTTTTCGCAATGCAAAGCCCTGCTTCATCATACAAGGCTGTTGCACAAAAGTAGTGAAAACAGCAGATCTACAAGCACAGATGCGGTGCGAGGCGTTGTGTGCTTGTAGATCGGCTGTTTTCACTAGTTTAAATCATTTTTTAAATGATCAATACTAAACAAACGGTTTTGGACATACAAGGTTTCCACCCGACAACGACGAAATATAATGTAATATAATGTAATTGGCCCACTGGCTTGTCACTTGTCATGATCTGAAATGGCAAATCTTTGAGTAGCAGCAGCGCTATAGAGAGGGATCTCTCTCTATGGCGCGCAATGAGGACCTCTCCAACTCTTTTTTCCCGGGCTGAATCAGGGGCCCAGCACGTCCTTGGCCACATGTAGGCCAAGCTTGGCCAATGGGACCCTGGGCGTACAACAAACTTTGGACAAAGCCAGATGCTCGAGCTTAGCTCCTTCCAGGAAGGAACCCCGCTCAAACACATATAGCCATATGACAGACAGACTGCCGACATTGCTCACTAAGGTAAAATAAAACAAAGAAATACATCTAAGACATTACAGGAGAGCTGGTAGGAGAACAAATAGGAGAAAAAAAGGGATTATTACACATCACTCGAAAACAGCTGGGCTTCAGTGGCGAGCTTCATGAAACAAATTAGTTACGACACTTTGAGTGCAGACGGTCTTTAGTCCAAGGGTAGTCTCGCGTAGCCAGACAACTATTCCACAATCTCTAAATGCTATATAGTCTGGAACAGCAGCTCCCTAACGGCGAGTAATGGAAACGGGCATTACCGTTCAAGAAAATATATTTTAAAATGTCATTTCTGCTAAGCAGCAAGCTAAACATGCTTATATGATTTTTATTTATATAATGATAAATGTGTGCGATGTGAGACTGAAACGGAAGTGACGTGGGGGCTTCACTTCCGTTTCATCTCGCACTCATCGTTTCTATTTCCCTTTACCAGACTGTATGCCGGGAGCATTTGACCAAATCGCGGAGGCAACAGTCTGGCCACGCGAGACTAGTCCAAGGGTGACGCAGGATAATCTGATAACATTTGGAATTCATCAATATTACTACAACAATATCACTTCACCATGCTTAGTAAAACTGACCTGATTTGCACTGTACTTCGTACTTAGTTCTTTTTTCCATTTGCGGCCAACTCTCTTCGCCAAAAATAGCTGATCTACAAGCTCAAGCTTGTGAGCTTGTAGAGTACGTACCGTGGTAGTCAGGTCCAGGATGCTCTTGTCTTTTCCTTCACTGTCCTCCTCATCCTCCTCTTCATCACTGAGCTCTGCTGCAGAGCTCTCTATGAACTGGAACACCTCCAGAACCCTGGCCGAGTCCGACATACCTGCTTTACTGGAGGGAGGGAGGGAGAGGGATATTTTAAATTGTAAGATATTTTTACTGTGTTTAACTCAACTTTCCTCCTCACCCGTAAGTCGGATTTTCATTCCGAAAAAAGATCTGAGCAGCTGGTGGCAACCCGGCACATGCACAGAGCGCGTGCGTGGAGCGCCCGACGCAAAAGTAGCTATTT
>NC_137812.1:72558364-72650864 GCF_963921795.1 Nannobrachium achirus
TGGCGCTAAATATGACAGGTCCATGTCGATGACATGAGTGTAGACATACTGTATACCGATTTGCGTGATTTTAGGGCAACATTTTAAGGAGCAGCGTCCAAAGATGTGTTTTGCAAGAATCGGCCTCATGGTGGCGCTAGCGGAGGGGCATGTGAGAAATGGGGGGTGGAGGTAGTGGTTTGGCAGGCAAGGAGTGTGTGTGTGTGTGTGTGCAATTTTTGGCATGGATCGGGGCAACGGTGGCGGAGATATGAGAAGGTCAAAAGTGTGACGTGTGACTGACAGACAGCCGGTGGAGGTTTTGATAGTAACTGCGACCTTAAATCCGAGGCACCTCTACACTGCCAGCACCTTATAGCATATTGTCGTTGTCGGGTGGAAACCTTGTATGTCCAAAAACGTTTTGTATTTATCATCTATAAAATGTACTAAACTAGTAAAAACAGCAGATCTACAAGCACACAAAGCCTCGCATCGCGAGGCGTTGTGTGCATGTAGATCGGCTGTTTTCACTAGTATGTTTTCACTTGTATGATGAAGCAGGGCAAAAGACGTACACATTTGAATACGAGGTTTCTGCCCGACAGTGACAATATCTTAGTGATTATGTTGCGAGGAAAACGTTGAGATAATAGCCATTTTGGTTAGAACTGACTGAAAATAACTTTGTACTTCAAGTTTAAAATGATACTAAATATTTTTTCAAGTGTCCAAATAAACTCCAAATACTATCAAATGATCTCGCGGCACCCCTGGACTGCCGTCACGGCACCCCAGGGTGCCCCGTCACCCCAGGGTGCCCCGTCACCCACTTTGAAAACCCCTGCCCTAAGGGTCAAGAGATACATTATTGCTAAACATCTGCATGACTTAAGTTGCGAGAAGTCACACAATGAGAGAATGTAGAAGAATGTTATTTTTGATCAACCTGCTACTTTTAACGACATCATGCTATATTGTTATGTATTTATATTAGGGATGGGACATATGAAAATGTCATATCACGATTATTGTGACAAAAGAAATCGCGATTTAAGATATTATCGCGATAATCAAAATACATTATCTTGGGGCGGAACATTTGCCAAAAAATAGCAGAGCTTGTAGATCTGCTATTTTTTGGCAAAGACATTTGGTAGAGAGTGAAAAAAAGACTGTATCAAGTACGTATATTTTAAGTACCTTTTACCAATTATAGAGAGTTTACTCTCTGGTACTGGATATGCAGCTCAGCAAATAAAAGGTGAATTGATCCCAGTGCATGACAGAGGACGATATCACGATAAATTAGTGTTTTTTTATCACGATAAACGATAATATCGCATATCGTCCCATCCCTAATTTATATCATATGTTTAGTGTTTGAAAAATCAAATGGAATGTGTTATTTAATACATATAAAAACTACTGAAACGCCTCCAGTTTGAGACCATGGATTTTACATGCAACAAGCACCACGATGAGTCATTACTGACTGAGTAGGAGGGAGGGAGAGATTCTCTGTACTATTTTTAACAGCAAATGCACAATTCTTATGGATCTTTAAGACAGATTTCTCCAAGCTGCAACATAAGACAGTTCTGTGTACACATTGCTACAATCCATTTTAATTCTACATACAGTACATTGATTTTTTTTTTTATATCATTTTTATCCCACGATTTTGTAACCCATTTTTTCACCCAGTGCCAATTGCCTATGTAATCCTGGGCTCTGCTCTCCCTCTGCCGCACCTGGGGAGACAACGGACTGACCTCATGCTTCCTTCTATGCATGAGGAGCCCAAGTTGCTTCTTTTCACCTGACAGTGGAGAATGTGATTTCCCTGGATTGGACGTAACGTGTGGAAGGAACACGTTATTCCAACCAGTTCCTTTCCCCTCCATCAGGTGCCCCGGCTGGCCAGGGGGAGGCAGTATAGAGACAAGGATTACTGCATGTTTTTGTGAGGGTATATTGCTTTGTTTTGATTGTATTTTACCATTATATTGTAGGTATGGGCAATAAGGCTACTTTGAATTTTGAGAGAGAGAGAGAGAGAGAGAGAGAGAGAGAGAGAGAGAGAGAGGGGGGGGGTTTGGCTCCATATAACTCCATTTATCTTGACTACATGTGTCAGGGTCGTGACCCCGTGTCAGGGTCATGACCCCCATGTCAGCTTAGACACACATTTATTTGAACCTGTGTAATTCACTACACTTCCCACGATGCTTTGTGTGCAGTGTGTGCAGTATGTGTGTGTGAGTGCGTGTGTGAGTGCGTGTGTGTGTGTGTGTGTGTGTGTGTGTGTGTGTGTGTGTGTGTGTGTGTGTGTGTGTGTGTGTGTGTGTGTGTACCTCTCTTGTTTCAGAGCGTACTCTAACATCTTGATTCTTCTCACCAGGTCTTTCTTCAGGTTCTCCTGACCTCTCCTTTCACCCTGCAGGAAGGCTATCTGAGCCTGAACGCACGCACGCACGCACGCACGCACGCACGCACGCACGCACACACACACGAAAAAAGAAAAGATGACATTGATTAATGTGACAAAGTGTTGTTGAACTTGTGGAGTTTATAATGCATAAAACTGAGTTAGTAAAGGATTGGAAACGGCCCGCACAGCGTTACAGAAAGTTTATATTTAACCAGTGGATGCACTTTAATGAGGTGATACATAGCTGACCTGGTCAATGTCAACCTGGACCCCTAGAATTATTGAATGCTTTAACCAGTGAAAAATAGAAGATATACAAGCTTGCAGCTTGTAGATCTGCTATTTTTGAAAAAGTCGTGAAAATGTGTGCAAATCTTTGACTAGTATTTATTTTTAAAGCGAACATTTGTAACTCAAATTTTGCTTCTGGGTGGTCCCTGGAACTTAATATTTTGTGATGGTGGTCTGTGGCCAAATACATGTCATTTTGGGGGTCCTTGACATGAAAACGGTTGAGAACCACTGACATAGTAGTCTCTTAAGAACAGACTAACTGAGCTCCATTTAAGTGAAAAGGACCTTTTCTTTGACGATGGCTGGCCAGATTGCTGACATAGAAACATAGGTTTTTCAAAAAACCTTAGCAGGATTCAAAAGACACTTATAGAATCGGGTCAAAATTCTAATTTTCACGATTTTTCAAAAATAGCAGATCTACAAGCTCGCAGCGCGGCACTCGTGCCACGCTGTGAGCTTGTATATCTGCTATTTTTCAATTGTTAAAGCATAAAATAATGATACAAAATCATGTGTACCCGTTCTAAATGGGTTAACCCTACTGACAGACTGACTGACTGTATGTCATGTCAATTCAAGTCGCTGAATTTTCAGTTAGCTTCAAGTTTATTTTTGCCATTTGCATTAACATTTTCATGAAAATGCATTGGAATTTCTTGTTCACAAGCCACACACAAAAATAAACACACATACAGTACATGACAGTACAGAGTACAACCAGTAAGATCGCATACACAAACTTTAGAAGGCAATGGTAGCCAAACAGGAGGGAATATGGGAAATGGGACAGATCCATTTTGATGACATGACTTTAGAGACACTGTGTAGTGTTTTGCGTGATTTTAGGGAAAATTCTGTAGGAGCAGTGTCCACAAATGTGTTTAGCAAAAATCGGCCTGATGGTGGCGCTAGATGGGACAGATGCATGTTGATGACATGACTTTAGAGATACTGTGTACCGCTTTGTGTGATTTTAGGGCAAAATCTGTAGGAGCAGCGTCCAAACATGTGTTTTGCAAGAATCGGCCTCGTGGTGGCGCTAGAAGAGGGCCATGTGAGAAACGAAGGGTGGAGGTTGTGGTTTGGCAGCAAAGGAGTGTGTGTGCAAAGTTTGGCATGGATCGGGGCAACAGTGGCAGAGATATTAGTAGGGCAAAAGTGTGACGTGACAGACTGACAGACAGACTGCCTGACTGACTGACAGACAGACAGACTGACTGACATACAGCCGGTGGAGGTTTTGATAGTAACTGCGACCTGACGGTCGCGATCAGCATATCGGCTCAGTGCATCAGTTGTATAATGGAATAAAAAGTATGCAACACCTTTAAACAATCATAAGATAAAGTGCATTAGTGATACTTATTTACAGTCTTATTTACAGTCTTTTTTTAGTCTGAAAAGTGAGGGAATACGGACAGGCTTTCAGAGTGGAGGGAGAGAGAAATTTGTTCCACAGCCTCGGAGCAGTGATGATGATGATGATGATGACAAAAGCTAACCTCGCCTACCAGGCTTTCTGGGGGAAAGCCTGGTGTTCGTTCACAACAGGCCGTTTGGTTTACGCCTATAGTGCGGAAACCACTAGAAGAAGCAGCGTCGCTTTGATTTGGTTCCCTCCATTTGTTTCCCCAATCCCTATTAAAATGCTGGAGTAGCCTAGTGTAGTCTTGCCAGTCACTACGAGTTGGACTAAAAGATGCATATACCAAACACATTTTTCTAAAGCAAAAGGTTGGCCCTAAAAGTATGTCCTTGAGCGCAGGGGAATTATTTTGGGTTAAAACTGAATCCAGTTTGATCTTTCCGGCAAATTGTAGTCCTTTGAGTACATGACATGCTGTGGTTTCCGCTCCAGACCAGTTACAACCATGAAAAGTGAAGTGATCTCAGACTAACAAAAGCACAACAATCCCTCTGATGATGTAAGACAGAGTGTTGAACAGAACAGGCGGCAGCGTGGTGTCCTGGAGGATGAGAGTCTCCTAGATCAGATGCCATGAGTAGAGGAGCAGTAGGTGGGTCCACACCGTTTTGTTTTGTTCTGAGGTGACCCACGTTGGGCATTGCGTTGATTGAATACATTATCAACCCATTAACTCATTAGATGCCCACGAAGTGCCAACGCGTAAATCTCTTTGATGTCTCTGTGTGTGTGCCCACAGCGCGTTTGAAGCGTTGTGTACAGTAAACTATCCACAACTTACCAACAATCGTGCAAACGTGCATTGCGTAGAAGGTGTGCGGCCGCTTCCGGCGCCGCAGCCGAGTGTGATCTTTTGTCTTACTTCTCTGTAACTTTGTAAATACTGTATACTGCTATGCTACAACTGGACAACTGAATTTCCCACTTGGGATAATAAAGGTATCTATCTATCTATCTACGGTATCTATCTATCTGATCTACAAGCTCACAACGGTTGCATCTGCGACGCGACGTGAGCTTGTATGTCTGCTGTTCTCCGGAAGTGTCCCGCAGATAATGCTACAGTAAATTCTCAGGTGGATACTGTACTGTAGCTACTGTACCAGGCTACCGTGGTGACGAAAAACACTCCCATTTCCCGAAATGCAGTGCGAGATCACGTGAACGGGAAGTGCTGTCTCCCTCATAGACATGCATGTTATGCTGCTGCAGAAAAGCTGTGGCCCGCGATTGTCAAGGACCCCCAATATTTATTTAAAGTATTTGGCTATGGACCCCATCTCAAAATATGTTGTTCCAGGGACCACCCAGAAGCAAATATTTGAGCTTTAAAAAAGATACATTAAAAGATTTGCTAAATGATTCACATTTTTTCTAAAATAGCAGATCTACAAGTTTGCAGTGCGGTGCCGCCCGGTGAAAAAAAAGCGTTTCTCCCTGAACGCCGCAATCTAAATAATAAATTACGAGAAAACGCTGTTTATCTGCCGATGGCTGGACTGGGAAGCAATGGAGCCGGCCACACTTAATGACGCCACCATCTCCCAAAGCACCATGGGAAATGAAGTTCCTGCACATCAATGGGTACAGCAGACCGCGATAGGAAATAAAATATGAATAAGTCCAATTTCCAAACATACTGGATAAGGTCAATGGTTTAAGATACTTCATTCACGGTCTGAAGCGCAGGACGTACGCTAACTATGTTTAAGATGTCTCGTCTGTCTTCATTCACGCTGTGGACGCACAGAGACGGACGTTAAGTCTTCCTAAGACGTCGTGGGAACCAATAACAGCTCCTCTGAGCTGGGGAGAGAGGTCAGCAGCTCCGGTCAAGTGGAAGCTAATAGACGTCAGACGATGATGTGATTTAAAGGGTTAACACAACATGTGGACTTAAGAGTAACCAGTGGTTCTCAACCTGTGGGTCGGGGGCCCGTTGTGACGCACCGAGTGCTGTGCTGCGAGCTTGTAGATTTACTATTTTTGAAAAATCATGAACATTTTTGCAAATCTATATTTTTTAAATGTGGAACTCAAATATTTGCTTCTGGAGGGTCCCTGGAACAACATATTTTGTGATGGGGGGTCGGTGGCCAAATACATGTCATTTTGGGGGTCCTTCTGGTGCATGCACAGAGAAGAATCATGCTATTGGTTAGACCGGTGGTGAGACAGAGAAAGGCTAGCGATCGTTTATTTTTTTCGATCATTATCACTTATTTCGTTTTTAATGACCTAGTACGGAAAAAGACGGTTTGTTTTTTTCGGCTAATTCTAGTACAGATGATGTACGGTTTATTCCGGTTTTAATATTAAGTGGCTCCCCGTGGCTTGCAAAGTGTTAAAGGGATATTTGACTTTCAAAAAAGCTTTTGGTAATTGTATCGTCTAATCAGGCTTTTATGAACACCCTGAACAATTTTTTATTTGCTTGATTCGATATTTAGATATTTGATGTAAATGTTACCAGGCCCTCCACTGGTCCAGGGCCTCTCCCCATACACACACAAGTCATTTTCATCTTTGGTTGTACTCAGATTTTGCACTCTGAAAATAGCAGATCTACACGCTGAGTGTCAATTAACCCATTAATCGCGAGTGCCGCGCTGCGAGCTTGTAGATCTGCTATTTTTTGACAAAACGTGAAAATGTGTGCAAATCATGAGCTTTTTCAAAAACATTTGAAAACACATTTATAGAATCAGGTCAAAATATTCAAAAAGATTTTTCAAAAATAGCAGATCTACAAGCTCACAGCGTGGCACTCGGTGCGGGTATCAATTAATCGCCGGGTCAAATGTCTTGTAATGGTGACACAGCCCTGGGTTAGGAAGAGAAGCCAGTCTTTTCTCCTCTGACCTGATTTTAACAAGACGATCCTCTACTGCTGCTGCTGGGGGATCCCTGCAGACAAGACTACCAGTGGTGTCAAGTAATTAAATGCATAAATACTTAAAGGAGTAGTTCACCCCCCAAATGACTTATTTTCTATCGATTACTCATGCCATGGAGAGTAGAGTTCAATAATATTTTTAGGTTTTTGTCACATTCCTAAGACAAAAATTTGATTTACCCCCATTGATTCCGGATGGGGACCCGTTTCGAACGAATGGGGGTAAATTTATTGTTATCACATTTTTGTCTTAGGAATGTGACAAAAACCCAAAAATATTATTGAACTCTACTCTCCATGGCATGACTAATCAATAGAAAAAAAGTCATGGGGGGTGAACTACTCCTTTAAGTACTCTATTTAAATACAATGCTGAGGTATTTATTACGTTACTGGAGCATTTCCAATTCTCTATACTTGTACTTCAACTCGACAACTTCTCTGATGCAACTCTTGTACTTTTACTTGTGATTATATTATAAAACAGCATTAACCACTTAGGCAAAGTGCTACTGCACATATAAAAACAGGAGAAGCTCTTTAAACGTACGTCACTTATTCACTGTTCAGTAGTGACTGCTGGTCCTCCGAGCCGGATATTTATAGAGAGGAGAGGAGAGGAGAGGAGAGGAGAGGAGAGGAGAGGAGAGAAACAGAGTAGGAGTCCGAGTTCCATCCCACTCACAAAGCACGCACCACGCGCACACACACACACACACACACACACACACACACACACACACACACACTCACACTTCAGCGACCCTCCAGAGACTAGAATATATATATATATATATATATATATATATATATATATATATATTTTTTTTTTCTTTTTTTTACACATCGTTGCAGTCAGGCAGAAACCTCTTATCTCCAGATTCTGACTCTGTTTTTATTTATTTTTTCTTCTGTTTTTCGTTATTTAACGCTTCTATCCTGATCACACAACAGCGTCACACGAAGGTATCAAAAGCAGCATATCGAGTTTGTAGATCTGCTACGTTTGCCCCCGTTTTTTGTATTCAAATCTTGAGAAAATATAACAGTTTTGGACATATTTACCTCCGACCAAAGACTAACATATCGCTGTTGTCGGGTGGAAACCTTGTATGTCCAAAACCGTTATTTAAAATGTATCATTTTAAAAATGATTTAAGACAGTGAAAATAGCCGATCTACAAGCACACAACGCCTCGCACCGCGAGGCGTTGTGTGCTTGTAGATCTGCCATTTTCACTAGTTTTGCGCGACAGTCTTGTATGATTAAACAGGGCTTTACTTTACGACGATCAACGCACAGATTTGAGACTTGGAGATACGAGGTTTCTGTCGGAACAGTGACGGTATGTTTTTGAATGTAATTGAGCGACAGTAAACGCTACAAAAGGCTCCTATTTAAAGCCCGGGCCGAGCTGTGGAGATGCACAGAGCGTTGAGCAGGAGTTACGTAAGCAGACCGGCTGTGTGAGTGTTGTTGGCAGGCGGACGCATTATTATTAGAGAGTATATTTAAACCGTGTTTCTATACAGCTTTCCATGACACCATGTCTAACATGCAGTGTTGTTTTTGACAGCAAATTTTGATTTTGTTTTAGTCATCGTCTTTTGAATAAAATGTAATTTAGTTTTCGTCATAATTTAGTCACCTGAAAAGTATTAGTTTTAGTCTAATTTTAGTTGACTAAAATATCATAAGATTTTAGGCGACTAAATCTACAGTTGATTTAGTCGACTATAATGTAATTTTGGCAGGCCTTGATGGCATCGTATTGCCTGGCGTTGCCAGCCTCTATCACACCCAAGTATTGGAATGTCTTTGGTTAAGTGGGTTTTGTTTGTTCATCTCCTGTCCTCTCCTGGCTTCCTCCACGAGGTCAGACGATGTGTGCTTCCATTTCCTGTTTCCTGCAGACAAGACACCTTGAAGGAAGAGCCTGACAGACAGACAGACAGACAGACAGACAGACAGACAGACACTATCTCTCCTCCGTCTCTCTCCATCTCTCCCTCCCTCCGGTGCTGACAGACTTTGGACTTTTCAAATGGAATGCGGAGCTGTCTGGTCTAGTAGTGCAACCATCAGAGGAACACATGAGAGCAGAACAAATCCAATTACGCTTCAAATTGGTTTTCTCTCCCCTCCGCCCTCCCTTGCCCCCCCTCTTCACTGCCTCTGTCGGCGGAGCCATCGCACGCCGGAGAGCCTGACATTCACCCCCCCTCGACCGCCCGATAAAGCTCGGAGGTAAATGGGAAGGAAAATTAAAACACAAATCCTTCCTGCAAGGCTCTGTCTGTCTGCGAAACAGAGCTCAACTTCAACACTGCATGCTGCACATCCATCCATCCGCCGTGACTCCATTACTAAAGCAGGAAGACGGGTTGTAATTGGTTTAGAGGGGGTTTGGTGAAAGGTAAATGGTGCATAAATGCCATCACGTACCGTTAACGCTCATTAATTCTGCTTCTCTGAAAAGGCCCTTCCTTTCCTTATCGTTTCCTTCTTCGTACGAGAGAGAAGGACTAACGAACAACGGACCGGAGATGACTGAACACACGGCTGTTACGTGACGTGACAACACACGCAGTTCGTCACGCTGGAAACGCACTGTCCAAGTACTGTACATGTGACCATTAACCCATTAACACTTCAAAATAAAGCGTGAGTGAACGGCGGCAGCAGCAACAGCTAGAAATGTTATAAACCTGAGCAGCCCATGTGTTAAAGCTGGTTGCACACTGCTGCGTTTTTTCTATGCGTTTTGGAACTGTGTAAAGCGGTTTATAGGCTCCACTCTAAGCTACAGTATGAGAGCTGCTGCGTTCTGCTGGGGAAACTGGACAACAGGGGCATTTCTGCCTAATAGACCCCATGGACAGTCATTTGGGAAAATGGGCCTAGAAGTTATTTGGGGCGGAGTTGTCCTTTAACTGCTGTGCTTCCTTTAGCGACTGAATGTATCTGGGAGCAGGTAGGGTTCAGTTAGTGTGAATGTAGTCTCGCGTAGCCAGACAACTATTACACAATCTCTGAATGCTATATAGAGTCTGGAACAGCAGCTCCCTAACGGCGAGTAATGGAAACGGGCATTACCGTTCAAGAAAATATATTTTAAAATGTCATTTCTGCTGAGCAGCAAGCTAAACATGCTTATATGATTTTTATTTATATAATGATAAATGTGCGATGTGAGACTGAAACGGAAGTGACGAGGGGGCTTCACTTCCGCTTCATCTCGCACTCATCGTTTCTATTTCCCTTTACCAGACTGTATGCCGGGAGCATTTGACCAAATCGCGGAGGCAACAGTCTGGCCACGTGAGACTAGTGTGAATGTATCCTGCTCACTGGGAGCAGGCAGGGTTCAGTCTGTGTCTTGCTCAAGGACACTTCGACGAGCAGCCAGGACTGGAGGAGCCGGGAATCAAACCGCATGCAGGGATCGAACCAACCGATTCCGGGATCGTCGCTCATAGAGAGCCCGCCTGGGGAGCCAGAGACCCTGGTTGTCCCAGGTACGATTCCAGGCCAGCAATGTGTTGATGTGTGTCCCTGACCTAAAGGCCCACAGTCTAGGGTGATCAAGCCATCACCGCGGTGTAGTCTTTTAAAGTCAGATATACATATATGTGCCAAAACCCCCAAGGAGTGGGGACTATTCTATCCATCTCACCTCCAGAGCCACTGCCAACGACCAGAATAACCTGCCTATCCAAACACACAAACCGCCAATGTCCCCATTCTGGGGATTTGACGAAGATAGCCGGTCTACAATAGTGTTGTGATCTTGTGGACCGGTGCCATTTGTGGTTTTGTGTAGAGGGGGAAAGGATAGCCTAATATAGACCCCTGGTTTTAAATATATTTTGGGTCTTTTCTGCCTTTATTTACAGTTGAAAGTGGAGGAAACAATTGAAAATGAAGGAAACAGGGGCAGAGGGACGACGAGAGACATGCAGTAAAGATGGTCAGGAACGGGACTTGAACCCGCGGTGCGTATGTGCCCAGGCCAGCATACAGGGTTTCAAGTGATAAACCAATGCGTGGACGTAGGGCTGTCACCATTATGACATTTTACATGACGATTAATTGTCACTCAAATAATTGCGATTAACGATTTATTTGTGTTTTTGTCGTTGACAATTACATTTCTGTTTGGCTTTTAGACTTTGAAGTTGCACATGGCAGATATGACACATGACCTAAATATACAACAAATATACTGACTTTATACTTCAAAAAGAACATTGATAGTGGAAATAGCAGATCTACAAGCTCACAACGCATCGCATCGCGACGCATTGTGAGCTTGTAGATCAGCTTTTTTACTTAAAAAAAATCAACATGGAAATGATTATGACGATCATGAAAAAATAATCGCGATGATGTCAAATAATTGCGATTAGACGATTACGTAATAATTGTGACAGCCCTGTGTGGACGTACTGTATGTAGGACATGTTTTGGATGACAGAGGAACAACCAAGGATGTGGTGATATAATTACTGAAGAGTCTCTGAATGATTGTGGGACAGTGTGTGGTCCATGGTTTGGTATAGTGGTCATAGTCTCTGAATGATTGTGGGACAGTGTGTGGTCCATGGTTTGGTATAGTGGTCATAGTCTCTGAATCATTGTGGGACAGTGTGTGGTCCATGGTTTGGTATAGTGGTCATAGTCTCTGAATCATTGTGGGACAGTGTGTGGTCCATGGTTTGGTATAGTGGTCATAGTCTCTGAATGATTGTGGGACAGTGTGTGGTCCATGGGTTTGGTATAGTGGTCATAGTCTCTGAATCATTGTGGGACAGTGTGTGGTCCATGGTTTGGTATAGTGGTCATAGTCTCTGAATCATTGTGGGACAGTGTGTGGTCCATGGTTTGGTATAGTGGTCATAGTCTCTGAATCATTGTGGGACAGTGTGTGGTCCATGGTTTGGTATAGTGGTCATAGTCTCTGAATCATTGTGGGACAGTGTGTGGTCCATGGTTTGGTATAGTGGTCATAGTCTCTGAATCATTGTGGGACAGTGTGTGGTCCATGGTTTGGTATAGTGGTCATAGTCTCTGAATCATTGTGGGACAGTGTGTGGTCCATGGTTTGGTATAGTGGTCATAGTCTCTGAATCATTGTGGGACAGTGTGTGGTCCATGGTTTGGTATAGTGGTCATAGTCTCTGAATCATTGTGGGACAGTGTGTGGTCCATGGTTTGGTATAGTGGTCATAGTCTCTGAATCATTGTGGGACAGTGTGTGGTCCATGGTTTGGTATAGTGGTCATAGTCTCTGAATGATTGTGGGACAGTGTGTGGTCCATGGTTTGGTATAGTGGTCATAGTCTCTGAATGATTGTGGGACAGTGTGTGGTCCATGGTTTGGTATAGTGGTCATAGTCTCTGAATGATTGTGGGACAGTGTGTGGTCCATGGTTTGGTATAGTGGTCATAGTCTCTGAATGATTGTGGGACAGTGTGTGGTCCATGGTTTGGTATAGTGGTCATAGTCTCTGAATCATTGTGGGACAGTGTGTGGTCCATGGTTTGGTATAGTGGTCATAGTCTCTGAATCATTGTGGGACAGTGTGTGGTCCATGGTTTGGTATAGTGGTCATAGTCTCTGAATCATTGTGGGACAGTGTGTGGTCCATGGTTTGGTATAGTGGTCATAGTCTCTGAATCATTGTGGGACAGTGTGTGGTCCATGGTTTGGTATAGTGGTCATAGTCTCTGAATGATTGTGGGACAGTGTGTGGTCCATGGTTTGGTATAGTGGTCATAGTCTCTGAATCATTGTGGGACAGTGTGTGGTCCATGGTTTGGTATAGTGGTCATAGTCTCTGAATCATTGTGGGACAGTGTGTGGTCCATGGTTTGGTATAGTGGTCATAGTCTCTGAATCATTGTGGGACAGTGTGTGGTCCATGGTTTGGTATAGTGGTCATAGTCTCTGAATGATTGTGGGACAGTGTGTGGTCCATGGTTTGGTATAGTGGTCATAGTCTCTGAATCATTGTGGGACAGTGTGTGGTCCATGGTTTGGTATAGTGGTCATAGTCTCTGAATGATTGTGGGACAGTGTGTGGTCCATGGTTTGGTATATGGTCATAGTCTCTGAATCATTGTGGGACAGTGTGTGGTCCATGGTTTGGTATATGGTCATAGTCTCTGAATGATTGTGGGACAGTGTGTGGTCCATGGTTTGGTATAGTGGTCATAGTCTCTGAATCATTGTGGGACAGTGTGTGGTCCATGGTTTGGTATATGGTCATAGTCTCTGAATGATTGTGGGACAGTGTGTGGTCCATGGTTTGGTATAGTGGTCATAGTCTCTGAATGATTGTGGGACAGTGTGTGGTCCATGGTTTGGTATAGTGGTCATAGTCTCTGAATCATTGTGGGACAGTGTGTGGTCCATGGTTTGGTATAGTGGTCATAGTCTCTGAATGATTGTGGGACAGTGTGTGGTCCATGGTTTGGTATATGGTCATAGTCTCTGAATCATTGTGGGACAGTGTGTGGTCCATGGTTTGGTATAGTGGTCATAGTCTCTGAATCATTGTGGGACAGTGTGTGGTCCATGGTTTGGTATATGGTCATAGTCTCTGAATCATTGTGGGACAGTGTGTGGTCCATGGTTTGGTATATGGTCATAGTCTCTGAATGATTGTGGGACAGTGTGTGGTCCATGGTTTGGTATAGTGGTCATAGTCTCTGAATCATTGTGGGACAGTGTGTGGTCCATGGTTTGGTATATGGTCATAGTCTCTGAATGATTGTGGGACAGTGTGTGGTCCATGGTTTGGTATAGTGGTCATAGTCTCTGAATGATTGTGGGACAGTGTGTGGTCCATGGTTTGGTATAGTGGTCATAGTCTCTGAATCATTGTGGGACAGTGTGTGGTCCATGGTTTGGTATAGTGGTCATAGTCTCTGAATGATTGTGGGACAGTGTGTGGTCCATGGTTTGGTATATGGTCATAGTCTCTGAATCATTGTGGGACAGTGTGTGGTCCATGGTTTGGTATAGTGGTCATAGTCTCTGAATCATTGTGGGACAGTGTGTGGTCCATGGTTTGGTATATGGTCATAGTCTCTGAATCATTGTGGGACAGTGTGTGGTCAATGGTTTGGTATAGTGGTCATAGTCTCTGAATGATTGTGGGACAGTGTGTGGTCCATGGTTTGGTATAGTGGTCATAGTCTCTGAATCATTGTGGGACAGTGTGTGGTCCATGGTTTGGTATAGTGGTCATAGTCTCTGAATCATTGTGGGACAGTGTGTGGTCCATGGTTTGGTATAGTGGTCATAGTCTCTGAATCATTGTGGGACAGTGTGTGGTCCATGGTTTGGTATCGTGGTCATAGTCTCTGAATCATTGTGGGACAGTGTGTGGTCCATGGTTTGGTATAGTGGTCTTGTCACAGAGTGTTGCAGTAGAACACCATCACCACACCAGAGCAACGTTTTATTGCCTCCTAGCACTAGCACTACTACACAGCACGCACACACACACACACACGCATGCATGCACGCGCACGCACAGAGAGAGACACAAGGAGTATACAACACTACACCAGGGGTTTTCAAACGTTTTTGACTCAGGGCACCTTTAATATTTTTTAGAATCTTACATCACATTATGCCACGTAAATATGCACATCTTTCCAGCTGAGATACAGTAGGCTATGTCACAGAGAGATATCCGTTTCCATCAGAACTGACTACTGTATATATAAACCAGTAAGACTCCCTAATCGGGAGATAAGCGACCGTTGGTCGCTTATCTCCACAAATATCACAACCTCCACCTCTCACGTCATACGGGTAGCCATAGTTACACCTGGAATGTTGAATCTCCATATATGGAGATAACCTACGCATCACACAAAGTCTGACCTCACCAGCCCATACTTGGGCATGGACGACTTATATCTCCATATACGGAGATGGCCATATATGGAGATACGATGACATCACAGAGTCCACAGCTGATGATGTGGCGTGATGTCATACAATACACAAACAAGCCCTATATAAAGGGGCAATTCTCACCAGGGAAGAGAGCATTGCCTGGAATGTTGAATCTCCATATATGGAGATAACCTACGCATCACACAAAGTCTGACCTCACCAGCCCATACTTGGGCATGGACGACTTATATCTCCATATACGGAGATGGCCATATATGGAGATACGATGACATCACAGAGTCCACAGCTGATGATGTGGCGTGATGTCATACAATAAACAAACAAGCCCTATATACTGATGCGATACGATGACATCACAGAGTCCACAGCTGATGATGTGGCGTGATGTCATACAATAAACAAACAAGCCCTATATACTGATGCAGAGATATGAGCAGGGCAAAGGTGTGACGTGTGACCGACCGACCGACGGACGGACGGACGGCCGGTGGAGGTTTTCATAGTAAACTGCTCCCTGACGGTCGCAATAACTTTAGATTTGACGTTTCACCACTTGAACCCCAGCATCCCTATTCTGAGGGGGGAAGGGTCGCCAAAAATAGCTGATCTACAAGCTCACAACTTTGGAAAGAGTTGGAAATAGAGCTCATCAAGTACAGTTCAAATCAGGTCTGTTTTACTAAGCACAGTGAAGTGATATTGATGTAGTTGCGAACGTCAGGTCGCAGTTACTATCAAAACCTCCACCGGCTGTCAGTCTGTCCATCAGTCAGTCAGTCAGTCAGTCAGTCAGTCAGTCTGTCCTCACACTTTTGCCCTACTCATATCTCCGCCACCGTTGCCCCAATCCATGCCAAACTTTGCACACACACACACACACACACACACACACACTCCTTGGCTGCCAAACCATAACCTCCACCGCTCATTTCTCATATGGCCCTCTTCTAGTGCCACCATGAGGCCCATTCTTGCAAAACACATTAATGGACACTGCTCCTACAGATTCTGGCCTAAACTCACACAAATTGGGTGGCAAATCACAACCTCCGCCCCTGAATTCTCACATGCCCCTCTTCTAGTGCCACCATGAGTCCAATTTTTGCAGAACACATTTTTGAGCGGTGCTAACCGCTCCTATAGACCGCTTTTTTACCAAAACTATGATGTCACAAATGATGATGACATGAGTTCGCTAGACCAATGAAACACTTCGATTCTGTTGATCTGTCCATGATGTCATAGTCACAGAGGCACCCGATTGGTTAACCCTGATTTAGAACGCGTTTAGGCCGCGTAAAATACGTCATAACGCGTTTAGGCCGCGTAAAATACGTCATAAAAAATTATTGAGCGGTGCTAACCTTGAATTACAAAATTGTATTAGATGAATATCACTTATAAGCGATAAAATAACCACACTTTTAGACAGACTGTGGAAAATCTTACAGCTTATAAATGATAGGCAGCTAATACAAGTTTAAAATACAAATGAACAGACTTTGAAAAACTAAAATATTCATCTTCTGGCCTCTTCTCGCCTCTCTGGAGGCCTCTCTGGAGGTAAATAAGGTCACTTATCATTACACTACGACACTCTTACAAGTTACAATCCGTAGCTTGGTCAACTAACTGATGAGAAATGACGATAAAGACTTATATAGTCTGAGCAGACCTCTAGACTGACATCATACACAACAAAAACCATATTGCCACGCATGCCTATCAACACTGATTCGCGCAAGAATTAGTTTGCACCGCTCACTTCGCACGGGTGCGATTTTTTAACACTGCTCCTACAGATTTTGCCCTAAAATCACGCAAAGCGCTGCACAGTATCTCTAAAGTCATGTCATCAACATGGATTTCCCATATTCCCTCCTGATTGGCTACGATTGCCTTCTATTCTAAACGTTCCTGCATTGCTCCCTTTTCAAGAAAATCCGGCAAATCATGACCACCACATGCCGGCCCCCTTTTCTAATGTCTAAAATGTTCCTATTTACATGACCTGGCGGTCGCTTATCTCCCGATTAGGGAGTCTTACTGGTGATATTGATGAATTCCAAATGGTGGCACGCCTGGACTGGCATCACAGCACCCCAGGGTGCCACGGGCAGCCACTTTGGGAAACCCAAATGTCTCCTGACTGCTGCTGGCATCCCTGTGGTGTCCCACTGGGATGTGTCCAGCTCCAAGTAAGCCCACATTTTGAAAATAGACAATCTACTCTTAGTGCTCGTCAGGGTGGGGGGTCCCCACCCTGACGAGCACTAAGAGTAGATTGTCTATTTTCAAAATGTCTGCCTCTAACATTAGACAATTTGGCCAATGTTTAATTTATCATTTTAGAGGTATTAAAAAGTCCTGAAATTGTCACTTCAGAAATGTGCACTTTATGTTGGTTTGTTTGAGAGAGAAAACAATGTTGAATGACATTAAGGCAGCTAATCATCTGGGGACCCCCCCAGAAATAATTTGGGGACCCCCCTGGGGGTCCCGACCCACAGGTTGAGAAGCACTGAGTTAGTTTACCTGCAGCTCTGCTCTCTCCACGTCCCACTGGGACCATCTAGTTCTACTAGTTATAATAGTTATAGTGATAGTTATAGTGATAGTTAGTTTACCTGCAGCTCTGCTCTCTCCACGTCCCACTGGGACCATCTAGTTCTACTAGTTATAATAGTTATAGTGATAGATAGTGATAGTTATAGTGATAGTTTACCTGCAGCTCTGCTCTCTCCACGTCCCACTGGGACCATCTAGTTCTACTAGTTATAATAGTTATAGTGATAGTGACAGTAATAGCTGCAGCTCAGCTCTCTCCACGTCCCACTGGGACCTGTCTAGTTCTACTAGTTATAATAGTGATAGTGATAGTAGCCTATTTAGTTCGTTTACCTGCAGCTCTGCTCTCTCCACGTCCCACTGGGACCTTTCTAGTTCTACTAGTGGGGTCCAACCTATGTTCCCCAGGTTCTATGTTCCCCACTTCACAGCATTAGTTTAGTGAGGTTATGGTTAGGGTTAGGGTTAGGTTTAGGTGGTAAGAAAGTGGGGAACATAGAGCCTGGGGAACATAGAACCTGGGGAACATAGGTACGGTCCCCTACTAGTTATAGTAATGGTATTAGTGATAGTGATAGTAATAGTAAGTGATAGTGATATTAGTTAGTGTACCTGCAGCTCTGCTCTCTCCACGTCCCACTGGGACCTGTCTAGTTCTACTAGTTATAATTGTTGCGACCGTAAGGTCGCAGTTTAGTATGAAAACCTCCACCGGCCGTCCGTCGGTCACACGTGCGGTCGACCGCACGTCACACGTGCGGTCGACGTGTGATGAGGTCACGATGAGTCATCTATGCCCAAATATAGATTTCTAGGTCAGATGGCCCATAGAGTTTGTGATGTCAAACCTAGCAACCCAATATAAACAAACCTGATGTCAGACCTGAAGTATCCTTTTATACCCATATATGGAGATACAGAGATCTCCATATATGGGCATATTAGAAAGCCCATATATGGGCATATACGGATGACATCAGGGATATCCATATATGGGCATAAAAGGGACAAGGGCTTACAGTTAAGAGATCTCCATATATGGGCATATCAGAAAGCCCATATATGTTCATATACTGATGACATCAGGAATATCCATATATGGGCATAAAAGGGACAAGGACTTACAGTTAAGAGATCTCCATATATGGGCATAAAGGGACAAGGACTGTTACAGTAGATATAGAGATGTCCATATATGGGCATAAATGAACAAGGACTGACAAACACTGAGATCTCCATATAACCTATGGGAATATAAGGGACGAGGACTGTCAGCTTGTAGACCTATTTTCTAAATATTGTTGTACATTAAAAACTTGAAATGGGTCGTTCTGCATAGTACTTGGGATTTGTTGATGTAAATGTTCACATAGAGTGTAATAATTGGTAAAACAAACTTTTGGCCTATTTGTGGAGATAAGCGACCAACGGTCGCTTATCTCCCGATTAGGGAGTCTTACTGGTGATAGATAGTTATTGCGACCGTCAGGGAGCAGTTTACTATGAAAACCTCCACCGGCCGTCCGTCCGTCCGTCCGTCACACGTCACACGTGACCATCAACAAACGTCACACCTTTGTTGATGTTTAAATCGAAGAGTCTTGGTCAAATACTTCTGTTGGTTTCTGCACTGATCATTTATACAATTCAGCTGTGTTTGCTCGTGTCATCATGATGAGGTCATAAATCAGCCATGCCCAAATATAGATTTTACGGGTTTACATGCTTACTCAGTTATTCGTTATGTGAAAGTCCTATGACGTCTATGATATCTGACATCATCATACATACATTCCCTTTTATGCCCATAAATGGAGATCCCCTATGTAGAACCAGCCACTGACATCACTGTAATGCCAGGGGAACCAAATCCCTTTTATGCCCATATATGGAGATCCCTGTGATGCCAGGGGAACCAAATCCCTTTTATGCCCATATATGGAGATATGGAGATCCCCGTGTTGCCAGGGTAACCAAATCCATTTTATGCCCATATATGGAGATCCCTGTGATGCCAGGGGAACCAAATCCCTTTTACGCCCATATATGGAGATCCCTTATGTCATCAATATTAAGCCCATATCTGTGAATATCTTTGGGTACCAGATGTCTCCATATATGGTTAAATGGTCCGATATACATCACTGGCCAGAAGACCAAGAAATGGTGCAACCTCGCCCTTTGCTTTTCTCCCTTAGGCATCTTACTGGTAGGTAGTTTAATGAGGAATGCAGTATGGTGGTAGGTAGGTAGTTATGGCCTTTGATGTAAGATTTTCACTTTCTAGGATAACTATATTTGCTATTCCCAGATGATGCCCTTTTAGGGTACCCCTCATGCCCATATATGGAGATCCCCAGGCTTTACTAATTAACATAAGTTTTATGCCCATATATGGAGATCATTGTCCCAATGTCATCAGATATATGGGCATAAATGGACACAGGCAAACTAGATGGGCTGTATGGATATCCAGATGTGTGATGTAAGTGTTTTATTCCAAATGTGGCACCCCACAGACATATTTCCAGAAACAAAATCCCTTTCATGCCCATATATGGAGATTTCTGATGTCATCAATCCCAGGCCCTGTAAAAAACATGGTTGCTATGGTAAACAGTTGGTTGCTAGGGTAAACAGTTGGTTGCTAGGGTAAGAAAACATGGTTGCTATGGTAAACAATTGGTTGCTAGGGTAAACAGTTGGTTGCTAGGGTAAAAAAAACATGGTTGCTGTGGTAAAAAGTTGGTTGCTAGGGTAAACAGTTGGTTGCTAAGGTAAAAAACATGGTTGCTATGGTAAACAGTTGGTTAGTAGGGTAAACCTTCAATGATTTTGACATCTTGTTACTAATCTGTCGGTAGATAATGCCGGTCTTATATAAGGGTCATTTGTGTACGGTGTGATGTCATACTGATGTCAGCAGTGTGACAGGAGATAAGCGACCAACGGTCGCTTATCTCCCGATTAGGGAGTCTTACTGGTAGTTGTAGTTACCGGTATAGTAATATTTATAGTTATAGTGATAGTTTACCTGCAGCTCAGCTCTCTCCACGTCCCACTGAATCCTGTCCACCTCATAGCGGGCCCACTCGTGCTGTAGGAAGTGCAGAATCCCCGGGACGCTGTAGGGAGGAGCGCGGACCCCCTCTCCCTCTCCTCCTCCTCCACCTCCCCCGGGGGGAGGCTGCAGCAGCGGCGGGGCCAGCAGCCTGGTGGCGGGGGAGGAGGAACCGCCGGGACCCCCGCTGGACCCCGAGTTGTTGTTGTTGTTGAAGAACACACCGGTGGGACCGGGAGCAGGCTCGTCCATCATGCTGGGGATGGACCGGGACAGGACAGGACAGGACAGGACCGGGAAGGAGAGGGGACCAGGAGGAGGTCCGTGGACCGTCGTTGGTTCCGCTCGGTTCGGTTCGGAATCGGACCGGAGAGCGGCGCTATAGCGCTCCTCTCCTCTCCTCACTCCAGAGTCATTCACGGTATCACGATACTACGGTACCACGGTGTCACGGTATCATGGTACCACGGTGTCACGGTACCACGGAGTCACGCCGGTGTCACGGTACCACGGTGTCACGGTATCATGGTACCACGGTGTCACGGTATCATGGTACCACGGTGTCACGGTACCACGGAGTCACGGTGTCACGCCGGTGTCACGGTACCACGGTGTCACGGTATCACGGTGTCACGGTGGTGTCCTCTGGCGTTCCTCCTGTGATGATGAATGATGATGATGGTCTGGTTTAAACAGAAGCAACCATAATGTGTGTAACACTGACATCCTCCCACCTCTCTCTCTCTGCTACTGGGAGACACCGCTCCGCACGCTCCACGGCACGCTCTGACGAATGGGTCACGCCGACATTGGTGACTCGTCGAATTGTGTGACGCATACGTACGCTGTGGGACATTTTAATTAAATCTGAGGCTTTTGTATTATTATGTATTTTCTTTTTCTTTTTTCTTTTTTTTTGCTTTGGCTTTGATATTTGTCCCAATGTCACTGCAAAGTATGTCTGCAATAAATTGTTTCAAAAAGCTTTATAGGCTACTCTAACTCCCACTGGGCCAAAAAAAATCTCTTTCTCCAGATTTTTCCATTCAAGTGGATTGGGGATACAGATAAAAAATATCTATCACAGATAAAAAATAATATCTGTGAGATATATATATATATATATCATATATATATATATATATATATATATATATATATATATATATATATATATATATATATATATATATATATACATATATATATATATACATATATATATTTATATATATATTTATATATTTATCTGTATCTACCATCCACTTGAATGGAAAAATATCTGGAGAAATAGATTTGTATCTATATGGCCCAGTAGGAATGGGCCTTTAGGCCTATAACTACGCAATGTGACAGATTGATTGATTGATTGATTGATTGATTGATAGATTGAAGAATGTATTAGGTTGCAAAGGAAAAGGTACGTACAGTTTCATAACAGTAAGAACAGTACGTACCGTTCTCCATTTTTGTCTAATAAAATAATCAATCAATCAATCAATCACTGGCACAAGGTCAACTAAAAGGAGATCCTAGTAAGAGTGTCTGCTTATTTACACAGGAACCACTTTATGTAGGCTATCTCATATTGAAAGACAGGCAGATAGAATAAGAACAGTAGCCTACTTTGCATAGGATAACATAAATTACATTATTGATTTATTTTATTCTTCTTTTTTTTCATTCTCATGGCAGTCAAAACATGAATTTGACATTGTCATTCTACAACCGAGACCTCACGAGATTGAGACGACTTAATATAGGTCACCGGTTTCCGTGCAGCTGGAGCTCCAGTGGCCGTGGTCTCTCAGCCAGCTGAGAGTCGGTGATGATGTCACACGCTAAAGCGTCTCGTTCTCTCACATGATTGGCTGTCTGCGGTGAGTGGCGTGGAGCTTAGCCAATTGGCGGTGAGTGAGTGCGCGTGGCGTTCGACTGTTCCAAAACACTGGTGTGCGCAGAGAAGGAAAAACGAAAAGTAGGTCTACTCACATTTTTTACTCTTACTTACGTAAAAGTATCAGTACTGCAGTGTAAAAAGACCGTGCCCATGTCTGGAATTAAATAAATACTTGAGTAAAAGTACAAAAGTATTGATTGATTGATTGATGAAATAGACTAAGCCCCCATGCTCCCCCCCCCCCCCCCCCTTTTCTTTGTATTCTGCCTTTTGTATTTGATGTTATACTTTTGAAACTGATATTATCCTAGATAAAGTACTATGTTCTATCCGTCTGTCTTTCAATGTTATATGAGATACTTAAAGTGTGGTTCCTGTGGAAATAAGCCTCGGCTTTCTAGGATCTCCTTTTAGTTGACCTTGTACCAGTGATTTGTACTGTCATGAAACTGTACTTTTTTCTATTGCAAACTTCTAATAAATTCTTCAATCAATCAATCAAAGAATGTAGGAAAAAGTAGGCAGTAGGCCTACACATCACTGGTATTGGTATCATGGTATCAAAATGTACTTAAAGTACCAAAAGTAGAAATTAATCATTTAATGCAGAACGTCCCTTCACAACTTATCAAAACCAAAAGTATAAATTGTATTAAAATATATTGAAAATGTTTTGTAATATTACAAATCTACAAAGTAACTAGTAAAAGTAGGCTACAATATTTGCCTCGGAGATCAGATGTAGGCCTAGTGGAGTATAAGTAAAATAACTGAAAACTGGAAATAAAAAAGAAAGGGAAAAAGGCTCAAATATGTACTTGAATAAATTATGTACTTAGTTACTTAGTTTACTTTTATTTATTTATTTACTTACTATCAGGCCTACTTTGTGTACACCCATTTCCCAATGCAAAGGCAAAATACTAACAGGTGGTATAATAATATTATATAGGCCATTTTATATAGGCTATTTTGCCTCTAGTCTGTAACACACACCTGTATTATATGCAGACTGGTGTGCTTTGAGGGTTTGGCTTGCCCTTCGGTGTACCTGTCTTGTACTGGCAGGCCCAAAAAGAAAGTTTGAAAACTACTGTCTAAAATAGTGGAGCCACCACAACCCAAACATGTTTTATTTTATTTCTATTAACCACATCTGAACAATAGAACCCTATTCTGGAGCGAATAGTAGGTTATTTTCGGCCAATAGATTTGGTGTAGAGGGGGCAAAGTATATGAGCCCTTAGGGTCAACTAGTAGCCGAACTATTGGATAGAATATAAAGAGCAAGAGTTGTCCAATGGTTAAAGCAATACATAATAATGTACTGTATACAGTACGTATTAGGCCTATAAATAGGCTAGATGTGTGTGATGTTCTGTAATTATATGGTCCATAGTGGATAACCCATTAACCAAGCCATGAATCACACGCAAGTCATCTTGAAATAGGCCTGCAAGGCCACTTAAAACGGTTCAAAAGATTACATTAATGTTGCCGTGTCCATTCACTAATTAGATCTACTGGACACCAAAGAGACAATATCAAGACATTTCATTGAACTATATGGATACTTCAGTGGGACTCATCATGTCTTCTTGCTTGGGCTTGTGTGTGACTGTGCACCCCAGAAAGGCCTCACATTATGTTGCTTGTTTCACTAGAAGAGATGAAGTTTATGAGACGCCTCATTCCTATATAGCAACGGTCTTCAACGTTTTCAGGCCAAGGACCCCTTAGCTGAGAGAGAGATGAAGCAGGGACCCCCAGATTCCATATAGTTTCATTGTTTGGCAGTACAATCAGTGTATTTTGGATTCATGTCATTTTTTTTTCTTCAGATATTTAACCACTTGAACCGTCAATACTTAATAAACTTGACCTTTCACTCTGTACTTGGTCTGCTCTTTTTCCCCCTCTACACCAAACCTCTTTGCCAAAAATAGCCGATCTACAAGCTCACAACGCCTCACAGCGCGAGGCGTTGTGAGCTTGTAGATTGGCTATTTGTGGCTAAAGTTATCAGAATATGGACGTTAGGGTTCAAGTGGTTAATATAAAGAACGAGAAAAAAGGTTTCTATAACAAAGATTTGGAGGACCTCCTGTAATAACTCTGAGGACCCCCTAGGGGTCCCGGACCCCCTGTTGAAGACCCCTGCTATATAGCTATATAAACACACTATACTTCAAAGTCTATTTTAGACCATTTAAAACACTTCCTTGGTTCTGGTGACTGATAGTCCTTTTAATGCATGACATGAGGGGGCTCATATCGTGGAGCACAAAGGGAGTAAGTGACATTTCCATTTTTTTTCCACAGTACAGCTTTTCATTGATTGTGATTAAAAACATTAAACATTTTAAAGTACATTCATTGAAGCCTAATCTGTGTTGAAGTAAAGATTGCTTAAACAAATAATTATAATCAATGGAAAGCCGTCCTGTGGGGGGGAAAAGATAATGAAAATGTCACTTGCACTCCAAGCCCTCAATATATAAAAAAGCAGATGGACAAGCTTCACGCCACAGCGTTTGTAGATTTGTTAGACAGTGGTGAACAATAGTGAGGGGATTAAGGGGAGCAAGTGCTAATTTCGTGCAATTTTGACTTAAAGCGCGAAATTTTGCACAGATGTAGCCCAGGGCTTGCTCTAATGATTTAGCTAGGGCGCCCAAGTCTGCGACCTTCGGGGTCGCCACAGCGGCCAAATCAAGTTGGGTTCACATTGACTTTCTATACAGGAGGAAAATACCCAGAATTACTTTTTTTTTCTGGGTATTTAAGGAGGATCTGAGGGGTCTAACTAGGGGTTTGTCATCATGCTGAATCCATTGCAGGCATTTGTTTTGCACAAAACACATTCTGTGGGCTAGAAATGGCCTCAGAAAACAATACACGTATGGGTGCGTTTTCATGTTAGTCGGAGGCCTTAGGGTTTTTTTTTTCTCGTGCTAATCAGTCTAAAAGTTCAACATTTTACACAGATGTAGCCCAGGGCTTGCTCTAATGATTTAGCTAGGGCGCCCGAGTCTGCGACCTTCGGGGTCGCCACAGCACCAACAAAACTCTGAAAAGTGATGACTCATCACTTTTCATCACTAAAGTCGATGGGAACCCAACTTGATTTGGCCGCTGTGGCGACCCCGAATGTTGCAGACTCGGGCGCCCTAGCTAAATCATTAGAGCATGCCCTGAGCTACATCTGTGCAAAATTTTGAACTTTTAGACTGATTAGCATGAGAAAAAAAAAAACCTAAGGCCTCCGACTAACATGAAAACGCACCCATACGTGTATTGTTTTCTGAGGCCATTTCTAGCCCACAGAATGTTTTTTGTGCAAAACAAATGACTCGGGAGCCCTAGCTAAATCATTAGAGCAAGCCCTGGGCTACATCTTTGCAAAATTTCGTGCTCTAAGTCAAAATTGCACGAAATTAGCATTTGCTCCCCTTAATCCCCTCACTACAAGTCAGGCATTAATTTCAGGACAAACTAAATACACTGCTACTCCCCACCACTGCATGGTGCTATACAGTGCCTCTAAAGCAGGGGTTCCCACACCTTTTAGTCTCAGGGCACCCCATGAATATTGTTTTAATCCGAGGCACCCCTACATTCTAATTTTCAATCCCAGCACCTTATATTAATAGCATATCGTTGTTGTCGGGTGGAAACCTTGTATGTCCAAAGCCGTTGTGTGCTTGTAGATCGTCTGTTTTCACTAGTTTTGTGCAACAGTCTTGTATGATGAAGCAGGGCTTTGCTTTACCAAAAGACGTACACATTTGAAACTTGGATACGAGGTTTCTGCCCGACAGTGACGATATTTTAGTGAGCCCATTCAGGCCGGGTACACATTTTAGTGTATGGGAGGGGCTTACAGTACATGTACAGTATGTAGCAACATATTCGTTTTTGTAGGCTAATTTCTGATTTAGGCCCAATAATAGGTTAGGCCTAAATGGGTTGTTGCGAGGAAAACGTTGAGATAACAGCCATTTTGGTTAGAACTGACTGAAAATAACTTGGTACTTCAAGTTTAAAATGATACTAAATATTTTTTTCAAGTGTCCCAATAAATTCCAAATATTATCAAATTATCTTGCGGCACCATGGACTGCCGTCACGGCACCCCAGGGTGCCCCGTCACCCACTTTGAAAACCCCTGCTCTAAAGTGTGGTCCACCCCATGGAACCAAATGGACCCTCAAAGGGCATGTTGTTCTACAGGCTGAAAACTGAACAGGAGGTATAGTTAAGACTTCAGATTTATTTCACACAGAGTATACATTTAAAAACCTTTACAACCGATGAAAACTTTACAAAGCAAAATATTAAAATATTGTATACAATAATCTTTTTCTATTTACAACTGAAATGGCTTTTTGGTCCAGATTAATTCAGTAGGCCACTTCACCCCCCAAAATGAGCTTCCCCCCCTCAATTCCTCAGCCCACAAAAGCCTCAAATTCATGGAGAATTGTTTGTCACATTCCTGAATGAAGAAATGAGAATATTCATTTAAAAAAAAGATTAACAGCAAAGCTATACATATTTACACAATCTCCCAATACATTCAAGGCATTGCAGGGGGTGAGTAATCGATAAGAGAGTCCGTTCAGGGGTGAAGTTAGCTCTGGTCCATCGCGTCACCTCCAGTGACGCTCTGACAGACCCGCCGGCAAATGAATAGACCGCGTTCTCTCAGCCCCTACGAGCGCAAAACTACTAAACTACTCACCAAACCAAAGGTAGTTTTGCGTTGTTGAAAGTCTATTCTCCGCGGTGGCGAGCCCCTCAGCACCCCACCCAATCTGCAAAATACACAATTTTTGGCATGAAATAAAACGCATCCAACTCGACCGCTGTTTAATTTCCGGGTTGTGAACCGTTGTGTCTGTGGTGGCCACTGGGTGGCTCGAGGTGGGTGCGTTTTATTTCATGACAAAAATAATGTATTTCACAGAGTGGGTGGGGTGCTGAGGGGTTCACCACCGCGGAGAATAAAACTTTCAACAACGCAAAATTACCTTTGGTTTGGTGAGTAGTGAAGTAGTTTTGTTTATTTTGACTGAAGTTGAGCGCTCGTAGGGGCTGAGAAAACGCGGTCTATTCATTTGTCTGTCAGAGCGTCACTGGAGGTGACGCGATGGACCAGAGCTAGGGTGAAGTATACCCCGTTTAAAATTAAAACGAGTCCAGTCGTTGTTCCTCCTCCTTGTTGTCAGAGGAACCGAAGATCTCCTGCGAGGCGTAGGTCATGTGGTCAGAGGAACCTAACACCTCCTGCGAGGCGTAGGTCATGTGGTCAGAGGAACCTAACACCTCCTGGGAGGCGTAGGTCATGTGGTCAGAGAAACCAAACATCTCCTGGGAGGCGTAGGTCATGTGGTCAGAGGAACCGAACATCTCCTGGGAGGCGTAGGTCATGTGGTCAGAGGAACCGAACATCTCCTGGGAGGCGTAGGTCATGTGGTCAGAGGAACCAAACATCTCCTGGGAGGCGTAGGTCATGTGGTCAGAGAAACCAAACATCTCCTGGGAGGCGTAGGTCATGTGGTCAGAGGAACCGAACATCTCCTGCGAGGCGTAGGTCATGTAGAGGAAGCCGTCCTCGTCCTTGTGGTCCTTGTAGACCTCGGCCATGCTCAGGGACATGCTGGCCATGCCGCTGTTGTTGATGAGCAGGTAGAAGGCCTGGCTCTGCTTCAGGTCCATGCGGTTTCTGGGGGGACGGAGACGTGTGGAGAATGTTAAGGCCATGGCTACACGGAGTTGGATATTTCATATATCCTGGTTTTTCAGATATCCACATAGAAAAATATCTAGGTCCACACAGAGCTGGATATTTCATATATCCCGGTTTTTCAGATATCCACATAGAAAAATATCTAGGTCCACACGACAAAGATATCTAGGTCTAACAAGCACACACACACAGTAAAGTCTTCAGAGATATCCGGGTTCCCTGTCTACACGGATCCAGTGAATCGGATATTTTTCAATCTCTCCACTTATTTATCCGGTTTAAAAAATATCCAGTTTCACAGCCGAAATATCCAGCTTTGTGTGGCTGCAAGCCCCAACAGCACAAAAAAATGTCTAGCTTCAGAAATATCCAGCTCTGTGTAGCCATGGCATTCGAGAGGCAGGGGATGATATCTCTAAGGTGCCGGCTACCCGGAGCTGGATATTTCTGAAGCTAGACATTTTTTTGTGCGGTTGGGGCTTGCAGCCACACAAAGCTGGATATTTCGGCCGCAAAGCTGAAGATTTTTGAACCCGGATAAATAAGTGGAGACATTGACAATTATCCGATTCACTGGATCCGTGTAGACATGGAACCCGGATATCTCTGAAGACTTTACTGTGTGTGCTTGTCCCCCTAGTGGAGGTCTGGGGACTCCGATTATTTTAGACTTGGATATCTTTGTCGTCTGGACCTAGATATTTTTCTATATGGATATCTGAAAAAACGCGATGTATGAAATATCCAGCTCCGTCTGGCCTAGGCCTAAGAGGGCCTTTTGCTGAAAATATTGAAGATAGCTGACCTCCAAGCTCACGGCGCGTCGCGCTGTGACGCGTTGTGAGCTTGGAGGTCTGCCATTTTCAAATAGCCACGGTGAAAAATAGGGCTAAAGTGGTTAATGTTAAGTTGTATATTATAATGTATATCTGCAACTAGTAAGGTTTTCAAAGAAAGTAGAGTAGAAGTAAGAGTATTACTTGAGAAATACTTAAGTAAAGTACAAATACCACAAAATTATACTTAAAGGAGTAGTTCACCACTTTTCAACCTGTCTTCATATAATAGGTCCTCACTAATGGTCATGATAAAATATCAATTTTTTTTTCTACTTAGTCCAAGTCTCCTAGGAGAGCTGTGGGAAGTTCAGAATCCATAGTCTTGTGACATCATTTTCCAAAAAAAAATGTATCAATATTTTTTTTTTTTTTAAATAGATTTTTATTATCGCGAGAACAATGGCTTCCACTTTAAAATTGCAACTTTTCAGGAATAGAAAGCCTGCAGTTTCTATAAGCTGGATTGGCAATCGATGATGTCACAAGACTATGGGTTTCTGACCTCCCCACAGCCCTCCTCTGAAAAAAAAAAAGAAAAAAAAAAGAAAAGCTATTTTTGAGTGAGGATCAATTATATGAACATAGGTTGAAAAGTGGTGGAGTGCCCCTTTAGTAAATGCACTTAGTTACTATACAGCAGTGTTTCTCAACCACTGGTCCTGCGGACCTTTGGTGTGCCCCTGAGAAGGGTCAAGTGTGCCCCTGAGAAGGGACCTTTGGTGTGCCCCTGAGAAGGGTCAAGTGTGCCCCTGAGAAGGGACCTTTGGTGTGCCCCTGAGAAGGGTCAAGTGGCCCCATGAAACTGCTTGAAAGCCAATATTGTATTTATCATTTTAAAAATTATTGAAACTATTCTGTGTTATTCTGTTCACTATGTAAAGCTCTCATCATAATAGAACACTTTAATTACAGATGTGACTACCGTACATATTTTATTTATAACTAGCCGATCTACAAGCACACAACTTGTGTGCTTGTGTGCACACAACGCCTCGAGGCGTTGTGTGCTTTGTAGATCTGCTGTTTTTACTACTGTTGAGCGACAGCCTTGTATGATGAAGCAGGGCTTTACTTAGCGAAGAAACGTACACATTTGAAACTTGTCCCCCCCCCCCCCCCCCCGACAGTGACGATATTTACACCCCAGTATTATGTTTGTGTGCCCATGGATTCTTGGGACATGACAAGTGTGCCCATGCTGGTTGAGAAACACTGCTTTATTACACCACTGTTTTTTGGGAATTGACCAAGTAAAAAAACAAAAACAGTCACAATCACATCACATCCACTAAACAAAGCATCAAGTCTGCTTCAGGTTCATCGAGTGATTTCTGGAATGCGAGGAGTCATTTGAGGGGAAATAAAACTAGAAGTGGCAAAACAAAAACAAATCACTGAGGGTGCGGTGACGCTGCACTTTTATTCTACCCAACACATTGTGAAAACGTAATATTGTAGACCAGGGGTCTTCAACGTTTTCAGGCCAAGGACCCCTTAGTAGAGAGAGAGCTGAAGCAGGGACCCCCACAACCTGTTCATACTGTAGATTCCATATAGTTTCATTGTTTGACAGCACAATCATCAGTATATATTTTGAATTCATGTCAATTTGTGTTTTCAGATATTTAACCACTTGAACTGTCAATACTTATATAAAGTTGGCCTTTCACTAGTATGTACTTTGTCTGCTCTTTTTCGATCTACAAGCTCACAACACCTCGTGCTGCGAGGCGTTGTGAGCTTGTAGATCGGCTATTTTTGTCTAAAGTTCTCAAAATAAGGACACTAGGGTTCACCTGGTTAATATAAAAAAGAAAAAAAGTTTCAATCACACAAAGATTTAGAGGACCCCCTGTAGTAACTCTGAGGACCCCCTAGGGGTCCCGGACCCCCTGTTGAAGACCCATGTTGTAGATCAATAGATGAATACATATAAAATGTTTTCCTGTTAATTACATACATGCCAGCAATGTTGAAAGTGGTTAATGAGCATGTTTACAGACAAGAAAACACGTGTCTAGAACACATGTCACATGGGAAGATGGAAGGGCGTGTAATTCTAACACTCATTAAAAATCTGCATCGCAGAAATCTAAGTGTAAAATCTGATTAATCTGCAGAGAAGGAAAAAATTAATCCAGATTTGCACCCAAAATATGCTGGCAATAACAGAAGGTTTAACACATGCTAAGGGGTGGCATTTGCCATTCGGTGGAGCCCCAAATGACTGTCCTGCTGGAATGACAAGCAAAACATTCACAGTCACACAAGCATCAAGTCATTCACACAAGCATCAAGTCATTCACAGTCACACACACAGCGCCACACAACAAGCATTAAGTCATGAGTCACACATGAGTCCTGCAGAATGGACGCTGTGCACCGGCAAGAATGCAGCGCCCACTTAACCCATTAAGAGTTGGAACCACTTTAACCATTACTCTATGCTTTAACTATTAAAACATAGCAGATATACAAAGCTCACAGCGCGGCACAGCTGCAAGCTTGTAGATCTGCCATTTGAACATTTGTGCAAGTCTTTGAATATTTGACCAAATTCTATACATTTCTTCCAAATCAGTGGTTCTCAAACTCATGTCAAGGACCCCCAAAATTATATGTATTTGGCCGCAAAAACCCATCTAAAAAAATGTTGTTCCAGGGACCCCCAGATGCAAATATTTGAGTTACAAATGTTCGCTTTTAAAACGTGATAAAACATGATTTTTCAATAAATGGCAGATCTACAAGCTCGCTGGATAGAGATGGAGAGATAGATTTGTTTATTAAATAGTTTAACCATGTTATGCTTTTAAGTTGTTCCAGTCTAGAAATGTCTCCAAATCCTAACAGTTTTCTGAAATATGTTGGTGCTACAGACAGCGGTTCTCAAACCTTTTCATGTCAAAAACCTCCCAAAATGATGAGATGATTAAAGAATGTATAATCAAAGATGTGCACACATTTTCATGATTTAAAAATAGCACATCTACAAGCTGATGAGCTTGTACATCTGCTATCTTTTTTTAATAGCAAGTATAAAATGATGGTTAAAGTGGTTCAAATGTCAGATCCTTTGCTGGTTTTAGACTACTTCACTGACAGTTTATCCACTTATAACTTGAGAATGAAGCCTTATAGGTGTCCATTCCATTTGTGCACACTGAGATATAAATTAACATTACATTTTACTTCATGCTTACTGGATTATTTCCCTGGCCAATATTGGGTGCTGTGAATTTGTTATGCTATAATATAAATAATTTATTATGCTAAATAAGTGTTAGTGTTAAGGTCTACTTTTGAGTTCAGGATACTAATCTTTATCTCGGCAGAGGGAACAAAATGGGGACTGCCCCACAGGTCGAACTCACGTTGGGTCGACTGAGGTTAGAGTTAGGTTTAGGCATAGTTTTACTGATGTTAGGGTTAAGGTTAGGTTTAGGTGGTCGGACCAAAGGGAGTTCGACCTAATGACATGTTACCAACCAAATTGGAACTGAGAAATAATCTGATGAGATCTTTTACTAAAGGGCAAAAGAGACACCTGTTACAGAACAAACACTTAACAATAATATAAAGCTTTAACTTTAACAATAAGCATTCTTGAAGGATATCACAGCACCATTAAACATGTTTTCTTCTAGCATTTGTATTGTAGAACACTGAAATCTTCAACGTTTTCAGGCCAAGGACCCCTTAGCTGAGAGAGAGATTAAGCATGGACCCCCAGATTCCATATAATGTCATCGTATGACAGCACAATCATCAGTGTATTTTGGATTCATGTCAATTTGTGTTTTCAGATATTTAACCACTTGAACCATGAACACTTAATAAACTTTACCTTTTACTCTGTACTTGGTCTGCCCTTTTTCACCTTTACACCAAACCTCTCTGCCGAAAATAGCCGATCTACAAGCTCACAGCGCCTCGCGCTTGGTGTGAGCTTGTAGATCTGCTATTTTTGGCTAAAGTTCTCCGAAGGGTTCTAGTCGTTTCTATCACACAAAGATTTGAAGGACCCCCTTTAATAACTCTGAGGACCCCCTAGGGGTCCCGACCCGGACCCCCTGTTGAAGATCCCTGTTGTAGACAGCAGCTCAGTTAAATGCTCAGACATGGAGACACTGACCTGATGATGGTAACAAACTGGGTCATGGTCAGTTCTTGAGGAACCAGGAACTTGGTCTTATCCAGAGGAGGAAGGTACTTCTCCTTCTGGTAGCGCTCAATGATCACCTGCCAGCAACAAACAACCTTATCAGTTATACAGGAATGAATGTAAATCCCTAACTTCCTTTAAAACCGCTCTGAAAAGTCACCATTTAAAGGAGTAGTTCACCACTTTTCAACCTGTCTTCATATAATAGGTCCTAACTAATGTTCATAATAAAATATCACAATTTTTTTCTACTCAGTCCAAGTCTCCTAGGAGAGCTGTGGGAAGTTCAGAATCCATCGTCTTGTGACATCATCATTTTCCAAAACAAATAATTAATCAATATTTTAGAAAAACATATTTAGATTTTTATTATCGCGAGAACAATGGCTTCCACTTTAAAATTGCAACTTTTCAGGAATAGAAAGCCTGCAGTTTCTATAAACTGGATTGGCAATCGATGATGTCACAAGACGATGGGTTTCTGACCTGCCTACAGCCCTCCTAAAAAAATAATTAAAAAAATGTATAAGCTATTTTTGAGTGAGGACCAATTATATGAACATAGGTTGAAAAGTGGTGGAGTGCCCCTTTAACAGGCTGCTACTCGAAGCTGGTAAAATAAAACAAAGCTTATCTTTAACTCCCATGACCTTTGCTGTAAATACCATTTATTTTGCACTGTTTTATGACAATGATCATTATTATAGTTACATTTTCTTCATAGTAGGCTACTGCGTTGTATTTGTCTGTTATTAAATGTTACGAGTAAAAAATAAAAATAAATAAAAAAGATAGGCTACCCTTAATTGATACAAGCCCAAACGCTTTCTTTAGGTTCCCAGTTAGTTTAGTTGACCTTGTACCAGGGAAAATTAACTGTAACTTTTCCTATGCAAACGTCTAAGAAATTATTCAATCAAAAATTGTTTTATCATTTAAATAAAATGTATAGGGTTAGGGTAAAAAAATAAGAACAAAATATTCTTACGTGCATAGCCTAATCATTGTTAGATCCACTTACCGGAATTTTGTTGGGGAATTTAGACCGTATGCCAGATACTTCTTGTTTTCTTGTAGCTGCGGAGGGGAAGATAAATAAATTAAAATCCATAGTTTCAATCCAATATTTCAAATCAATAACAGAATCGGCATTGCAAATCAAAATGATTGTTTGTTTTACCCAAGCTTTTCCTCTGTTTGAAGGGCTTGGGTGTGTGGGACTTATCAAAGGGAGGCATGCTGATGTCCTGGCTGTGAATGAACTTCAACTTATGACTGAGGATGAAAACCAAACAGCTGTCACTAATAAAGCCTCGCCTATATACCTCCTGGTAGGACGGTGTCGCCGGCATGAAAAAAAAGAACAGACCTACAAGCCCACAGCGCGTTGCGTCGCGACGCGTTGTGGGCTTGTAGGTCTGTTCTTTTTCTTTCTACAAGGAGCGGACAAACTGTGGCCGGAGGAGGAGTGACGAATCAGCTGATTGCTGCCACATGGGCCCCTCCTTAACGCTATTGCACTGATGATGCGGTGCGTCCAAATAAAACGCTGCGCACCTCTCGTTTGTTGTCAAAAAATAAAACATACAGTTTCGCTACTCACCAAAACAAAGACGGATTTATGTAGTTAAAGGCCTACTGTCCTTGGTGGCAACACTCAGAGTCCCTCACTTCAAGTCTAAAATACACTTTTTGGGGCAGAAAAGAGAATATTTCACCGCAAGGTGAAAAGCTGGTCAATGGACATTTCTATCGACAAGATCTGTAGAGGGCGCTGTGGAGTAGCTGAGATTCCTGGTAAAATGTTTTCTTTTCTGTCCATAAAGTGTATTCTAGACGTGAGGTGAGGGGCTCAGAGTACAGCCACTAACGAGAGTGTGCTTTCAACTCCACAAAACCGTCTTTATTTGGTGACTAGCGAAACGGTATTTTTTGTATTCTTACAACAGACAAGAGGTGCACAGCGTTTCCTGCAGGCGCACCGGATCATCAGTGACATAGAACTCCTTCTAATGCCATGGACCAGAGCTAGGCCCCTCCCCTACATGTCCAATGAATCTGTCCCTCAACCAATCGATATGGATTATTCTGATACGTCCCATAGCCCGGGAGGAGGAATGCCTGCCTGATATCTATGTGCCTGCCTGCCTGCCTGATCCCGGTTGTCATGGTAACCTCATACTTATTGTTTGGAACCAACATAAGAGTCATTCATACTGATTGATTGACAAACATAAACAGATCAGAAACATAAATCTTGTCCATGTGTTTTATGCCATGCATACAAAACAAGGAAATACAGTAGTCTACAGTATAACTGCTGTTTTTATATTGTATTAACTGCTATTTTGTATTATTTGTTGCTTTTATACTGTTGTACGGCGACCTTGAGTGCCTTGAAAGGCGCCTTATAAATAAAATGTATTATTATTATTATTATTATTATTATTATTATTATTATAAAACAACACAAACAACAAACATGAACACGACAAAGTTATCAATACAGAAACATCAGAGCCACACATTGTTTTAATGTGCTGCCTGGCTTCCATATCTCAAATGTAATAAATGACCGCTTGCAATGACTACAATTTGATTTATGTATATGAAATTTGGCTAAAGTTGTTATCAAATTAATTACCTTTTGTTTTGTGAACCTCTTGTGCTCAGAATAATTAATTCCTCCACCACCGCCAGGGGGTGGTGTTGCGGGCTGGAAACAAGGCAGTCTGGAGAGCATTTTGTTTTATGAACCTCATGTAGTCTGTGGTGTGTGTGTGAAGCAGTGGTCCGGGGACCACCATTGCTAAAGGACAGGCAGATATGGATGTGCCTATATAAGAAACCGTTTTACTTGAATGGAGGCCCATCATGTTTGTGTTTGTGTGAACAAAAATGTGTATTTGCGTAAGAAGAGGAAGTAGGCTACAACTTGTGTACTTTCCACTTAACGGTATGTCATCTTCAACAGGATGTGGTCTAACTATCTCATGCTGCAATTTGGCTAAATATGACTTAATATTTGCACATGCATCAGCTAACAGAGCTGTGTTTCTCAAACCTTTTCATGTCAATTATCAATGTTTAGCCAGGGACCCCCAAATGAACATGTTTTATAGTGAGGGACCCCCAAATGAAAATGTTTTATAGCCAGGGACCCCCAAATGAAATTGTCTGATAGCCAGGGACCCCCAAATGAAAATGTCTGATAGCCAGGGATCCCCAAATGAATTATAGCCAGGGACCCCCAAATGAAAATGTTTTATAGCCAGGGACCCCCAAATGAACATAGCCAGGGACCCCCAAATGAACATGTTTTATAGCCAGGGACCCCAAATGAAATTGTCTTTTAGCCAGGGACCCCCAAATGAAAATGTTTTATAGCCAGGGACCCCCAAATGAACATGTCTTATAGCCAGGGACCCCAAATGAAAATGTTTTATAGCCAGGGACCCCCTAGTCTCTCAAGAACAGCCAAACTGAGCTTGAGTTAAAACTTTTCAAGTGAAAATAACTTTTCCTTGACGATGGGACCCCCATACAAGGTTGTTTGAAAAGAGCAGATCTACAAGATCACAAAGGCATCACATTGCAACGTGCTGTGATCTTGTATATCTGCTATTTTCAAATAGCTGATGTACTGTTGAACCATTTTTAACCCTATAGTACAGTACTATAGGGTTAAAGTGGTTCAACTGATTTTGATGCTATATCAACTATGTGTGCTGGGGACCCCCAGCGTGTGTGTGTGTGTGTGTGTGTGTGTGTGTGTGTGTGTGTGTGTGTGTGTGTGTGTGTGTGTGTGTGTGTGTGTGTGTGTGTGTGTCTGAGCAAGGCACTTAACCCCTCACTGCCCTGCGCTGCTCTGTGGGCAGGGAGCAGGAACTGGAGTTAACCCCTTGGGCATTGGACAAGAAAATCACACTGTGTGAAGTGAGCAGTGCTGATGCTGCTGCTGATGATGATAATGATAGACATGACGTCACAGGATGGGGCGTCAAATATCAGCAGGCTATATTGCAGGGGTGCCCAAAAGGTAGCTCGTGATCTACCAGTAGATCACCAAGTGTGTGCAGGTAGACCACATGACATGCCTCTAAAAATATATAATTAAAATATAAAAAGAATATGTCAATATGACATCAAGAAGTGCCTGTCAGCTCCCTTCATGGCTTCTAAAGTAGGCAAACCTCAAATGCAATACTTTGTTCAAGAGTCAGTAGCATTAAGGGGATTGCACACGGTACGCGGTCACCGCCTCCTAGCAATTCATTTTCAATGAGAGGCGGGCGGCTATTTCGTCCGCGCAGCGAAGTTTAGAGGCGGCGAGGCGAGCGGGCGCAGTCCCGTGAAAAACCCCGCGAGCGTGCTCGTTTGTGCATGCGTACGCGGGCGGTGAGAGATGGATTGTGTTCATCTTTGTGAAATACCGCGCAGCGTTTACTCAAAGAGCGAGTGTGTTTGTGTATCACCGCGGCGCGGTCCTCGCAGATCCAAGCGGGAGCCCCGGCGGCAACCGCTGTCCGTCTGTAGAGCGCCTTAGAATCCCAAAAACCTACCACTTCCATACAGAATGGGATGAAGACATTTCCCCCAGTATTTCCCATTTATTTCCCCCTTACAGTAAGTGTGTTTGTCTAAAATGTAAGGTCAGTGCTGCTATTCCAAAGCCCCCCTCAGGCCCTCAGCTAAAACATGTTGGATGGGTAGATCATGTTGAGCTAGTCATTTTAAGATATCATGTCAAAAAAGTGTGGGCACCCCTGCTATATTGCATAGTTGCGACCGTAGTAGGCCGCATGTTTGGTTGCAACATATATGTCGCTATTTATTATGAAAACCTCCAGCTCATGTCCGTCCGTCTCTGTCTGTCTGTCTGTCTGTCTGTCTGTCTGTCTGTCTGTCTGTCTGTCACACCTCATGCTCTTTTGACATCACAATGAAGGCCTGGCCCTAAGTTGGCCCTATATTTGGGAAAATATGGACACCTTTTGGCCAACTTTTGGCCAACTTAAACAACCAACCAGGTCTGTGCATGTTTTGGGTCAAAGTTGACACCACGCCAAAGCGTGTTGTCATCCGATGTCATCAAGACACGTCCTTGTCTTTGAAAATGCAAAAAAAGAGCAACCCAAATTTAACACGCTACTCCTCCCACGGATCAAGCCATACAGTATGTCAAATGCACCATCACCACCAGGAATCGCTTGCTAATAGTTTAATTTATATTAATTTATCAGTGAATACATTTTTCACATTGACTTAGGGTGACCCTTTGTGTGGGACAGTCCCTCATTTCCATTACTTTTTAGGCGTTCCACACAAATTGAGACCCTGTCCCACATTGTGACTGGCAGTCTCCAGTAATAATCAATGCGCAGGTGTTGATAGGTGACCAAGCTAGACTGGACCACACTGGACAAGGACAGTATTGCTAGGCTAGCAGCACTTGAATAAATTATAGGGTAGGAGGATATCCTCCTAATAATTGGCTTTCCATTGTAAATCTCTCTCATTGTCTCTTTTCCTGCAGAATGTTTTTAAGCCTGTTAAAATAACATAAGAAATATCCCCTAGGCTACTACAGCAGGTTACTAACAAAACAATAGGCAGTATCAAATGACCTCAAAGCATTTAATAGCAACTTAATAGTCTAAGTTGCTATTAAGCGCCCGACTGCCTGTCTCATTGTCCCACACAAACAATGCTTCTGTCCCTCAAATGTACAGTTTGGATCTGGTCACCCTACATTGACTTGAAACAAAGCGTTTTAACCCTTAAGTGCTGTTCGGGTCATTTTGACCCAGAAGCACAGATGCACAGAAATACACAGTATTATGCCAAAACACAGACACACAGTCACCCCCACTTCTAACACCCCCCTTCCGAAGCCCCATACCGAACCCTCCCCCCCTGCCCCACACCCCCCCCCCCCCTCCCCACACCTAACCTCCCCTCCCCTGATGCACAGAAATACAAGGAATCATGTACAAACACAGATACACAATCACCCCTAACCCCTTCCACCCCTTCCACCCCTCCCCCCTCCAACCCACTCACCTCACCCTTACCCCCTCCCCTCCAAGCCCCCCAACCCAACCCCACCCCCCCCCCCCCCCCCCGCCACCCCAGATGCACAGAAATAAAAGAAAGCATGTATACTAACACAGACACACAGTCACCTCCTCCCCCCCTCCCCCCTCCTATTGCCCTCACCCCCCCCACACCCTTCACCCCCTCTCCTCCTCACCCCTCCCCTCCTCACCCCTCACCCTCACCCCTCACTTATCTGAAGTTTTCCTTGTGACTGTACTGTATCTTAGGGGAAATTTTACATTATTTTACATAAACATAAGGTGCTGTAAAGTAACACTGTAATTCAGGGGTGCTGTGGATGAAAATGATGTTTACAGGGGTGCCCTGAGACCAAAGTGTTCCTCTTTCCTAGTGTATACGTTCAAGTGTATATTCATATCAGATTCATATGTGACGTTCATGTGTGTTCACACATTGTGTGTTCAGCTCTATGTGAGAATGATGTCCTGTTCTTGAACCACAAGTATTCAATTAATGGGCATGTTGAAAAAAATAAGTTCATAAAAATATTGTCTGATTGTATTTCTTTTCCTATAAGCATGAGTAATATTGCCCAGTATTAAATAAAGTAGTTTTTTTTTACATGAAGTTCAGCTAAATCAGTAAAAACGCCTAGCTCATTCAGTGTTTAATGTGATATAGCAAAGCAGAAATGCAAACATTTACCATATATATCATATGAATTGTTTGGTATTGAGTCAAAGTCAATGTATCATGATGATTTGTTAAGTTAAAATTTATATTAGTGTTGTTTTTTTTTAAACCAAATATCCCCCAGGTCAAAATGACCCGAACAGAACGAAGGTGTAGTGAATCTGAACAGAACTTAACATGTAGAACTTTAGTGTGTAAAATCGATGTGCATGCAGGCTCTGTGTGCTTGTTATCTTTAGCAAGATCACACCCACAAACTAATACTGTATATCACTGACATACTGTATATTAAAGAGGAACCAACTGGACACACACGTGTGTGTGTGTGTGTGTGTGTGTGTGTGTGTGTGTGTGTGTGTGTGTGTGTGTGTGTGTGCGTGTGCGTGTGCGTGCGCGTGTGTGTGTGTGTGATTCTTTTGAGGGGGGTCTCCAGTTCAAATATGAATATTTTGGGGGGAATATTTTCAGCTGCTTCTAGCTGACGTGCATATCAGAATAGTAAACACATATTATGCAAGACGTTGCATCTCTCTCAATGCACTGTGAGCTTGTAGATCTGCTATTTTCAAAGGGCTGAAATACAGGGCTGAAGTGGTTAATGTATGTTTTGTAATAATAATCCAAATCTATAAAGTAACCATTTTCAAATAATTGTAGTGGAGTAAAGAGTATCATATTTGTCTCTGAGGTGTAGTGGAGTAGAAGTAAAAAAATACAAACATGTTTAAATACTACTACTACTAAAAAATATATATTTTATTGTACAGTACAGTACTTCAGTAAATGTACTTAATTACTTTACACCACTGAATGTGACCACATCAGAAGACGAAACACGTAAAAGAGGAAGATTGATCGAGCCACAGAAATAAAAGAAAGAGCGCAGCGTCATCAGCACAACTTCTCTTCTCTTCAGTACGCTGTGAAGACGTTGTGAACCATCATTAACCAAACACTTTATCCGGGTTAATTAAAGTCATAAAAGGTAGAAGAAATGGCCGTGGCTTTTCATTCCGACAGCATTGAGATCCAAGACGAAGATGATGACGATGACGGTGACAACCAGACCCCTGAAGATGATGTACAGTACGAGAACGTCGAGACCAAGACTTCAGCTCAGAAACTTCCACGGAAGAAGTCTGGTAAGAATAGGCCTCATATAGTCATATAATATGTGTCTGTGAGAGACCTGATTGATTTGTAAAAAGTTTAAAAGTGACCAAGACATTAAGTCCAGAGGCTGATTCTACCAAATGCTTCTAAATCAATAGTTCTCAAACTTTCAAACTTTCATTCAAAAACCTTCAAAAATAGCAGTTGTAGCCTACAATGACCAAATTCTCACATAAACCTTCATTTAAAAGTTGAGAAATTACAATAGTTTAACTTCTCACTTAAAAGTTGAGAAATTACAATAAAGTTTAAAGTTTTGAGAAATGGGCGTATATGACGTGTCACTTTTTATCAGCTGTTCCAATCATGACTTTACACGAATGCTTCTTATCCGAGCTGATGGTATCTCTGTTGTAACAGTCTGTTGTAATCTGTCTGTTTTGAACAGCCAAAACGCTAGGCTTGTTTTGTGCTCTTTTTGTGGCCAAGCGGAGCAAGTTGAGAAATTGTGGGCAAGTTGAGAAATTACCGTTATCATCCCATACTGTAAATGGTCCATAGGCTTCTGGCCTATCAGGAGTCTCTGTTATCATCCCATAGGCTATGTTGGCCTATCAGGAGGAGGCTCTGTTACAGTAGGCTGTCCTGTCATCAGTAACTGCATGTGTTGTCACGTGACGTGACCTGCCCGAGTCCCGGAAAAGACATGCTTTCGGGTGAACTTTTATAGAAATGGGCGTTTATGACGTGCAACACTTTTTTTTATATCAGCCGTCCAAGTGTACACGGATGCTGCTGGTGTGTTCTGATGGTATATCTCTGTGTCCCGCTGGCACTGAGGCACGTAGTCATGACAACCACACCTCAACCACACCACTGACACCATCACCCCTCCTCCTCCACTTTTCTGTCTGACAAAAACTGTATGAGTATTACCTAATGTACAGTAATTATATCGTATTCACTGTATATTCAGGAGTTGTATTTCCTTAAAGGCAGAGAGCTATTAATGTATTGCACTGCTGCTCCCCTTGTAAACTTGTTTTATGTTGTGAAGAACAAGAAAAACTAGATGCTCATGAGGTAACAGCAAAGTTAAAAACGTGTGGTGGGTGCTTCTAGGATCAGTGGGATAAAACTTGAAAAAGAGAGGAGCAATCCGAGCACTCAAAAAGTAAAAAAAAAAAAAAAAAAGGCCCTGATGAAGACCCTGCGTTGGTCGAAACATGTTGGCTTTTATTATTTGGTAATGAAATAAAGTACCCAGTTTTTATGACGGTCCCCTCCTTTTTTAACCTTTTGAGTGCTCGGATTGCTCCTCTCTTGTTTTATTTTGTATTGTTCTTAGTGAACTTTGAATCCATGTTATTTAATGACCTCTTCCATTAAAGGCCCAGTTCACCTCTGGGAAAACCAGATCTTATTTTATTGTTGTTTGGGACACGATCAACACAATCCTGAGTTATTTCTTGTGTTCAATAGATATTTTAGTATGTCAGCATGCTACAAACTAGCATCATGCAAAATGCATCATATGATGCCTTGTAGCATGCTGAAATACTAAAACATCTAAAAACACAGATCACCTAACTGTGTGAACGCACCCTTAGATCATCAACATTTATACTGTATAGGCAGATTTTTAGCAGACACCCCCAGTTCTATAGACTGATGAAGGCTGGATTGTTCTTCAATCAAGCATACAATAAAGAAAGAGAAATGTAACTATTGCCACTGTGTGTACATTGCCCTGTTTAGTCTGATATAAAAGACAGATATATGTGATAAATAGCTACTGTATGCCATGCAGTTGCTCAGTTTTGATCAATCTCACATCAACTAGTTTACAACTCTGTAAATATGCTGTACTTTCTGTACGTTAATACTTCATAATTCCTATTGCCATGTTTTATGACAAACATAGAAATCCCAAACAACTAATAGGCTCCTAACTTTTCAAACTAGTGTTTGAAAGTGTTTGTTTAACTGATCTCCCTCCCTCCTATGTCTTTGTGTGTGAGTGTGTGAGAGTGTGTGTGCATGCGTGCGTGCATGCGTGCGTGCGTGCGTGCATGCGTGCGTGTGTGCGTGTGTGTGTGTGTGTGTGTGTGCGTGTGTGTGTGTGTGTGTCATAGGACGGTGCAAGCTGATTGGACTGGTTGTTGGATTGCTTTGTGGTGTTCAAGCTCTGCTCAACATTGGTCTCAGACTCTCTCTCCGTAAGTCAAGTTTCATTGCAGTGCATTCTTTTATTTTAATGTTTAATATGTCTATGATGATCCAACATTCATTTTATGCTCAATATTAGCAAACATGATAGCCCATAAAAATGAATAGTAGCAGTTGATGTTGTAGTTTGCCTCCACTTGGCAGCCATTTGGCATGTAGTTTTCTGTCAGTGAGCCAACACTCCAACGTAGGTCAAATGAACTACACACCCCAGAAAACCATCTGTCATGATGTCATCACTGCCTACAGCCCTGCAAGATAACATGGGAAATGGATGTGTCTGATGTCTCTCGGCTTGTGTTAGCTACAATGAAAATAGCAGAAGTACAAGCTTGCAGTGTGGCAGAAAGTAACGTGCGGCAAGCTTGTAGATCATGATATTTTTGAGTAGCCACGAGACAACGTAAAAAAAAAAAAAAATAGATACTTTCCTGGTTTTGATGGGTTGAGGAGGTCAGATCAGAAACAAAGTTGCAAATAAAACTCATTGTTTTTTTTTGAGCGGTGGTCACAACGCTCCTATACGTGGCCGTGTGTGTGGGTCTCCGTCCGTGTCTGTCTGTCTGTCTGTATGTAGCCTAAACTTCGGCGCGTAACTAGTGCCGCACCATTTACGCCACTCGCGCAATATATACATCAAAATGTGCGGCTCGGCCGGGAATGGTGTTCTATTACCTTTCGTTCCGATCCGCCTTACCATGCCGACGTAATCGGCAAAAAACTACACTTAATTGTCCCCATTGACTTATAATGGGACAATGCAAGAAATCACTTTCAAGTATTTTTCTCTCGTAAACTATAGGAGCTACAGTTTCAAACCTCGGAGAGGAGATTCATAATGATTTTAAGAATGAATCGAAAAATAATTACATCACTCGGCCTCATGGTGGCGCTATAACGGCCCACTTTACGTTTTACCCCGTAACTCTTGAACCGTAGATCGGAAAATTAAAATTCTTTTTTCCCCATTTGCGCCAGGATAGATTTTCCGCCATCTTGAATTTTCTCCAAAACACACTTTTTGCTCCTTTTCCTACATATTTTCTTCAAATGTCACAAAAAACGGTACACATGATCTATGAGGTGGGTAAACCACCGCTCAGTTCACACGGGTGTGATTTTTTATTCTCCTTCTTACAGATTCTGAACTGATCAACAACCTGACCAATCTGACCAAACACCTGGCCATCATCACTGCAGAGAGAGATGAGCTGAAGAGGAGGCTCTGTGGTCAGTGAGACATCACTGTTTTTATCCACTGTTACATCATGTTGATCATCATTTATCTTTTATATGAGCAACTGACAAAAACGAAACATTTTTTTTGTCTTTATTCTGTTAGGATCACCTGGATGGCAGAGATTTGGCTGCAGCAGTTATTACATCTCTGCTGAGAATGAGAAGAAGACCTGGGAGGCGAGCAGGCAGTGGTGTCTAGACAACCAAGCAGACCTGATCATCATCAACAGCAAAGAAGAACAGGTATGATGTGTGTGTGTGTGTGTGTGTGTGTGTGTGTGTGTGTGTGTGTGTGTGTGTGTGTGTGTTGTAACCTATCTATTGTACAGTGTGTATTTCTCTTCTGTCCAGGACTTTGTTAACAGAGTTGTTAACAGGGACCAGGCAGTGTGGCTGGGTTTGACTGACAGCGAGCAGGAAGGAGTGTGGAAATGGGTGGATGGAACTCTGACCTCCACACCAACGTAAGACTTTATACCTTCATTCTACTCTGATTCATTTCAACAAACATTTTATATTCATATATAAATAATGACTTTATTTTTTAAATGTTATTAAACGTTTCCTTTAACCCCTTCAGACCTGGAACAACACCTATGTTGTTATACAGTATATAGAAACATGAATGATTTTTACATTAATGCTTTTTTTGTATTAGAAAGAAATAAATGGTTTATGAAAACTACTTACATTTATTGCTTAACTTAAAGTATCAATACTGCAATATAGAAATATCTGTTACAAGCAACAGTCCAGAATTCAAAATGTACTTGAGTAAAAGTATGAAAGTGTTGGAATCAGAAGTAAAAGTACAAAACGTTTGAAATTAGCCGATCTACAATGCGACACATTGTGACCTTGTAGATCGGCTATTTTTAAATAGCCTCTGTATAAATTAGGGCTAAAGTGTTACAATTATTATAATTTATAACTGTAATGTAACTAGTAACTAAAGTTCTCAAATACATGTTATGGGGTAAAAGTGCAATATTTGGATCCAAGATGTAGTGGAGTAGAAGTAAAAGTACTGGAAATTTGAAATACTCAAGTAAAGTAAATAAACCTCAACAGTTTACTTCTAGTAAAATACAGTACTTAAGTAAATGTACTTAGTTACTTTACACCAGTGGGATTTAGAAGGTGTTTTTAGAATGGCCCTCAGGTCTAAAACAAAAGATGAAAGTTAAAAACTATCCTTGTAAATGTACAGTATGGTAATGAATGTAATGTTCCTACTTTTCCAGGTACTGGCACCAGGGTAATGGTCAGCCTAATGATCTTGGAGGAGGAGGACAAATAGGAGCAGACTGTGCTGTGCATGAAGGGATTGACTCTGCATGGTGGGATGAACCATGCAATGGCACTAGGCGTTGGATGTGTGAAACGGTTGTGTAGTGAAATCATCTTGTTCACATTGCATCAATTGTGTGCAGGCGCGTGGGGGGGGGGGGGGGGCTGGCATTTCGCCTACCAAAATTTAATTCCTGGCTACGCCCCTGGTTGTGTGTTGTGTTGGTACAGCTACATGATAAGTGTGTTAACAGGTGGTTGTTTATGTGTTTGCTTTGGTATGTCTGCCTTGTGATTCTAACCAATTTATGCAATAGAGGCCTTTCTGGGCCCGCCCCTTTCCCCCCTCCCCCTGAGCGGCAGCCATGATGGAGTTACTGCTGCAGCAGTGTGTGTCTATGTATATGTCTATGGAGATGGGACTTTTAATGAAATTAGTCATTACCAGTCCCATCTCCATGATATTTAGATCTAATTCCATCGCCAGTTCCATCCACATGATTTGTTGATATAATTCTATATAGTTCCATCCTCATGATTTGTAGATCTAATTCCATCGCCAGTCCCATCCTTATGATTTGTTGATCTAATTCTATCAGTCCCATCTCAATTATGTTTAGGTCTAATTCCATCGCCAGTTCCATCCCCATGATGTGTAGGTATAATTCGATACATTCCCAACTCCATGTTCTTTAGATCTAATTCGATAGTCACATCCCCATGATTTGTAGATCTAATTCCATCACCAGTCCCATCCCCATAATGTGTAGGTCCAATTCCATCGGCAGTTTCGCCAGTTCCATCCTCATGATTTGTAGATCTAAATCCATCGCCAGTCCCATCCTTATGATTTGTAGATCTAATTCTATCAGTCCCATCTCAATTATGTGAAGGTCAAATTCTATAGCCAGTTCCATCCCCATGATTTGTAAGTCTAATTCGATACAGTCCCATCTCCATATTCTTTAGATCTAATTCCCATGATTTGTAGATCTAATTCCATCACCAGTTCCATCCCCATAATGTGTAGGTACAATTCCATCGCCAGTTTCATCCGCATGATTTGTAGATCTAATTATATCAGATCCTTCCCAATGATTTGTAGATCTAATTCCACCGCCAGCTCTATCCTTATGATTTGTAGATCTAATTCTATTAGTCCCATCTCAATTTTGTGTAGGTCTAACTCCATAGCAAGTTCCATCCGCATGATTTGTAGATCTAATTCCATACAGTCACATCCCCATGATTTGTAGATCTAATTCCATCACCAGTTCCATCCCCATAATGTGTAGGTCTAATTCCATCACCAGTTCCATCTGCATGATTTGTAGATCTAATTCTATCTGTCCCATCCCCATCATCTGTATAGGTCTAATTCCATCACCAGTTCCATCTGCATGATTTGTAGATCTAATTCTATGAATCCCATCCCCATGATTTGTTGGTCTAATTCCATCGCCAGTCCCATCCTTATGATTTGTAGATCTAATTCCGTCACCAGTCCCATCCCTATCATTTGTATGTCTAATTCTATTGCTAGTTCCATCCACATGATTTGTAGATCTAATTCATGTGCCGAATCTGAAGCCGGTGGGACGAACGTTTCTTGAGATAAGTGGATTACATACATACATACTCACAGAGATTTGTCACATTTATTGTAAGCAGATGAATTATGTGGATGGGACTGTATCGAATTAGACCTACAAATCATGGGGATGGAACTGGCGATGGAATTAGACCTAAACATAATTCAGATGGGACTGATAGAATTAGATCTACACATCTTAAGGATGAGACTGGCGATGGTATTAGACCTACAAATCATGGGGATGGGACTCATAGAATTAGATCTACAAATCATACAGATGGAACTGGCGAAACTGCCGATGGAATTGGACCTACACATTATGGGGATGGGACTGGTGATGGAATTAGATCTACAAATCATGGGGATGTGACTATCGAATTAGATCTAAAGAACATGGAGTTGGGAATGTATCGAATTAGACCTACACATCATGGGGATGGAACTGGCGATGGAATTAGACCTAAACATAATTGAGATGGGACTGATAGAATTAGATCAACAAATCATGAGGATGGGACCGGCGATGGAATTAGATCTACAAATCATGAGGATGGAACTATATAGAATTATATCAACAAATCATGTGGATGGAACTGGCGATGGAATTATACCTACACATAATTGAGATGGGACTGATGGAATTAGATCTACAAATCATAAGGATAGAACTGGTGGTGAAATTAGATCTAAAAATCATTGGGATGGATCTGATAAAATTAGATCAACACATCATGCGGATAGAACTGGCGATGGAATTAGACCTAAACATAATTGAGATGGAACAGATAGAATTAGATCTACAAATCATAAGGATGGGACTGGCGATGGAATTAGACCTACAAATCATGGAGATGGGACTCATAGAATTAGATTTACAAATCATTTGGATGGAACTGGCGATGGAATTAGACCTAAACATAATTGAGATGGAACAGATAGAATTAGATCTACGAATCATAATGATGGGACTGGCGATGGTATTAGACCTACAAATCATGGGGATGGGACTCATAGAATTAGATCTACAAATCATGCGGATGGAACTGGCGAAGGAATTAGATCTAAATATCATGGAGATGGGACTGGTAATGACTAATTTCATTAAAAGTCCCATCTCCATAGACATAGACATAGACACACACTGCTGCAGCAGTAACTCCATCATGGCTGCCGCTCAGGGGGAGGGGGGAAAGGGGCGGGCCCAGATAGGCCTCTATTCAAAGGAGCTTTATTGGCATGAGAAAAACAAGCATTTACATTGCCAAAGCAAGCATTGTGTAAACAGACCTGTGTCACATTGTGCATTTGTTTTTCATTATGTAGGCTAGTTAAGCAGAGCCTATAGAATGTCTGTTTCATTTTAATACCTTGTCTCATGCAGATTAATGAAGTGCTGTATTCTTAAAACAGTACAGTACAAGTTATTATGCATCTACTGTATTTCTCACAATATATAAATACTAGATTTAAATTGTAGTTTTAGGTATTTTATTTTATTCTATTTCTTATTGATATGATTGATGATATGATTTACTTGAGATTGTTTGCTGTATTTTGTTACTTTTCAAGTCTTTCTTGTAACACAAGATAGTTATAGTTTTTCTTGTTTTCTTCCATTTAGTCCTGACCATTAAACTAAAACATATCTCTGAAACATAAAAACAATCCAATTAATATCCATTTGTTTAATTAAAGCCTGTTTTGGTGACAATCTGAATCTTTGGTCTGTGATGTTACTGACAGCATGTTGAGTTACTACATTGCCATCTAGTGGTAGACTGAGGTACAGCCCAACAGAGTGGTGTCAGTGTTTAAAGTGTTAGTTCACCTATTTTTGACATAAAGCTGTGTGAAATACTTGCCATTAAAACAGTGGTTTAAAAATGTATTAATTGATTACCAGAGTCCCTTGGTCAGAGTTCTGGTCAGTTTCTAATGAATATTAAGTAGTTCCAATGGGGTGGGGGCCATTTGGCGTGGCCCAATCATTGAAAATAGATTAATCCACAAAACTAGCGTTATTTGTATTGTTAGCCTATTTCTACCATATAGAGCGAGGTTACGTTCTGATCAGCTGACTGCAAAGCACCTTGTTTTGGGGAAATACGTTGCAGCGGCGTAGTGATACTGGACACAAAAAATAGTACCATGTGACAGAGGGGTCAAAGTTGAACGAAAGTTGGTCTATTTGGTAGAAATAGGTCAACAATACAAATGACGCTAGCTTTGTGGATTCATCATCTATTTTTAATGATTGGGCCAAGAGCCCATGCAAAATCACCGGAACTACTTTATATTCATCTAAAACTGACCAGAACTCTGACCACAGGACTCTGGTAATGAATTAATACATTTGTAACCACTATTTTAATGGCAAGTATTTCACACAGCTTTATGTCAAAAATAGGTGAACTAACACTTTAAGTGAGTAGCCTGCCCTTGTCTGGCCAAAACCTCTTAACTAAATTTTTGAGGTTTTTGCTCTTTTCGCATAAATCAGGGTGTTAAGAATGGTTTTTAATACTAAAAACCTAAAAAACCCAAAATAAATATAAAAGAAAGAATATAGAATCTTAACTAAAATATAAAAGAATAATAGAATCGGAGAAGATGATGAAGTAGACGTTCCTTGCAGCATTTATTTAGGCAGGCATCACAGCATCGTCCAAGATAGCATACAGCATAAAAAACTAAAATGCAGGGTACAGTAGAGACTGACAAAAAGGCCTGACCACCTCGCGGTGTCAGCAGGCTGATACTGACTCCTCACTTCAATTTACTGTCACTTTAAATACAATGTCCAATAAACATGTCATATGGCCTACAGCATGGGTCTTCAACAGGGGGTTCGGGACCCCTATGGGGTTCTCAGAGTTACTACAGGGGGTCCTCCAGATCTTTGAGTGATAGAAACCTTTTTTTCTTCTTTTTTATAGTAAACACTTGAACCCTAGCGTCCATATTCGGAGAACTTTAGCCAAACATAGCAGATCTACAAGCTCACAACGCCTCGCGCTGCGAGGCGTTGAGCATGTAGATGGGCTATTTTCGGTAAAGAGGTTTGGTGTAGAGGGGAAAAAGAGCTGACTAAGTACAGAGTGAAGTGAAAGGTCAAGTTTATTAAGTATTGACGGTTGAAGTGGTTAAATATGCACCCGGGGTAAGTCCCTGCGACATACTAGCGTCATGTCCAGGGGGTGTACTTGTACATCAAGCTGCCTCAAGCTACAGAAACAGGAGATAGGCTCCTGCCCTATGAGCCTCATGGCTCGGCCGAGTCATATGGACTCATGGCTTGGCAAGGCTTACTTACTATGTACAGCATCATAAACTGTCCAGGTGAATAGTATCACAGTGTTTTATGTCTGTTGCATATACAGTCTTTTGCATACATGTTGTGTAGAGGCCAATTTGTGCTTTTACCTATAACCACCGATTAGTGTAAAACTTTGTATGCACACTTCCCAGAGGCCAAGGAAAAACCTGTGCCCTGCATTTTTGACATCTGTCATTTATAGCGCCACCAGAAGGCCGACTTACAGTATGTAAAACACATTCTTCGATATTACTCCTTCAGATTTTATCCAAAAATCACACAAATCAGTACACAGTATCTCTACAGTGATGTAATCATGACGGATTTGTCCGATATCATATTCTATCTAATTGGCTAACATTGAATTCCAAGGTTTGCAGTATTGCTCCTTTTTGAACAAAATGTCTCAAATCATGAACGCAGCCTGCTGTGTGTGTGAGATTTTGCACACACATTCCCACTAGGCCAAGGAACAGATGCCACCCTTCTCACATTGGCCTGTTATAGCACCACCAGTGGGTCAAATTTTGCAAAACACATTTTTTGAACAAAATGCCTCAAATCCTGTATGCAGCGTCCGATTGCCGTGAAAGGCCCAAGAACGCGTGGTACCCTTTTCACTTTGGCCTATTATAGAGTCACCGGTAGGGCAAAAAAAAAAAAAACACCAGACCGGCCGGAGGCCTGTTCGGAAGAACACTGCTTCTAGTTTTTCTTTGATTTCTTCTTTGCTTTCCCTTGATGCTTTTTTGCTTTCCTGCTTTTTCTGACTTGGCCACTTTATCGCTGCTTGCAGCTATATTTATTATTATTATAATTTTTTTGTTTGTGTGTGTGTGTGCACTTCATAGGCATGTTAGATAAAGGTCCTTAGAATGTGTGTAGAATGTTTCATGCAAATTGCAAAAAAATCACAGAATAAAAACGGGTTTAAGCGTTTCACAAACTGCTCGAAATGATATAGCGCCCCCCTTTGGCCAATTGGGGTAAGATTAGTTTTAGTGATATTTGGACTACTACAGTATTTCATCATGAAAATGTGACTGCATGAATGTACAGTAAGCTGAATACATTGATGTTTGAATATCGATTTTCTGTGAAAGTATATGTAGGAGTAGAAAGGTGCCAAAGTTTTGAGGAGAACTTGCACTGACTGACTGACTGACTGACTGCCTGCCTGCCTGCCTGCCTGATAGATAAATAATGACAATATCTAAAGTGTGCTTGCCTATTCTCTTTATATCAGTGGTTCTCAACCTTTTCAGGCCGCGACCCCCAAAATAATCATATTTTAACCCCCCCCCCCCCCCCCCAACCTGACGAGCACTAAGAGTTGAGGCATTACATTTTGTATGATCACCTCCAGACATTTTATCAGAGACCCTTCCTATACAAACTCATTGTAACTTCACACTCCATTTTAACCATGATAGATTCATCTAAAACACCAGAAAGGTATTGTCCTTCTAATGAGTGAGGGGCCGTGTTTGTTCTCGCAGACTCGCACGCACGCACACGCTACGTGTCACGATATGAGGAAAGTGTTGGAGCGAGGTGCAGAACCACGCAGGCAGGAAGGCAGCTCAGGTTGATCAATAATGTTTATTTAACAAACTCAAAGGGCAGGAACACACCATGACAGCAACTACAATCTGGCAAGGGTCCAGGGAACATTGAAGCAGTGTTGCCAACTCCCCAGTAACGGAAGTAGCTATAGTGGGGTGCACGCGAGCTGCGCGCATGCTCACATTAAAGTGCATGCACGTGAACAGATGTGCGTGCAGTGCACATTATTAGGGTAATAATTCAGTTTTTTGTTTGTTATTGTTTTTTTGCACGGCAGTACCTGTTGAGGAGAAGTAGTGAGTGAGGCAGTGAGCTCTGCTGAGGCTGTGTGTACATGGTGAAATGAGGTTCAACACTCTCTTTAGGCCTTTTAGTTCTTAAAGGAGTAGATCACCCCCAAAGTGACTTTTTTCCCCTATTGATTACTCATGACTTCAGTTCAGTAATATAATATATAATATAATATAATATAATATAATATAATATAATATATATATATATATATATATATATATATATATATATATATATATATTCTTTTTTTGTTTTTGTTTATGTATTTGTCATAAGACACAAATGTGATTATAGTAAATTTACCCCCATTGATTCCGGATGGGGACCCGGATGCATGGCCCTGGATGGGGACCCAAATGAATGGCAGTGGATGGGGATCCAAATGAATTGGTAGTGGATGGGGAAACCATTAGGGTACTTTTATGTATTATTTATTTATTCTTGTTTTAGGAATGCAACAAAAACCAAAACATATTATTGAACTCATTTTGGTGGTGAACTACTCCTTTAATAATAATAATAATAATAATCTTTATTTATATAGCACGTTTCAGACATAAATGCATTTCAAAGTGCTTTACATTCAGGTTTAAAAACAAAGCAAACAAAGCAAACAAGAAAATAAACATTAAACATTTACATAAATAAACATTTATGTAAGAAGTTAAAAGAGAAAAAGAATGCAGAAAAATGTTGTAGTTAAAAATTAGGTCAGTTAAAAGCAAGGTTATAAAAGTGGGTTTTTAGCTGCCTCTTAAAGTCCTCAACTGAGGTTATCAGTCTAATTTGTTGTGGGAGTTGGTTCCAGATCTTTGGTCCATAGCTACCAAAGGCAGCCTCGCCATATTTCTTACCATTTATTGATGGCTCCGTCAAAAGTCCAGCACCAAGTGACCTAAGGGGGCGGGCTGGGACATATCTCTCTAAAGAGTCTTTCAAGTATGAAGGTGCTAAGCCCATTAAGGCTTTAAAAACAAGTAAAAGAACTTTAAAATCTATCCTAAACTTAACTGGGAGCCAGTGCAAAGATGCAAGTACAGGGGAGATGTGGTCCCTTTTCCTAGTGTTTGTTAAAATTCTAGCAGCTGCGTTCTGAATGAGCTGTAACCGGTCGATAGTTTTCTTTGGCAGGCCTGTATAAAGTGCGTTGCAATAATCTAGTCGGGATAAAACAAAGGCATGGGTCAATTTCTTGGCATCCTCTAGGCAGAGGAAGGATCTGACTCTAGCAATATTTCTTAAATGATAAAAAGCTATTTTTGTGACATTACTAATGTGCTTATTAAAATTGAGGTCCGGGTCAAGGATTACACCAAGGTTTCTGACGGTTGCTTGTACATGTAATGACAAATTACCAAGGTTGTTAGATATTGTAAGTCTCTGAGCGTCTGTGCCAATAATGAGAATTTCAGTTTTTTCTTGATTAAGTTTAAGGGAATTATTGTTCATCCATTGTTCAATGCTGGAAAGGCAGTTTAACAGAGGATCAAGTGGGTTATTGCCGTCTGGGTCTACAGATAGATACAGCTGAGTATCATCAGCATAACTATGGAAATGGACACCATGGCCACGTATAATTTCTCCAAGTGGGAGCATATAGAGGGAGAACAACAATGGGCCCAGGATCGAGCCTTGGGGAACACCAAAGCTGGACCCTCGCCTTTCCGAGACATAGTCCCCGAGACTCACCGAATAGCTCCGGCCAGTGAGGTAGGTGCGGAACCAGTTCAATGTGGGTCCTGTTAGGCCAATCTGTGTTTCGAGTCTATTCAGGAGTGTTCCATGATTGATTGTGTCAAACGCAGCGCTCAAGTCGAGTAGGACAAGGACAGAGACTTTTTTCAGGTCTGCGCTCAATCTGATTTCATTTGTTACTTTAGTTAGTGCCGTCTCCGTGCTATGTCCGGCTCTAAAACCGGACTGGAACTTTTCATGCAAGTCATTTTCATGTAGGAACAACTCAAGCTGTTTCAGGACTGCTTTTTCCAGGATTTTACCTAGGAAGGGCAAGTTAGAAATTGGCCTGTAATTATTCATGTGGGAGGAATCTAGAGTTGGTTTTTTCAGCAGGGGCCTAACTAATGCAGTTTTAAGGGGGTCTGGGAAGATGCCTGATGCTAGAGAGCAGTTTACAATGTCCAATAATTCGTGTATAAAACAGTCTATTGTCTCTTTAAAAAAGAAAGTTGGTATGGGATCAAGTGAACATGTGGATGATTTCAGCTCAGAGATAATTTTCCGGAGTTCCCCTTCATTAATTTCCATAAAACGATTTAGATGGTTAATGTTTTCTCTATTATCGGTAAGGTCTGTGTTAATATTATTATGTGTTATGATGGTATTTCTAATATTAACAATCTTGTCTTCGAAGAACGACGCAAACTCCTCACATTTTAACTGTGAGGGTTGATGTAGATGCTCATTGTTGTGGGGGGGGGGTTTAGAAGACGGTCAATGGTGGAGAATAATATTCTGGGGTTATTGCTATTATTGCTAATGATTTTAGAGAAATATGCCTGTCTTTCGTGGCGCAGAGCTTTGTTGTATGTGTGGATGCAGTTTAAAAGTATTTCACGATGGGCTATTAGCTTACTTTTCCTCCAAGCACGCTCGGCTCGGCGGCATTCTCTCTTTAATAGGCCAGTTTGGTCATTTTTCCAGGGAGTGGGCTTGGTTTTTGGTTCCCTTTTAATTTTCTCCGGGGCTACTGTGTCTATGGCTAACCTTAATTTATGATTAAAGTGGTTGACCTTTTCATGGACTGATCCATTAATGTCTGGAAGGGCCTGAGCCAGGCTGGACAGGTGGTCTGAGAACATACCAGCTGAAGAGGGACCAATAAAGCGTCTTTTTATAGGGCATTTGGTTAAATTGTTTTCCAAGCCTGGGATAGTGACATTGAAAAATACACAGTAGTGGTCTGACACAGGAAATTCAATAATCCTGTCGATCACAGTAGTCAGCCCTCTAGAAATAACTAGGTCTAAGGTGTGACCATGTTCGTGGGTTGGCCCAACAACATGTTGTTCTAGGTCGAAAGAGTGTAGGGCTTGTAAGAAATCCAAGGCCCTGCGGTCCTGGGTGTTATCAATATGGAGATTTACGTCCCCAGTTAGGAGGATGTGATCATGGTTAGTAACACTAATTGAAATTAAATCTGAAATTTCCCCTAGGAAGGAGGTTGAGTACTTTGGTGGTCTATAGATTGTGATCAATAGTGTGGGAATTGTGGTCTCAATTTTTATGGCTATATATTCAAATGAGCTAAAGGTTCCAAAATTCGGAGGTTTGCAATTAAATGTGTCAGAGAAAATAGCGGCAAGCCCTCCTCCTGTCCTCCCTTCACGGACAGAATAAATAAATTTATAGTTTGGAGGTGCGGTTTCAATGAGAAAGAATGCTCCATCTGACTTCAACCACGTTTCTGTGAGAAAAATGAAATCAAGTTTGTTTTTGCTAATAAGATCATTTATAAAAAATGTCTTCTCCTTTGTGAGGGCATGGATGTTAAATAGGGCCATTTTAATATTTTTGCGATGCTCAGGCAGCTTTGAACATGGGTCACTATGAGGGATGGGCACCAGAAACTGTCCTAGTCTCCTCAACCTTTTAGTAGTACTAATAGTAGTGTTTCTGGTAGTCAAAATAGTTTCAATATTGTGGATCAGAGGAGTGATTGTAGAGTGCAATTTAAAGGTGACAGGTTTAATAAGACCACCTTGCCACGAGGGGGCATAAGTGTGACATGTTTGTGCAAAAAATGATTTGTTCTTTAAGTTTCTTTCAATTCTACAGTTGTATAATATAGGATTTAAATTACAATGACATTTTTGTATCATATCTTTAGAGCAGTGGTACCCAAAGGGTGGTCTGGGGTCCCGCATGTGGTCCTTTAGGAGGTTCCAGGGGGTCCACAGCAAAACAAGGAACAGTTTCACCACTTTAACCCTATTTTATAATTTGTTTGAAAATAGCCGATCTACAAGCTCACAACACATTATACCATTACAGCCCATTATTGAACTTGTAGATCGGATATGTTTGAAACATTTTGTTAAATCTTGAAAATTCTTCCCTGGCAGAAAATATTTTCAGGTGTGGGTCTGCAGAATGCATGTCAATTTGGGGGTCCTTGACAGCTACAGTCAGACATCAAGGCTAAAAGGATAACACAATACTTTATTGGTCATGAATGTAAACAGAGGTACGGTCAGACATCAAGGCTAAAAGGATAACACATTACTTTATTAGTCATAAATGTCAACAGAGGTACAGTCAGACATTAAGGCTAAAAGGATAACACAATACTGTATTAGTCATAAATGTAAACAGAGGTACAGTCAGACATTAAGACTAAAAGGATAACACAATACTGTATTAGTCATAAATGTAAACAGAGGTACAGTCAGACATTAAGGCTAAAAGGATAACACAATACTGTATTAGTCATAAATGTAAACAGAGGTACATTAAGACATTAAGACTAAAAGGATAACACAATACTTTATTAGTCATAAATGTAAACAGAGGTACAGTTAGACCTAGTTTGCTGTCTAACAGACATTATATAATCTAGATATTAAAAGGTCATAAATGTAATTTATACTAACAGGTATAAAGACATGTTTAACCACCCTGGGCGGGTCGTATAAAAAGAGTTCATTTTTGGTAAAATGAAAAAGAAAAAAAACAAATCATAATAATGAATATTATGTACAAAGTGTTTGTGTAGCACACATCATCATTTGCTGAGAAGTGATGATGTTTGATGCACAAACATACTCTTTGTACACACGTGCGTGCGTGCGTGCATGTGTACAAAGAGTATGTTTGTGCATCAAACATCGTCACTTCTCAGCAATGATGATGTGCGCTAAACAAATCTACAAGCTCATAGCGCGATAGATCTTCAAGCTCACAGTGTGGCACAGTGTGCTGCACTATGAGCCTGTAGATCTGATATATATATATATATATATATATATATATATATATATATATATATATATATATATCTTTTTTTTATTTATTATTATTATTATTTAAAGAGAACTTTTATAACCAAAATGTTTGCTTCTGGGGGTCCCTGGAACAAGAATCTTCTGGGGGTCCCTGGAACAAGAATCATCCTCATGTCTACAGTAAATGGGTTAAACCACAAGAAAGCTCAATGTCTTGTTTACATTGGGGTCGTTTTGTACCCAATTCATAAAAACATTAAAATGACAGACAAATAAACACAGTGCTATGCAAAACTATCATCATAAAACAAGAATACAATTTACAGTAAAAAGGTCAGGGGGAGGTAAGGATATGCGTTGTATTTTTTAACAGTTTTGAGTTGCAGCCGCCTCTAGGGTTAGAGAGTGTTTGTGCGTGCACGTGTGTGTGCGTGCTTGTTTGCGTGTGTGCTTGCGTTCGTGCATATATGTGCGTGTCTCATTTCAAACAAAAAGTGTCCATTGACGACACTTCAAACATTATTGTCCCACTGAACCAACAATAATAATAACTAGAAGTTCGCGGCCCTTCGGGATGCTCACATCTAGAGCAAAAAAGATATGGAGGAAGCGAAGCCATTGGTCTCTATGCTGCGAAAATGATGCTTTTGTGTCCCTTGTATGGGTGTCGCCATCATTGTTTGAATGGTACCCCAGGAATCATAAGGAATGCTATTGGCTGCCAACGGTCACGTGGAACCGCAGGGATACATGGGAGAATGTGGTCGGAGCCTCCAAAATAAAGCACACAAAGAAGAACAAAGCCGGCTGGTAACAGTTTAGTTGGCCACGCCCCCCGCAAATTTATCATCAAGTTTAACATAAATGGGACCATATTTGCTCAAAACGCATATCATGGTGATTGAAAGGGAGTTTTTCACTAGCGACAGGAACCATAAAGTATTTATGACAACGTTTATTAAGGTTAGAAAATCAAAGGGGAAAACGAATGGGGTCCAATGTAGACAAATTCTTTTTGGTACCTCGCGGGGGGAAAACAGCGCAACTAGCGGCCAAACATAGGAAGTTTTAGTTCCGTATTGGATTTGTTTTAAATCGGCGGAACTATGCCCCAGGTCCCTGGTAGCACCACCTACAGGCCAAAAAGGGCCTGAATGTACCCTGCCATGCCTATACTGTGTGGTGCCCCAGTCCGGCCCTGCACCGCCTACAGGCCAATATTTGGGAAAAATGTGTAAACATTTTGTGATTATGAGAAGTAGAGACACATCTGAAGGTGGAGAACTAGATGCTCAGCAAGGCAGATCAGTTATTGATTTTTGAAATATGTTTTTTAGACAATTGAACAACTGCTGAACGTGGAGTTACAGATGGACATACATACACACTATTGCTGTGGTAGGCATTCTGATTAGGTAGTGAGATAATAGGTCAGACTTTATAGTGCTTTTCAAAGTACCCAAATCATCAAAGAATAAACAACTTTATTCAGGAAAGTAAAGGTTAAAAGGCTAAAAAAGCTAAAAATGTTAGTAGGGACACAAAAACAAAGGGCTGAGATTAAAAGAGAAGAAATGGAGAGTAGAGTTAGGCAGGGAAGACAAGTCTGAAGAGGTGGGTTTAGAGGGAGGCTTTAGAACATGGCAAGGGTGGGGGCTCTGATGTGAGGTGAGGTGAGGTGAGGTGAGGTGAGGTGAGGTGAGGTGAGGTGAGGTGAGGTGAGGTGAGGTGAGGTGGGGTGAGGTGAGGTGGGGGTGAGGTCCAGAGGGTGCATGGGTGCTGTTGGCACGGCTGGTGTGTTTGTTTGCTTCCTGAGTGAATTCCAGGAGGTTGGCATCACCATGCAGACCTGAGGGGGCGAGAGACCAATCCATGTTAGCCGTAAACACACCGCCTTACACCAGCGTCCAATCAGAACAAGACAGCCTAGCAGCAACAACGAATAAATTGAGCTGAACGACACCTAACAGTCCAGATGTTTCCAGAATGAAGGCTGCTCCAGATGTTTCCAGAATGAAGGCTGCTCCAGATGTTTCCAGAATGAAGGCTGCTCCAGATGTTTCCAGAATGAAGGCTGCTCCAGATGTTTCCAGAATGACGGCTGCTCCGGTGCTGCTTGTGCTGCTGCTGTTGTGTGTGTATGAGGTGGGGGTGGGGGGGGCTCAGGACAGCCCCCCCTCCCTGAGCGATGTGATGAAGCAGGTCAAGGTGCTGAGAGGCATGATGGTTGACATGAGGGGGGACAACGCAGGTTGGTTCAATGCTGTTTCTCTGGGAAATTCACTCATTCACTCACACGTTTGTTCATTCGTTTGTTTGTTTGTTCATTCGTTCATTCATTCATTCATTCATTCATTCATTCATTCATTCATTCACTCACTCACTCACTCACTCACTCACTCACTCACTCACTCATTCATTCATTCATTCATTCATTCATTCATTCTGTCTCCTCAGTAAATGCTGCCAGGTGTTCCTGCCAGAAGCAGCTGGACACTCTTCAATCCAGTGAGTGGATTTTCTATACATTTTTGAGAAAAGAAAAACTAAGAATAAAATAAAATAGACTGCTCATAAATACAGTCATTATTTAGTTTATCACTGTCTAACATTGATTCTATATTATCAGCAGTCAGTTTAGCAGGAGAGGTGGGGAAATGCTCTCCCTCTCTCTCTCTCTCTCTCTCTCTCTCTCTCTCTCTCTCTCTCTCTCTCTCTCTCTCTCTCTCTCACACACACACAAACGGTCGCTCTGGAGTTCGGTATCTTCGCCCCAGTTCTGTTGGATACTTTCCAACTGGGGCGAAGATCCAGAAGCGACCTTCGCTTCCCCCGACTCCATCCAGCGCGTCCTGACAGCCAATCAGCGTTGATGTTTTCCGGAGACACGGAAATGTTTTGGGTGATTGGTTTTGGGACTCCAGGTGTTTTGCCTTGATTCTGACGTGACGCTGACCAGCGCAACCAAAGTGAAGCGACATTTAAAACAGAAATATTACCAGCTGAGAGAGTTAATTTGTGCTCAATTCTCTGTAGTTAAATTCACAGGCAGGGACGTGCTGGCCATTGGGAAAAGCGGGACAACTCCCGAACGGCCGGTTCGTTCCCGGCTGGTCCAGGCCGGCCATTAGGAAAAAAATGTCAGCCTTTGTTCCATTTTGGGGGCTGGGAGGCCAACAAAGTAAATCGTCACTGTCGGGCGCGAAGTTTCAAATTTATAATTATTTTCGCAAAGCAAAGCCCTGCTTCATCATACAAGGCCGTTGCACAAAAGTAGTGAAAACAGCAGATCTACAAGCACACTTGTGTGCTTGTAGATCAGCTGTTTTCACTAGTTTAAATCATTTTTAAAATGGTTTTGGACATACAAGGTTTCCACCCAACCACTGGCTTGTCACTTGTCATGATCTGAAATGGCAAATCTTTGAGTAGCAGCAGCGCTATCGAGAGAGATCTCTCTCTATAGCGCGCAATGAGGGCCTCTCCAACTCTTTTTCCCGGGCTGAATCAGGGGCCCAGCACGTCCCTGTTCACAGGCTTGTTTGTTCAAAGCGGCCATTGTTGCATAACATTCCAGCATTGATTGATTCGAGTACTTGTTACTTTGATGTAACGTCTGAGGCAAAATACACAGTCATGTTGAGACGATATCCTCCGCAGTATTACTTCTCTAACTAATTTAAGATGTACAAGAAAACCTCTCAGACTGTTTTTATGGACATTAAGGGTTTGTCCAAAAAAATTAGTCTCAGTCTCTGCTGCTGCAGCAGCGTGCAGAGGGAGGGACGCAGCACAGCTGTTGATCTTAAAGAGACAGGCAGAGAGATTTTGTCTACAAATCATGCAAATCGGTAGAAAGTATCATACAGTCATGTGATCAACATGGATCTGTTCGATTTTCCATATTCCATCCTGATTGGCTACAATGGGGACTGCCCCATATAGGTCGAACTCCCGTTGGTGGTCGATCTAAAGGGTGTTCGACCAATTGACATGTTACCGGCTACCACCGGCGCCTAACTCTGTCCCCACTAGGGGGAGCACAAATCCTGGAATCTTTTTTTTTTTTTTTTTTTTTTGGCGAAAATCGGTTATTTGTGGTTATAAAGTCGTCTAAAAGTTGACTAAAACGGGTTTCCTTTATTAAGTCATTTTCGGGTGTCTTTGGGGCTTCAGGGGAGGACCTGGATATGTTGCTTGGTGCGCACCTTTTTTTTAATAGGCTCTGACATGACCAAATAAATAGAACACTAGGTCTATGCAAGCCTTTCAAAGCTGCACATTAAATAGTTATCCTATTCAACAGTGCCATTTTTAAAAGCAATGATGAATAGATGGAGAACTATGGCAGATTGTATCAAGATATGCTGCACAGTGCACACCTCGTAGTTGCTCATGCAAGACAATATAAATAATAGCCTAGTAAAGAGAAAAGACGCCGGTGATGGCCGATCTCGTCTTTTGCACCTGATAACTGCACAGCAAGCGTTTTATTGGAGCTACAAGCTCTGCTCCCACAACGTGAAAGCCTTGTGATGCGACATAAACCAGCATGAGAGAGACAGACAGAGAGACAGATCAGATGAGATGCTCTACTCACATAATACTGTATGCTGCTGCGGTAGCCATAAATTATAACTTCCAGTAGAGGGTGCTAATATGCGGAGGTTACGTCTCTCCTGGAGTTATAACGCAGAGTAAAATAGCTCTCGCTGGTTGAGCCTCCATGTCCCTAATCGCCTCAAAACATGTTTAAATCATGAAGTTGCTCACCTCATCGTCGAAACAGCTTTATATCTACCGATGAGCCCACTCGTTGGCATGTGTTAGTCCATATGTTTCTAATAAATTAATGTTTACTAAAACTTCTCTGAGACTCGCGTTTCCTCGTCGGAATGTTTCCGCATACAGAGCGCTTCAGAACTACAGAACGTTGGAATACTTCCGCATACAAAAACGTCATGTCCTAGTATGAGCAAATCGCAACGGCGATCAACGTCACGTGATATGTAGCCTCGCGTAGCCAGGCTTTTACTCATCTCGCGTGATATGTTCGGCCATTTTACCCAAGCAGTTCAAAAACAAGGAAAGCGATGAGACTCAAAGAAGTTTTAGTAAACATTAATTTATTAGAAACATATGGACTAACACATGCCAACGAGTGGGCTCATCGGTAGATATAAAGCTGTTTCGACGATGAGGTGAGCAACTTCATGATTTAAACATGTTTTGAGGCGATTAGGGACATGGAGGCTCAACCAGCGAGAGCTATTTTACTCTGCGTTATAACTCCAGGAGAGACGTAACCTCCGCATATTAGCACCCTCTACTGGAAGTTATAATTTATGGCTACTGCTGCGGAGATTCCGAGAGGTTAACGTGCCGTATTTCCAAAGTGTGTTCTTGTTTAAGTCACAGCATGGTTTAAATATCCTATCGTAAATATGAACTGTGGCTATAATATGTTGTTTTTAATCCACGTGGGTCCGTGTTTACTTAGTTACACTAGAGTTTCGAGTGTCATGGCAGCTGGGTTAAGACGGACTTCCTCTAAAATCGGATTTCAAAATAAGAGAAATAAGAGTCACTTGTAATGATTAGTCAACACACTACTTTTATTTTTAGGTCTACTTAAAGGACGTACGTGTTAACGTGCAGTAAGTGACGCCAGAGCTAGGGTCTGACGCTAAATAAATAATTAAATAAGTACGCAAAAGCACTTCACGTTGTTTGATCGGCACGCAATATTCCTGCGGGGGGGGGGGGGGGCGGCAGATCTGGGGGAGCCGTTGCTCCCCTTGGCTCCATTGAATAGGCGCCAGTGCCGGCCACAATTGGCTTCCAAAGTTTGCAGGATTACTAAAACTAAAACATTTTTTTTGCTATTACTCCATCAGATTTTCTCCAAATCAGTACACACTATATTTATAGTCATGTGATCAAGAGTGATCCGTCTGATATTTCATATTCCATCCTAATTGGCTAATATTGGCTTCCAAAGTTTGCAGGATTCCTCAGTTTTTGAACAAAATGCCTCAAATCATCAACACAGCTTGCGATTACCGTGACATTTCCACACATATTCCCACTAGGTCAAGGAACAAATGCTACCCTTTTCACATTGGCCTGTTATACACCACCGGCAGGAACACAATGCCTCACATCATGCATGGAGTGTCCGATTGCCATGAAAGGTCTAAGATTGGCGAAGAACACATGCCACCCTTTTTACATTGGCCTATTATTTTTTTCCTTTTTCAGATGTGTCTTCCAGATTATCTGCGAGTGAAGCCACGATGGGAGGAGTTATTGAGAAGCTGCAGAAACACAAAGGTATTAAAAAGAAAGTCTGCCGGCACGGTGGCACAGTGGTTAGCGCTTCGCCTCACAGCTAGAAGGTCCTGGGTTCGATTCCTGCCGGGGGACGCTGTGGGTGCTGGGGGCGTGTTTCTCCCTCCGGGTCATCAGCGCCCACACCCTAGGTGGGGTCGGCGATAGGGCCTTTCTGTGTGGAGTTTGCATGTTCTCCCTGTGTCTCCTAGGGTTGATACCCTCACAAAAACATGCAGTAATCCTGGTCTCAATAATGCCTCCTCCTGGCCAGCCGGGGCGCTTGATGGAGTGGAAAGGAACTGGTTGGAATAACGTGTTCCTTCCACGCGCTACGTCCATCCCAGGGAAATCCCCCCTGTCAGGTGAAAAGAAACAACTTGGTCTACTCATGCATTGAAGGAAGCATGAGGTCAGTCCGTTGTCTCCCCAGGCGTGGCAGGGGGAGAGCAGAGCCCAGGATGACATAGGCAATTGGCACTGGGTGAAAAAGGGTTGCAAAATCGTGGGATAAAAATTATAGAGTAAAAAAGAAAGTCTGAACGAATGGGGTCCAGAATGACATTCCTCAGATACACATAAAAACGTGCACAAAAAGTAAGGAAACTTGATTTCGGTCCATTGTATCTCTTCTTTAATAATACCAATTGGTATTGTGTTTTATATCATTTTTATCGTTGATTAGTCAACTTTACAACGAGGTACAGCTTGTAAGCATCGGGCATTCGTGGAATGAGCAATACAGCCAAACATGTGGGTATAGCACCGACCCAAAATTTGCCAAAATGGCCTGTAATACTGCATTCACCTTTGTTGCTTGGAGCATTGAACATTGCACTCTCCCAAGTCAGCCAACGTGGTTCTGTTGGTCACTCTAGCACGTACAGCTCACCCAAGCTGATCCCACAAGTGTTCAACTGGGTTGAGGTCTGGACTCACGGCAGGCCATTCCATCCTCTCCACTCCCACATTCTGGAGGTTCTCTCTGATGATCCTGGCTCTGTGGGGGCGAGCGTTGTCATCCTGGAGGATAGCATTAGTGTTGCTCTTTCCCCGAACGCCTGATGCTTACAAGCTGTACGTCATTGCAGCTGTTTTTCATATAATTCAAAATTGTGGGAGATCTAATAGGTCTGAGGTCAAAAGTCAAAAAACTAAAGTTGTTCAGCATGAGGATATGCATATGTGTATTGAGTTTTCATGGCTGTAGGTCAAACAGGGCATGGGTTATACCTGTTCAAAGTTTGGATTTTCAATTGATCGCTACAGCGCCACCTTTTGGCCAATGGTTGTGGGCTTTGTGTCACTGACCCTTGACTTGTATCTAGTTTATACTGCGTATTATGTAGATATAGAGTGATAGAATCTATAATGTGTTATATGTAGATATAGAGTTATAGAGTCTATAATGTGTTTTATGTAGATATAGAGTTATAGATTCTATAATGTGTTATTTGTAGATATAGCGTTATAGAGTCTATAATGTGTTATATGTAGATATAGAGTTATAGTCTATAATGTGTATGTAGATATAGAGTTATAGAGTCTATAATGTGTTATATGTAGATATAGAGTTATAGAGTCTATAATGTGTTATATGTAGATATAGAGTTATAGAGTCTATAATGTGTTATATGTAGATATAGAGTTATAGAGTCTATAATGTGTTATATGTAGATATAGAGTTATAGAATCTATAATGTGTTATATGTAGATATAGAGTTATAGAGTCTAGAATGTGTTATATGTAGATATAGAGTTATAGAGTCTAGAATGTGTTATATGTAGATATAGAGTTATAGAGTCTATAATGTGTTATATGTAGATATAGAGTTATAGAGTCTATAATGTGTTATATGTAGATATAGAGTTATAGAGTCTATAATGTGTTATATGTAGATATAGAGTTATAGAGTCTAGAATGTGTTATATGTAGATATAGAGTTATAGAGTCTAATGTGTTATATGTAGATATAGTTATAGAATATATAATGTGTTATATGTAGATATAGAGTTATAGAGTCTATAATGTGTTATATGTAGATATAGAGTTATAGAGTCTATAATGTGTTATAAGTAGATATAGAGTGATAGAGTCTATAATGTGTTATTGCGACCGTCAGAGAGCAGTTTACTATGAAAACCTCCACCAGCCGTCCGTCCGTCCGTCCGTCCGTCCGTCACACGTCACACCTTTGCCCTGCTCATATCTCCGCATCAGTATGACATCACACCACATGTGTACACAAACCTTTGTGTACGTTGCTGTGGCAACAGTCTGTTGTTGCTGGTCTGTTAGTGTACGTTAGCAACCACCTTAGCAACCATGGTTTTACCCTAGCAACCAACTGTTTACCCTAGCAACCAACTGTTTACCATAGCAACCATGTTTTTTTACCCTAGCAACCAACTGTTTACCATAGCAACCAGATACGCAGAGCAGGGATCTCCATATATGGGCATAAACAGGTGACATCACACTGATGTCAGATACTCAGAGCAGGGATTTCTCCATAATTGCGACCGTCAGGGAGCAGTTTACTATGAAAACCTCCACCGGCCGTCCGTCCGTCGGTCGGTCACACGTCACACGTCACACCTTTGCCCTGCTCATATCTCCGCATCAGTATATAGGGCTTGTTTGTTTATTGTATGACATCACGCCACATCATCAGCTGTGGACTCTGTGATGTCATCGTATCGCATCAGTATATAGGGCTTGTTTGTTTATTGTATGACATCACGCCACATCATCAGCTGTGGACTCTGTGATGTCATCGTATCTCCATATATGGCCATCTCCGTATATGGAGATATAAGTCGTCCATGCCCAAGTATGGGCTGGTGAGGTCAGACTTTGTGTGATGCGTAGGTTATCTCCATATATGGAGATTCAACATTCCAGGTAATGCTCTCTTCCCTGGTGAGAATTGCCCCTTTATATAGGGCTTGTTTGTGTATTGTATGACATCACGCCACATCATCATCAGCTGTGGACTCTGTGATGTCATCGTATCTCCATATATGGCCATCTCCGTATATGGAGATATAAGTCGTCCATGCCCAAGTATGGGCTGGTGAGGTCAGACTTTGTGTGATGCGTAGGTTATCTCCATATATGGAGATTCAACATTCCAGGCAATGCTCTCTTCCCTGGTGAGAATTGCCCCTTTATATAGGGCTTGTTTGTGTATTGTATGACATCACGCCACATCATCAGCTGTGGACTCTGTGATGTCATCGTATCTCCATATATGGCCATCTCCGTATATGGAGATATAAGTCGTCCATGCCCAAGTATGGGCTGGTGAGGTCAGACTTTGTGTGATGCGTAGGTTATCTCCATATATGGAGATTCAACATTCCAGGTGTAACTATGGCTACCCGTATGACGTGAGAGGTGGAGGTTGTGATATTTGTGGAGATAAGCGACCAACGGTCGCTTATCTCCCGATTAGGGAGTCTTACTGGTATATGGGCATAAAAGGGATTCTGTTAGGGATCTCCATATATGGGCATAAAAGGGATTCTGTTAGGGATCTCCATATATGGGCATACAAGGGATTCTGTTAGGGATCTCCATATATGGGCATAAAAGGGATTCTGTTAGGGATCTCCATATATGGGCATAAAAGGGATTCTGTTAGGGATCTCCATATATGGGCATAAAAGGGATTCTGTTAGGGATCTCCATATATGGGCATAAAAGGGATTCTGTTAGGGATCTCCATATATGGGCATAAAAGGGATTCTGTCAGCTGTTAGTGATCTCCATATATGGGCATAAAAGGGATGCTGTTAGGGATCTCCATATATGGGCATAAAAGGGATTCTGTTAGGGATCTCCATATATGGGCATGAAAGGGATTCTGTAAGGGATCTCCATATATGGGCATAAAAGGGATTGTATCCCAGATGATGCCCTGTTAGGAGATCCACACTAACAGAATCCATATATGGTCCTACCGACAGCTGCTATAAGCCAACCCTGGCGATAAGGTCTGAGTCGAAGAAATGCTTCTTTCCTGGCAAGAATTGCCCCTTTATACTGTAGGGCTCGTTTGTGTATTGTATGACATCACGCCACATCATCGGCTGAGGACTGTGTGATGTCATCATATCTCCATATATGGAGACATAAGTTGCTCATGCCCAAATATGGGCTGGTGAGGTCAGACTTAGTGTGATGCGTAGGTTATCTCCATATATGGAGATTCAACTTCAATGAGTAACCATGGCAAACTGTCAACTGCCCGTATGTCTTGATAATTGGTAAAACAAACTTTTGGCCTATTTGTGGAGATAAGCGACCAACGGTCGCTTATCTCCCGATTAGGGAGTCTTACTGGTATGTAGATATAGAGTTATAGAGTCTATAATGTGTTATATGTAGATATAGAGTTATAGAGTCTATAATGTGAATTGTCTTGGTCAAACCCAGTGTATTGCTGGATGGTTTATGATTGCTTCTCCTTCTTACAGATTTTGAATTGGTGAAAGACGACCTGGCCAAACTGACTGCACGCTATGGTGACTTGGAGTCCAGTAACCATCAGCTTCAGACCCAGTTTGATCAAAGAACTGAACAGAAAGATCAGCTTCAGTCCAGTAACCATCAGCTTCAGACCCAGTTTGATCAGCTTCAGTCCAGTAACCATCAGCTTCAGACCCAGTTTGATCAGCTTCAGTCCAGTAACCATCAGCTTCAGACCCAGAAAGATCAGCTTCAGTCCAGTAACCATCAGCTTCAGACCCAGAAAGATCAGCTTCAGTCCAGTAACCATCAGCTTCAGACCCAGAAAGATCAGCTTCAGTCCAGTAACCATCAGCTTCAGTCCAGTAACCATCAGCTTCAGACCCAGTTTGATCAGCTTCAGGCCAGTTATCAACAGTTGAACTCCAGATGCCACCCAGTCACTGAAAATCCAGAAGACCGGAAAAGGAGGCAGTGTGGTCAGTGAGACATCAGTGTTTTTATTCCTTGTTACATCATGTTAATCATTAATCTGAGAAAATAGAGAGAAGACAACGCTGGCGTGACCAGGCCTGGAATTTCGTCATTTTAGGGGCAAGGCCACTTGGTCTTTGGTGTTGTCCGTCTTTTGAGGGCACAAAGGTCAAACGCCAGGGCAGGAAGGCCATCAAATAAAACAAGATTTTAGTCCATTGAAATAATTTGTTGAATTTAAGTATTTACAATCTGATCCATGCTCAGCTCTGCACCAATCTAAGTCACTGCTTTGGTTTTAAAGATGGGGACTCAAGGGAGTTAAGATTTCAGAATCTCAACAAAAGACACTGGTGTCTACTGTCTACATATTGACAAGAAAAAGACAGAGCAGAAAGTGGTACAGTCAGCTGGGGCATTGTCATGTCAGGTCATGTCATTGGTTTGAGGGGCACAAGGCCAAGAGAGGGGCAACGGCGGCCATGGCCTTCATGGCCTCCATGAAATTCCTGCCCTGGGCGTGACTAACTTTATTCTTTTTGTTTTTAGGGTCTGATGGTTTTACATGGGATGGTGGGGTGTGTTACTACCTCTCTACTGAGAGTAAATCCTGGGATGAAAGCAGACGATTCTGTACAGCCAGACAAGCTGACCTGATCGTCATCAACAGCCAAGAGAAACAGGTGTGTGTGTGTGTGTGTGTGTGTGTGTGTGTGTGTGTGTGTGTGTGTGTGTGTGTGTGTGTGTGTGTGTGTGTGTGTGTGTGTGTGTGTGTGTGTGTGTGTGTGTGTGTGTGTGTGTGTGTGTGTGTGTGTGTGTGTGTGTGTGTGTGTGTGTGTGTGTGTGTGTGTGTGCGCGTGCGTGCGTGCGTGCGTGTGGTGTTGATTTTGACAGCAAATTTTAGTATTAGTTTATATTAGTTTAGTTTTATTTGACGAAAATGACAATATATTTAGTCTGTTTTAGTCATTATAGCTTGGTTTTTAGTTTGTTATTTTCTGTTCGTCAGTGAAAAATCAACACTGTGTGAAAAGATCTGGAACTTATTTTGTGAGTAAAATGTTTTATTAAAATGTATCTGTATAGAAGAATAAATCCAATTAAAGCTGCAAGCAGCGATGACCGGGCCCTCGCAGCTCTACCCACGTCACAAGGGGCAGCAGCCAATCAGAAGAGGGGGCTGGGCTAAGTTACACCAACCAATTAAGGACAAGGAAACAAGTCAAATGACACCCACCGCCCACAAGTTTTTGACAAACGGTTGACGAGATAAACCCAAATAATGTTTCGGCCAATCAGAAGAGGGGGCAGGGCCAAGTTAAACCAATTAAGCTGAAGGACTCTGAAACAAGTCAAATGACTCAACCCAGAAGTCTGTATGAGAAACGGTTGAAGAGATAAACCCAAATAAAGTTTCAGCCAATCAGAAGAGGGGGCGGCGCTACGTTAAACCAATTAAGGTGAAGGACTCTTAATGAAGTCATATGACACCACCCACACGTATGTACGACAAACGGTTCATGAGATATAGAGGCACTTCCTGTTCGGCGAAGGGCACTTCCTGTTTGGCGAAGGAAGTTTGACGCTTCGCCACGGGCACGCCGTTTTACGAAAACTCACGATTCGCACAACTTTTCATCGTTAAGGTGTCTTGAGTATGCCGAGCGAATTTGAAGTTGATCCGATTAACCCCCTAGGAGGAGTTTGTTAAAGTGCGACACGTGAAAACTGCCAAAAATGCGCCAAAACGCCACTAATTAGTCCAAATGGCTGACTTCCTGTTTTGTTTCGGACATGGCGCCAAGAGACTTTTTTGTGAGTCCGGACATGATACATGTGTGTACCGATTTTCGTACTTGTGGGTGAAACCGTATAGTGGGGTTGTTGCGTGAAATTTTGTAGGGGGCGCTGTTGAGCCATTAGGCCACGCCCTCTTTAGATTTTTGTTTAAATACGACATTTTTCGCCACTTGTGATGTGCGTGCAAAGTTGCGCAACTTTTGGAGTACGTTTGGCGCCTCAAAACACAATTCTTTACGGGGAAGAAGAAGAAGAAGAAGAAGAAGAATCTTTGCAATTACACTAGGGACCTCACACAATGGCTGCGTCCGAAATCCACCCTATTCTCTAATGTAGTGTACTAAAAGGGGGCTCCGCCATTTTGAACTAGTGTCCGAATGTATAGTGAGCATTTTTGTACCCTAATATAGTGTACTGAAGTATCCCACAATGCATTTGGATTTGTAGTGAGCATTCGATGGTCACTATTCAAGCGCTATTCAAGCCCTGCCGCCCCACAATGCACTGCGCTGCGGCCGCTGTCTCGCGCTTTGAGCACGCACATGCGGTGTGCACGCGCACACGCACACTGCAGGCTTGTCTCTGCGTCTCTGGGCAGGAGGAGTAGCCACCTGTTACTGAGCAAACGCAACAGCCCAGAGGAAAGCAGAATCCATGATTGAGCCCTCATCTATTGCTCTTTTGTTTCTCAAGCCACAAATGAGATCAAGGTGATACAAAAAGGAGATCTCAGGTATTGCTCCTGTTTCTCCTCTATTTCTGGGGAGCAACATGCCTCAGATGGAAGCTCTGATGAGCTATACAGGAGAGCTCAATAATGTCTCAAATATTGCTCAATTCATCTGGATTGTTGCGTCTCAAACTTAGCTCCAAGTGATATAAAAAATAGCTTTCAATATAATCTCATTTAAAGCTCAATTAAGGCTTTTTGTTACATCTCAGGTCTGTCTCAGAATGACCACTGTTGAGCTGTAAAAGAGCTCTCAAGATTATCTCATTTAAGTCACATTAAAGACTCAGATTGGCCAGTATATAGCTATAAACGATGCAGTCTTCAATCATTCTCATTTGATCATGCATTTGTGTTTAATGCTCATTTTAATTCACTTGCTTTATTTATAGCATATTCAGAAAATGTCTTAAGTATATATCATTCTAGCTAGTACAAGCTCTCGAATGATACCAACAATTAGATAAATTATGTCTCAATTTTATCACATACAGAACCAATCTCATGCCAATTTAAGAATGTTAAAAGCAATGTATCAGATAGTTTATTAAGATAAAGTATAGAACTTACAGAAACGTTATCTAATGAAAACTAAGGGTCTGCATCAATAGAATGCTAATTTGGGGGATAACCATTATAAGTTAGTTACATTTTAAGATATTATTACTACTACATGAGTTTCAACAATTTATGCAGCATGACTAAAACTTCAACTTTGCCCTACATTTGTCACATGCCTTTTATAGCGCCACCAGCAGGCCGACTTACGTAATACATATTTTCTTATATTACTCCTTCAAATTTCACACAAATCGCTAGTCATGTGATCAAGACTGATCAGTTAGATCTTTCTTAGTCTTATCCCGTCACGTAAAAATGCTTTAGTCGATTTCTAACCCTTCTAAAAGAGCTAGCTCGGGTTCTAGGGGACGCACAGACACATGGCAAAAAGATTCTTGATCAGCTCGCTGAGACGAACGCGTTGATGTATGACCCCTAGAGGGCTAACCCTAATTCTAACTTTAGGGGCCGTTCTCTCGGCACAGGAGTGTCGTATAGAGGAGTTACACACACACACACACACACACACACACATACACATGTTCGTCTCTGCGAGCTGAACACGCCAGTATAAGGTTCATCCCACACAGACACTCCTGTGAGGAGATAGCTTTCTCTGGCCTGGCATTCAATGTGCTCTAACGTTTATAGACTCTATGACCCTTAGTCAAATTGGAGATCCCAGGGAAGAAAGGTCGTAGGAGGATAACCAAGACATCCACACGTTCGTCTCGGAGAGCTCTACAACATATCTCGGAACCAAGGTCTGATGTCGCATCGTCTTTGACTTATAACGCGAAATAGCTGACCCTAGGGTTAGCTATTTCGTGTTATAAGTCCGAAACCATCATGTGTCAAGGGCGCATCTTTTAGTATGTTGAATAGCTCACCGAGACGAACACGTGGAGGTGTGTTTTATTTCTGTGCGACATTCCTAGGATTAAACTAGGGTTAGCCTCCTTTGAATTACTATAAAATCACGATAGGATATTAGGGTTACTGAATGTCGACCTGAGGCTTAAAATGACATGCAGACATGAGAAAAAAATATATCGGAGCACCTACCAACTCGTAATACCCAAAACACACCAGGAAGTGGCAGTTTTGAGACACTTCCTGTTTGCGCATTGGAATAAAACCTGCATATTCTGACTCAGCGCATGTGATTTAGGGGGGGTAGCCAGAATCCTGGAGCAGAACAATACCAGTAAGACTCCCTAACCAGGAGATAAGCACATGTATGATCGGCTACTTTTGACTTTTTGGCAGTGGCGCCAGGGGGTCCCTGGGGGTCCCTGGAGCTCCAGGGGTCTCTGGAGGGGTGGAGCTTGTGGATTGGCAGGCAAGGAGTGTGTGTGCAAAGTTTGGCATGGATAGGGGCAACGGTTGTGGAGAAGGGCAAAAGTGTGGTGTGCCGTGATGTGGACGGACGGACGGACAGACGGACAGACGGACAGGCAGACAGACTGCCAGTGAAGGTTTTGATAGTAACTGCGACCTAACGGTCGCAAATATGGCCTCTCAAAAATGTTACCAATGCCATTGTAAGCTTGTAGATCTGCTCTTTTCAAAGATTCTGCATAATGAGTACTTTCTACTTTTGCACTTTAAATACATTTTCATACCAACAGTTTTGTACTTTAAGTAAATTTAGAATGATTTGTTACAGAGTATTTCTACATGCAGTATTGACAAAAATAGTATTTTTTCCAATGATGTATAGGCCTAACACTTTATAGTATGTTTATTATAATTATAATAGTTATAACTGAGATACCTTGTAGGGTAGGGAAGGGGGCTACAACATATATTGTATATTTATGTATAAAATTGTGTAAAATCACATTGTGCATTCAATACTGCTATAATAATAATGCTATTAAAATATATATGTTTTCTTTTTTTTCTTTCTTAAAATAAATTATATATTTATATATATCCTATATATTTCCCCCCCCCTTTTTTAGGGGACCCCCTGCAGTATCCCCGCGGACCCCCTAGGGGTCGCGGACCCCCTGTTGAAGACCCCTGATCTGATCTGATCTGATCAGATCTAATCTTTAGATAAGTGTACAGTAGTTCATGAAAAACAATGCATTATTGCTTCAGCAGCAGTCAGTCAAAGGGTTAATTGCCCAAACAACAACTGGGAAGGATGAGAACAGTGACATCACATATTGCTTTGATCTAGCAGGAAACAGAGCTCTGTAGGAGGCGGGGCATATCCTTATTATTATACTTTCTCAGAGGAAACATTTGCTGCTCATTTGCTGCTCATCTATTGCTCCTCAAGACAGAGAGGAGCTATTGGAACGACTTGGAACTGGTTTGAACCAGTCTGGGCTGGCTGCCATTTTGAACCTCAGTCAGTCAGTGCTGAAGAGAAGAACAACCAGGAGTTATATGCTCTCATGGACTTTATCCTTTTTAGGTAGGTGAAACAACATAGCCACTGGATAAAGTAACCTACATGTACTGTATGTTACTTAAGAATGTTGTCTGCAGTGTTTTTGTACAAAGTGTGTATTTTTCTGAAAGGTTCATCCAACCAGTACAACTAAGCTAATGCTAACGCTAGCTAATGCTAACACTAGCTGATGCTAAAGTTTTTACAGTAGACTACATCCTAATGGAACTGAATGTTCAAAATGTGTAAGATAAGCTTCCCTTTTGATAGAAGTGGACGTTTTTTTATTTTGTATTAACAGACGGTGCTTTGCTGTGTATTTGTGCACAGCTTGCAGCCTGTTGTGTGGTATTGTGGCTAACAGAGCCAAAGTTAGCTAGCAGCTGTTCAATACTGTGTGTGTGTGTGTGTGTGTGTGTGTGTGTGTGTGTGTGTGTGTGTGTGTGTGTGTGTGTGTGTGTGTGTGTGTGTGTGTGTGTGGTATTTGTGGCTAATGTTAGCTAGCAATGGTAGTAGAGTATACAAATGGAACCAAATTAACCCTAACAGGTCCATCTGGTTCCATTTGTACAGTTCTAGGGGAGTTATGGATGATGGGGGATCATGGCCATATGCATACTAAAAACAGGGGGTCCTTTAAATAAAAAAACAGTTTGAGAACCAGTTCTTAACTAGAAATACTGTTCATACAAAACAGTGTGGGCTCATATGGGCACAAATATATACCCCTGTGCCCTTAGCCTCATTGGCTAAGGGCCCTGCCTTTGTACTGTTGGTATTTTTTATTTATTTTATATTTTTGAGGAGAATATCCTTGGTCTATCCTATGAAGTTTTGGTATAATATACTGGTCTCAAGCCCACTTGTTGTTATTTATATCCTGTGGCACTTGTTGGTGGTGATGTCACCAAGAACACTGCTTCTCATAATTAATGTAATCAGTGATCCTGTTGACTGTTAACCACTTAAGCCCCCCAAATAATCATATTTGAACTGGGGACCCCCCAAAATAGTCATATTTGAACTGGGGACCCTCCACCCTGACAAGCACTTGGAATGCAGTGAGCTTGTAGATGTGTTATTTTCACAATTGTTGCCTCTTATATCATTTGACAATTTGGGCAACGTTTGACCAGTTTTTATATAATTTGTTTACTTTTAATGTTATAACGGTCTTTTCTTTCCTTTGTTCCCCTGTTCTTTTGAGGTATTAGAAATGTGGTTCTCAACCTTTGGGTCGGGACCCCCAGGGGCGTCCCTAAATTATTTTGGGGGGTCCCCTGATGATTGGCTAATCATTGTTTTCTCAACAGTAAACAAACCAACAAACTTTAAGTGTATAGAGGGTATTTGCACATTTCTAAAGTGACAATTTAAGGACTTTTTAATACCTCTAAAATGACAGACTAAACATTGGGCCAAATGATCAAATATTAGACTCAGAGATTGTGAAAATAGAAGATCTACATGCTCACAAAGCCTCGCAATGCGAGGCGTTGTGAGCATGTAGATCTGCTAGACTTTCACAATAGAACAGTGTTATACAAAATGTACTGTCCCAACTCTTAGTGCTCGTCAGGGTGGGGGGTCCCCAGTTAAAATATGATTATTTTTGGGGTTGCGGCCTGAAAAGTTTGAGAACAACTGCAGTACGTGACAGCAGAGTTAGTACCAGACGCTAAATAAGTAGGCTACTGGCAGCAGTGCGCAAAAGCACTTCATGTTGTTTGATCCGGCACGCAATATTTATTTATAATATCTCTTTTACATTACTCTTAACACAAATGATCCCCTCTTGCTAATCACATGTTATTATAATCACTCCTGTTATGTCAACATGCTAGATTCAGTGAGGCTCACTGAAACTAGCCTTTCTCAGCTCCAGTGCAGACAATGGGGACTGATGACACCACCATTTTGCAGCCGTGTCCTGCCCAAAGGAACAGAGCTGACCTGACTCATCTCGCTCAGGTAAGATTTGCAGATGACTGTTTGAAATGGAGATCAAGATGGTGATTCTGATAAAGGGGGCAGCAGGGGGGTAAATGGCAAAGTACAATTGCGGAGAAGTATGGGGGGCATGGTTTACATTTGTGCTACTGTAAATATATTTGGCCACCAAATCCCTGTCCCCCCCTTTTCCCCCCTCCCACTTAGATGATTGAAAACATTCTGATGGCCAAACCTGGAGGAGAGAGGATCATTACAGAGTGTCAGAATCCCCTGTCAAAACCCAGTGTTGTGAGGCCATCGCACTGATGAACCATACAACTGATGAAGCAATCGTCGAGGAGAAGATGAAACACACCTTCACCCATCGCCAAGCAATGGTTCATGACCCAGTGAAGTCCTCTGAAATATTCACCACCTTTCCAAGATTTCTTGACATTGCGGGAATGGTATGTATTGCCTTAAAGTCGAACTGAAATGAAAAATGACTTTAAACAGATCACAGCCCTGGTCATAAGGTGAACCTATTAAAAATGTATGCCATGTTGTCGTCTGTATTCCATCTTGTCTGCAGATGGAGCAGAATTTCAGTCTGATGTTTGGTGATGACATCGCTGCATCGCTGCCCCTTTTCCAAGTTCCTGCAAAAGGGGCCTACTCGCTACAGGCAGAAAGTCCTTGAACAAAGCCATGGCCTCACCCAGACAGGCGACCTTGAAGATCTGCTTCATAAAGCTGAATCCCAACAGGACAACTGGAAAATGGTATGCTGGAATTAAATGACTAATACTAATGGAAGAGGGAATTGGTTTCGAAACCAAAATGAAGAGATTTTAGTAAAAATGTCTGGGTTTTTTTCTCTCCCTTGTATTTTCAGGATGGGACAGTGAGATGTCCTCCATCTTGCCTTATCCACCTCATGCCACCCTCACCTCAAGGCCGCAACAAGAGACCAGGGAAGCTCTCAGCCCGACAAGCCATTGACCACCTTGTGAAGTTCATCTAGGTAAGGTTATAGTTCAATTAAAGTTTAAGATGGCTCACTGTTCTGTCCCTAATAGTCACCCTTAAAACTATACTTTTGTGAAATCATGCGATAACCATGCTCATCTGTAATCAGCGACTGCCCTGTGATAATTGTCTGCTTTCGCCCCCCACAGATCTATCCCCATCAGCCTGAGATACACCGATATGAATATGTTTATTTATTTTACATTTAGCAGAATAAAGATAAGGCAGAATGTTGTTGGTTGCATTTTGTGGCAAGAAGTGATTCTGGTGGCTATCTCATAAAGTTGGGGCTCTAAACTACAAACATATTAATTGTAATAACATGACTAATGAAGTTCTCTTGTCACAGACTGGGACCAGTGTCGAGGGGCATCTGGACAGCATCACGAGAGTCGTCAACCCTATCTACTGGCTGTGGGGACCCAGAGGTGTACCATACACAAATACTTCATTGTGATTGACAAACGTGCAATCCCGTGTAAGTCACCAGACTCCCTTGCCTCTTTCGACACGCTTTTTAAAAATCATTTCGTCTTCGCTACCTCGTACAACCGGGATCTGGCTAATGTCTACCACTTCTTGCAAAGTGCTGTTTACCAGATAGATGCTGCTACCACCAAGGTCAATCCCAGGGTCAAATAAATGAGAGCTCGGATGCTGCACTGATTATTATTTTTATTTTGTTTTTATTTATTTAATACTTTTGAGATTATATTGTCTCCTACCGGTTGGGTCCCCTACCAGAGACTCCCGGCTCTTGATTCTGCACTGATTTCTGATACTTTTGAGATGGTTTTGAGGGTTCTGATGCTAAACTGAGAAGATTTATTTTGAGGGCTCTGATGCTGCACTGAATTTTAATACTGAAAAGTATATTGTTATCTGAGTGCTCTGATGATGCACTGATTTGATACTGAGATGTTTTGTTTTATTTGTAAAGTCCCTCAGGCCAATGCCAACTCACTAACAACGCACTTGAAGTTAATCCACAGACTTTGTTCAGGAAAGACACTTTGTCTTAAATGCGGTCAGCCTGGTTGTTCTAATTTCTTTGGTACTTTATCTTAATAAAGCACACAAACCTTGTGATTATCCTGTTGAAAGCCCCTCTAAAACTGAAGGTTTAGCTGGAAGTTTTGTTGATGACTTTACATCAAACAGTGCCCCTTCTGGGTCCTTCTTAATAAGAGTCTTGTAGATAGCTGCGCTGCATGTTGACTGTGCTTATATAGCTAATTTCATCTTCCCTGTCTGCAGACTATGTCTTACGGTATGGCACCGAAGCTGGATGGAAGGCGGTGTCCGTGGAGACACTGGTCGCACAACGCAGAGGCGATTCACAGGAAGGGTAAGAACAGCCTGCTCTTCCTGAGAAGACGGGATCGTTTGGCGTGTGCAACAGGATGCTACAGATGTTCTACCAATCTGGTATGGCAAGTGGAGCAGTTTTCTTTGGAATAACGTGCTGGTGAGGAACAACTGAGCGGGTGACACCTTCAACCTCAACAGACTGGTGAGGAAGGCGGACACCGTTGTTGGGTTCTCCTTGCAGGGGTGGAGGAATTGGCCAGGGTGCAGGAAACTTAATACAATCTTTAAGAACTCCCACCCGAGATCCTCGGATACTGGAGTAAGAGACAGAGGAACAGATAGATTCATCTACCCAGGACGGAGACGTGAGAGACTGGCAGTCCTTCGTGAATGTTGTCCTCACATTATACAATGAAACACAACGGTCGTTTGGTAAGGACAACTGTAACTTATAACTGGAATAGTTATCACTGACTGTTTGTTCCTGTCTGGTTTTGCTGGGAGTACATGTCACTTATGCTTTTTGCACTGACCAATGGGCACTTTGCACTCTTAAGTGAACTTTTAAGCTGTGCACATTTAATTAGTTAAGTATTATTGCATGTGTTTTTTTTTTGCATGTATTTGACTTAAGTAGCAGTGACTGTTTTGGTCACATTGATTTGATTAGGGTCACTTTCTTGTTTGGCACTGCATTCATGAGTAGTAAGGGGAGGAACTGTGATGTTTGTATTTATTTTATTTGGAATAAAAGACCACTTTGGTCGTAGTTTGGGTTGTTGTATAACTAAAATGTATTGTTTTCTTGGCCACCTTAGAGTTACATCATGGCAAGGTAAATACACAACCCAAACCTTTTCCAAAGTAGTCTTTTAAAAGACTACTGTTAAAAGCACTTCATCTTCAGCCACCTTACAGAAAATAAAGTTTTATTGAAGGAAATTAAATAAAGTTTTATTGAAGGAAATTATTGTATTGTTTTTATATCAAAATATCTGCATGTATACTGTATCTCATTTACAGCTCAGTGAGAAAAAAAGGTTCTGGGTAATTAAATCTCAATTATTGCTCATTAATGGCTCAAAGTAAGAATCTTGGGTCACAGTTAAGAGACTTAAATGAGCCATCAGAGAGCTCTCACCTATGTCTCATTTATTGCTCCTATCATCTCAAATAAAGCTACTCAATTATTTCTCATATTTGGCTCAATATGAGAGTAATATAGGATACACTAATGAGTCAATAGAGAGTGCTCCCCTACATCTCGTCTCTCACTCCCTGTAATCTCAGAATAAGATACTCAAATTCTTCTCAAACATGGCTCCAAATGAGAAGCTCCTTAAAGATCCTAAAGCACCTTTAGGATCTACAAGGAGCTTCAAGGAGAGCAATATCTGATCTTCTAATGAAGCACACATGAGAAACAAAAGTGTGGCTCCCTTACGTCTCATGAGCAACTGAAAAGCTTTAAATGAGAAGCAGATTTTTCCTCTGGGAGAGCCCTCCGTAGCAGAACCACCGGCTAAAGAAAACAACTCGTACAAATGTCCACCAGAGAACAAAGTTAGTTTTTCATCATTTAATGATGAAAACAGCTCTAAAGTTGTTTATGAAGAGAATATACGAGAATAGACGCCTGGAGGCTTTTGTTTTTCGATCTTTTCTTCCCAAGCTTCCACAGCTGATAATAATCATGATAAAATAATGTTATTTAAATTAGCAAGAATAACCTATTTTATCTGCATGTGAGACAAATGAATGTGGCACAAACATTTTTCATTCATTGATTCACCAATGAATTAATACAATTTAAAAAAAATATATAGGCCTATATATTTTTTAACATTATTTTATTGAATTGTGATGAATAAAAACATAATTATATTTGGCCTATTTCTCATAATAACACCGCAACATGTTGGTATGTTATTTAAAATCCACAAGCATTGGGGAGTTGATGTACAAGCTCACAACGTGTCGCTTCGCCCCCTGTTGAGAGCTTGTAGATCGGCTATTATTTATTGCTCCAAAAGCCAGCGCTAGAGCGTTTTAACTGTGCGACAGCGATGACGCAACCAGATGGCGACAGAGTAGTGTCCGAAATGCGCTGATTTGTTCACTACTGTAGTACACTACATCTGGATCCCATTTAGGGTTAGGGAGTAGGGAACGTGTTCCGCATTTCGGACACAGCCAATGTGTGTGCTCAGGCCCTAACTATCACATCTGTATGGTACTGGTACAGTATGTTACAGTACATGTACAGTAATGTGTAGGGTACAGTATGTTACAGTACATGTACAGTCATGTGTATGGTACAGTATGTTACAGTACATGTACAGTAATGTGTAGGGCACAGTATGTTACAGTACATGTACAGTAATGTGTAGGGCACAGTATGTTACAGTACATGTACAGTAATGTGTATGGTACAGTATGTGACAGTACAGTAATGTGTATGGTACAGTATGTTACAGTACATGTACAGTAATGTGTATGGTACAGTATGTTACAGTACATGTGTACAGTGGTTGGAGTTGGTCTCACTACACTACCTACTCAACCTACTGGTTGACAAGTAGCTCTGTCTGAAGCTCTTCAGTTCAGTATCTCTCCTACTAAAGGGCAGATTCCCTCTTGGTTGAGCGGCTAAGGTTTGGTTACCCACACGGCAGACCTGGGTTCAAATCCTGTGTTCTAGTTGAGACCTCTGTCTGGAGAAGACATGAAACTTACTGATTGTAGCTTTAAGTAACCACAAGCTTTTCTTCCAGGACCTTCTTGTCAGAGTTGTTCCCAGCAGCACCACTGTGTGGATTGGTTTGAGTAACAGAGACACAGAAGGATCCTTTAAATGGGTTGATGGAAAACCTCTGAGCTCACCAACGTAAGACTTTACCTTCATTATTAAATATTAATAATATTAATAATAGTGTTACACAGACAGTAAGGCACACACACACACACACACACACACACACACACACACACACACACACACACACACACACACGCACACACACACACACACACACACACACACACACACACACACACACACACACACACACACACACACACACACGCACGCACACACACACACACACACACACACACACACACACACACACACACACACACACACACACACTTAGTTGGTGTGTACAGACAGACAGCTGTCCAGACATGAAGTTACACAAACAGTTAATGTACACAGACGATTAGAAGACAGACAGACAGACAGACAGACAGACAGACAGACAGACAGACAGACAGACAGACAGACAGACAGACAGACAGACAGACAGACAGACAGACAGACAGACAGACAGACATATTCATTTATAATATCTATTCTACATTATCATTTGAGGTCAGGATTAAACACAGAAGACAGATTTCCACAATATGTTCATCTATAGTAACATGGCCCAAATAGAGACTCCAGGGTTTAACTTTAAGGGGTTAAACAACTAAACATTTAGAGATCAAATAAATCATTGTAAATGTATTGTAATGAATGACATGTTGTTTATTTCTACAGGTTCTGGTATCCTGGTCAGCCTGATAACTATGGAGGAGTCCAGGACTGTGTTTACTATTCTAATAGAGGAGGGTCTGGTAGAGGGTGGGGTGACAATCCATGTTCTCACCCTCTCCTTTGGATGTGTGAAAGAGTTGTTCAGTGAAATCCTCATGGTCACTGTATCACCTCTGTACTGAAACATGGATTAATATCATTGTTAAATCAACACTGAGGTCACTGTATCACCTCTGTACTGAAACATGGATTAATATCATTGTTAAATCAACACTGAAACATGGATTAATATCATTGTTAAATCAACACTGAGGTCAAATAAAGGTTTTACCCATGTTCAATTAATCATTATTGTAACATTATTACCATATATTCTTTATACATTATGAGTGGATCTGATCCCGACATCGATGGTCTCAGAAGATGCTCATGGATGGCATGGAATCTGGGAAATTGTGGGGTTTGGATAAATATGGAAAGTTAGATGGTGTTGAATGAAGGCTGATCCAGACAGAGCTTTGAACAGGAGTCAACGGGACGTGTTTTTTACCCTCAGAGAAATCCACAAATGGCAGCAAAGCAAAGCGCTCCATTCCCATTGAAATGCATTGTCAGAATGTGTCCTCATGGTAGAATGAAAGAGCAGTGACCCTTGACCTTACAAGTTAAAGTCTGGAATTCAAAATGTACTTCAGTAAAAGTACTAAAGTATTGGTATCAAAATGTACTTAAGGTACCAAAAGTACCTCATTGTGCAGAATGTCCCATTTGACAAGTTTTCAAGTCAACAAAACTCTAAAACTCCTCAAATAGCAGAGCTACAATGTGAAGCATTGTGAGCTTGTAGATCTGCTATTTTCAAATGGCCAAAATGTACTGTATATATGGGGCTGAAGTGGTTAATATATGTTTTGTAATAATAATCTAAATCTACAAAGTAACACAAGTTTTCAAATAATTGTAGTGGAGTAAAAATAAACTTGAGTAAATGCACTGGATAGGAAATGTTGCGATATTAGAGGTCCTGGTTGGAGATAAAACCATCAGTACTAGAGGTCCTGGTAGGAGATAAAACCATCAGTACTAGAGGTCCTGGTTGGAGATAAAACCATCAGTACTAGAGGTCCTGGTTGGAAATAAAACCATCAGTACTAGAGGTCCTGGTAGGAGATAAAACCAGCAGTACTAGAGGTCCTGGTAGGAGATAAAACCAGCAGTACTAGAGGTCCTGGTAGGAGATAAAACCATCAGTACTAGAGGTCCTGGTTGGAGATAAAACCATCAGTACTAGAGGTCCTGGTAGGAGATAAAACCATCAGTACTAGAGGTCCTGGTAGGAGATAAAACCATCAGTACTAGAGGTCCTGGTTGGAGATAAAACCAGCAAGAGGTCCTGGTAGGAGATAAATCATCAGTACTAGAGGTCCTGGTAGGAGATAAAACCATCAGTACTAGAGGTCCTGGTAGGAGATAAAACCAGCAGTACTAGAGGTCCTGGTAGGAGATAAAACCAGCAGTACTAGAGGTCCTGGTAGGAGATAAAACCATCAGTACTAGAGGTCCTGGTAGGAGATAAAACCATCAGTACTAGAGGTCCTGGTAGGAGATAAAAAAACATCAGTACCATCAGTACCAGAGGTCCTGGTAGGAGATACAACCAGCAGTACTAGAGGTCCTGGTAGGAGGAAAAAATACAGCTTGCATTCTATAATGAAGGTCCTTTGCAGCAGCTACAAAAGCAGAAGTCCACAGAATAGAATATATTCTATATTATGTTGAGCATTGCTGTGTGATCATGGACCCTTGTTAACAATATGTAAATGATAGCAGTACTCTAGCCCCACCTTGTGGTGGTTAAATCCTTCACTACTGGATGAAACAGAGTCTAGAACACACATGGGCAACATAAGGCCTGGGGACCAGACCCGGACCCCTGGACCATCTCAATATGGCCCACACCTTCCTCAAAGGACAACAAAACCACTCCAGAAAATTGATTGAATACTTTATTAGCAGTTTGCACAGGAAAGGCACAAGACACACATCAGATACAAGGTCTGCTAATAAACCCAAGAAAGCACTGACTCATACTGTCCTCCTAATATGTGAGCTGGATGTGTTTTTACAATTACCTGTTTCATTAATTTTGTTAGAGTTCTTTTGGAAAATAAACAAATAAATAAATAAATACATAAATAAATACATAAATAAATGCAATAAAAAAATTGTTATACTGTAGTTAAGTTATTTTGACAGTGAAATATCCCTAATGACAATGACAGTTCAATGTTGAAAATGAGTTGTATTCCCCTTTAAGCCTACAATATAGACAATCAACGAGAGTTTGATGTCAAACATACACTTTTTTATTTAATACAAACATAGACTTAAAGGCATACACAAAGAAAAATAATAATAATATTGATATAGAAATGTGAGGACATCTGCCAGGGTGGACAGATGGGTCGTTTTGAAAAGGAAATCATCATTAGACACAGAGTGATCAGCGGAATCAATACAGGACAACTTTCCCTGTAGCCAAAGTCCACGCCAATGTTGTTTGTCTTTCTTGGCCTTGTACCAACAGTTGCCGCCACTGTGGCGTTCATGGAGCACCGTACATTTCATGTGTTTCACCTCCAGCCCGGACCAGTGGAGGAATTCATCTGTGCGTGCCAGCATGTTGGTGATGACGTTCTCCTCCCTCACACACAAAGTGTGCGAACAAACGCTGGTTTGTTTTTAATGAATGCTAATGTTTCTAAAATGACAGAACTGTCGCCTTTTCATAGGGCTGTGTTTAAGACACAGACTTGTTTCAAACCGTCAGTGGAGGAGCCGCTGCATCGCTTCACTGGTTTCTAGAAGAACCACTTGTGGGAGGAGCTTTAGGTTGGACATTCAATACAATACAACACCTGTCCTCACTACACTCTGTACACTGCTAGGATGGACAATACAATACAATACAACAGCTGTCCTCACTACACTGTACACTGCTAGGATGGACAATACAATACAATACAATACAACACCTGTCCTCACTACACTGTACACTGCTGGATGGACAATACAATACAATACAATACAATACAATACAATACAATACAATACAATACAATACAATACAATACAATACAATACAACAGCTGTCCTCACTACACTGTACACTGCTAGGATGGACAATACAATACAATACAATACAACAGCTGTCCTCACTACACTGTACACTGCTAGGATGGACAATACAATACAACACATGTCCTCACTACACTCTGTACACTGCTAGGATGGACAATACAATACAACACCTGTCCTCACTACACTGTACACTGCTAGGATGGACAATACAATACAATACAATACAACAGCTGTCCTCACTACACTGTACACTGCTAGGATGGACAATACAATACAATACAACAGCTGTCCTCACTACACTGTACACTGCTAGGATGGACAATACAATACAACACATGTCCTCACTACACTCTGTACACTGCTAGGATGGACAATACAATACAATACAATACAACACCTGTCCTCACTACACTGTACACTGCTAGGATGGACAATACAATACAACACCTGTCCTCACTACACTGTACACTGCTAGGATGGACAATACAATACAACACCTGTCCTCACTACACTGTACACTGCTAGGATGGACAAGACAATACAATACAACACCTGTCCTCACTACACTGTACACTGCTAGGATGGACAATACAATACAATACAATACAATACAACACATGTCCTCACTACACTCTGTACACTGCTAGGATGGACAATACAATACAACACCTGTCCTCACTACACTGTACACTGCTAGGATGGACAAGACAATACAATACAACACCTGTCCTCACTACACTGTACACTGCTAGGATGGACAATACAATACAATACAATACAATACAACACATGTCCTCACTACACTCTGTACACTGCTAGGATGGACAATACAATACAACACCTGTCCTCACTACACTGTACACTGCTAGGATGGACAAGACAATACAATACAACACCTGTCCTCACTACACTGTACACTGCTAGGATGGACAATACAATACAATACAATACAATACAACACCTGTCCTCACTACACTGTACACTGCTAGGATGGACAATACAATACAACACCTGTCCTCACTACACTGTACACTGCTAGGATGGACAAGACAATACAATACAACACCTGTCCTCACTACACTGTACACTGCTAGGATGGACAATACAATACAATACAATACAATACAACACATGTCCTCACTACACTCTGTACACTGCTAGGATGGACAATACAATACAACACCTGTCCTCACTACACTGTACACTGCTAGGATGGACAAGACAATACAATACAACACCTGTCCTCACTACACTGTACACTGCTAGGATGGACAATACAATACAACACATGTCCTCACTACACTCTGTACACTGCTAGGATGGACAATACAATACAATACAACACCTGTCCTCACTACACTGTACACTGCTAGGATGGACAATACAATACAATACAACACCTGTCCTCACTACACTGTACACTGCTAGGATGGACAATACAATACAATACAATACAATACAACACCTGTCCTCACTACACTCTGTACACTGCTAGGATGGACAATACAATACAACACCTGTCCTCACTACACTGTACACTGCTAGGATGGACAAGACAATACAATACAACACAACACCTGTCCTCACTACACTGTACACTGCTAGGATGGACAATACAATACAATACAATACAATACAACACATGTCCTCACTACACTCTGTACACTGCTAGGATGGACAATACAATACAATACAACACCTGTCCTCACTACACTGTACACTGCTAGGATGGACAATACAATACAATACAATACAACACATGTCCTCACTACACTCTGTACACTGCTAGGATGGACAATACAATACAATACAATACCTGTCCTCACTACACTCTGTACACTGCTAGGATGGACAATACAATACAATACCTGTCCTCACTACACTGTACACTGCTAGGATGGACAATACAATACAATACAATACAATACAACACATGTCCTCACTACACTGTACACTGCTAGGATGGACAATACAATACAATACAATACAATACAACACCTGTCCTCACTACACTGTACACTGCTAGGATGGACAATACAATACAATACAATACAATACAACACCTGTCCTCACTACACTGTACACTGCTAGGATGGACAATACAATACAACACCTGTCCTCACTACACTGTACACTGCTAGGATGGACAAGACAATACAATACAACACCTGTCCTCACTACACTGTACACTGCTAGGATGGACAATACAATACAATACAATACAATACAACACATGTCCTCACTACACTCTGTACACTGCTAGGATGGACAATACAATACAACACCTGTCCTCACTACACTGTACACTGCTAGGATGGACAAGACAATACAATACAACACCTGTCCTCACTACACTGTACACTGCTAGGATGGACAATACAATACAACACATGTCCTCACTACACTCTGTACACTGCTAGGATGGACAATACAATACAATACAACACCTGTCCTCACTACACTGTACACTGCTAGGATGGACAATACAATACAATACAATACAATACAACACCTGTCCTCACTACACTCTGTACACTGCTAGGATGGACAATACAATACAACACCTGTCCTCACTACACTGTACACTGCTAGGATGGACAAGACAATACAATACAACACAACACCTGTCCTCACTACACTGTACACTGCTAGGATGGACAATACAATACAATACAATACAATACAACACATGTCCTCACTACACTCTGTACACTGCTAGGATGGACAATACAATACAATACAACACCTGTCCTCACTACACTGTACACTGCTAGGATGGACAATACAATACAATACAATACAACACATGTCCTCACTACACTCTGTACACTGCTAGGATGGACAATACAATACAATACAATACCTGTCCTCACTACACTCTGTACACTGCTAGGATGGACAATACAATACAATACCTGTCCTCACTACACTGTACACTGCTAGGATGGACAATACAATACAATACAATACAATACAACACATGTCCTCACTACACTCTGTACACTGCTAGGATGGACAATACAATACAACACATGTCCTCACTACACTGTACACTGCTAGGATGGACAATACAATACAATACAATACAATACATGTCCTCACTACACTGTACACTGCTAGGATGGACAATACAATACAATACAATACAATACAACACCTGTCCTCACTACACTGTACACTGCTAGGATGGACAATACAATACAATACAATACAATACAACACCTGTCCTCACTACACTGTACACTGCTAGGATGGACAATACAATACAATACCTGTCCTCACTACACTCTGTACACTGCTAGGATGAACAATACAATACAATACAATACAACAGCTGTCCTCACTACACTCTGTACACTGCTAGGATGAACAATACAATACAATACAATACAATACAACACCTGTCCTCACTACACTGCACACTGCTAGGATGAACAATACAATACAATACAATACAATACAATACAACACCTGTCCTCACTACACTGTACACTGCTGGGATGTACAATACAATACCTGTCCTCACTACACTCTGTACACTGCTGGGATGAACAATACAATACAACAGCTGTCCTCACTACACTCTGTACACTGCTAGGATGGTGACCAGTGTTGTACCCGAACGCGTTCAAAGAACGATCGTTCACGAAATCGTTCATATTTTGGGCGAACGTGAACGGGCCGTTCTTGATGAAGTGGTTGTTGGCCGCGCTCATTCTGGCCGTTCATGAAGGCCGCTCTTTTGCTCGTTCGTGCCGTGCTCACGGTCGCCTCGTCTATGTATTCACTTTGTATGTAACTCGCAGCTCGAATGCATCTTTGCTTTACGGTAAATGTTTATTTAGCGCCGGCCAGAGCTGTGTGCGCACAGTGCGTCGCCTCCTTCTCTTCCTCGTACAACACACATCTTCCAGTTCCAAGTAAAGGCTGACTTATTCGTCGTACGACGTGCTGCATGACGAAAATAGCAGATCTACAAGCTCACAATGCATCGCTTCCGTGACACGTTGTGAGCTTGTAGATCTGTTGTTTTATGCACATGGAAACTTGCAGGATGTGGGATATTTTCGAGCTGTGCGGCTGGGGCTGAGGTCAGTCCGCTATGTGGAACACATCCTGGGGAGATGGTCTGAGGATGATTTTGATCTCTTAAAGATCTACAGTGAGGGGGAGGAAACCCCTGATGAGGAGATAGAACTTTATCCTGATCTGAAGAGCTGCTCAGGACCTTTGCTAGACAAAAAAAGAGGGTCAAAGTGTTGATTTGTTTACTGCACACGGTAAGGGCTGGTACATGTGCTGTGTTAAAGCTCTTAATAGAGAGAAACTAAATGGGAATGATGACACGGTGTGGAGAAAGTATTTGATGAAAACAAACCAGGGTGAAGAGTCTTTTACAAACTGCCCTCAAAGAACCAGACTGGAGGATTCTCCACAGGGCGGTGGCTGTTAATGCCATTGTGTCAAAAATGAATTCAACTGTTTCAATTGAGTGTCTGTTTTGTGGAAGGTTGGAGAGCATTGATCATTGTTTTGTAGAATGTAATATACAGTAGGATTGATGCCTTGTTTGAGGTTCTAGAGAGGTTGTTTTCACTGTTTGAAGATAAATGGTCTAAAGTTGTTTTCATATTTGGAGCTACAGGAGAAACAATGCAAAGTGGCAACTGCTAAATGTCCTTTTAGGTGATAAAATGGCAACATATTTGACAAGAAGGAACAACATATAAATGTTAGTGACCCAGGATTGAATCAGTGTGTTTGTCTCTTTGGTAAGAGTATGGATAGACTTTAGACTTTACAAAGAGATGAAAACATGTGGTGTTACAATTATGTCATCTGTTCAGTCCAGGATGCAGTTTTATGTTTTGGTTTAATGTTTGGGTAAAATAAATGCCTTCTTTATTATTACTGTGAATATTGAGAGAAATTAAGTAAAGTGTGGGAACAAGTTTCGTTGTTTTTAGCAATGTGTAAAAAAAATATTTCTCTCTCTCTCTCTCTCTCTCTCTCTCTCTCTCTCTCTCTCTGTCTCTCTCTATCTGTCTGTCTCTCTCTCTCTCTCTCTCTCCCTCTCTCTCTCTCTCTCTCTCTCTCTCTCTCTCTCTCTAACATAGTGGAACATCAGCCTCTGCCAATGATTGCGTCATGACTTGATGATAATCATAAACATGCAGGCAATACAAACGCACGCACGCACGCACGCACGCACGCACGCGCACACACACACACACACACACACACGGACACAAACACACGGACACAAACACACGCACGCACGCATCACGCACACACACACACACACACACACACACACACACACACACACACACACACACACACACACACACACACAAACACACGCACACACGCACACACACACACTCTGTCTCTGTCTCTCTTTCTTTCTCTCTCTCTCTCTCTCTACCAGAGCATAATGGAACATACCAGAATTTGAGGCCAATGATTGCGTTTGATCAAAAACATGCAGCCACCACCCACCCACCCACACACACACACACACACACACACACACCCACACCCACCCACACACACACACACACACACACACACACACACACACACACACACACACACAGTAAACTCCTCCCTCCAGGCAGTGAGAACAGCAGGTCATATCAAACTGCTCAGAGTTGACTTTGGTCTGCATGTGCCTCCAGTGATCATGAAGAAGTGTGGAGCGTTGCTGCTCTTCCTGTTGTGTTTGTGTGAATGTGGGGTTCAGGGAGAGAGAGAGTGGGTCCCCACCATGGAACAGGTAAGGTACCAACTATGAAACTAAATATCTAGGATTTAGGAGTTCCAATCTGGCTTCAGAGAGTCCCATTCCACAGACACTTGCCTCATCTATTTGAGTGATTACATCAAACGTGTGATTCACGGTGGCAAATATTGCGGCATGGTCATGCTGGACCTCCAGAAGGCATTTGACACCGTTGATCATTCTATTCTGATTGATAAACTCAAAGCTATCGGTCTTGACAGCACAGCAATGAGATGGATGCACTGTTACGTGGTGGGGAGGGAACAGATGGTCAACGGAACCCTGTCCCCCCCTCCCAGTAAACTGTGGAGTCCCCCAAGGAAGCATACTAGGACCACTTAATATATGTAAACGACATGTCATCTGCCTGTGACTGCAATATGTTTCTGTTCACGGATGACTTGGCTCTCCTAGTCTCAGGCAGCGAGGTTGAAAAGGCCCTTAACTGTGAACAAAACATGATCTGCACCTGGCTCAGTGACAACAGACTCTCAATTCACCTTGGTAAAACTAAATGTATCCTCTTTGGAGTCAGAAACTTAGCAAAGTTGAGAACTTCACAATTAAAGTAGGTGACACTGTGATAGCAAGAAAAAAACACCTCTGCTACCTGGGTTGCATCCTGCTAATATTGTACTTTTACTCCACTACAATTATTTGAAAACTTTAGTTACAAGTTACTTTGCAGATATAAATTATAATATAAAATACATAAGATAACTTTAGCCCTATTTCATACCTAGGCAATTTTCAAACATTTTGTACGTTTACTTTTGGTACTTTATGGGTATGGGTGACCATAGCTGAGTGGTTAGGGAGCCTGCCTGGGGAACCAGTTCCCCTGGTTGTCCCCGGTTCGATTCCCGGTCAGGCAGCAATGTGTCAATGTGTCCCTGAGCAAGACCTTAACCCATAATTGCTCCCCGAGCGCCGTATATGGCTGCTCACTGCTCCTAGTTGTTATAGGATGGGTAAAATGCAGAGAATAAATTTCACGTATGTGCAAATGTACTGTGACAAACTCGTCCCGAAGGCGTGGGGCCATATTCTACTTTAAGTACCTTTTTGATGCCAATCCCTTCCTTGTAACAGAGTATTTCTAATTGCAGTAATGATACTTTTACTTTAATAAGTAAAACTTCTGAGTACTTTTTCCACCACTGATGGCAAATAAAGGAATCTGACAAGCTTACTAGGATCTCCTTTTAGTTGACCTTGTACCAGTGATTTGTGCTGTCATGAAACTATACTTTTTTTCTATTACAAACTGCTAATAAACTCTTCAACCAATCAACAGAGGCTGACGCGCTTGGAGGCCAGACTGAGCGCTGTGGTCAGCAGCATGGACCATGAAGCAGAAGCTGACTTGAGGGAGT
>NC_137812.1:72653364-72745864 GCF_963921795.1 Nannobrachium achirus
AAAATGGTTTAAAATACATTTTTGAGACCCCCAATGTTCACCAAATGTTCAGCGCCGCTTCCGGAACGTAGTCCAGTGTGCCTATCCCGAACATGTTCGGGATATTTAATGAAATTAATAAAATGATCCGAGGCCTTCTGAAGCCTGGGCCTAAATGTAAAATCCAGTGGTCCAAATCCTGGGGAAGCCATGCCGGCCGTGAGCCGCGAACGTAGCCGCGAATCGCCGCCGAATCCAATGAAAAACGGAGGCCCATATCTCTGGATTGTGTTTTTAGGGATGCGCGCCGAGGTTTATTTACGGCGAAATCGCCTAAAAATGCTCTTTAAAATGACTAGATGGGAATAGCTATTCTGTTAGCATTAACATCCGGGACCTTTCCATGATGTGCACGAACGTGAGCACGCGCGTCACTGCAACGTGAGCCCCTGGATGCTGAAGCGCTCGCCTATGGGAGAAAGTCTGGCATTCCAACGGCGCCATCTAGGGGCTGGCACTGGAAGCGTTAATACATTCACTGCCAGGTATTAATTAAACTTATTGACTGAAAAGAAAAAAAAAACATTTTACGTTAAGCTTTTAAAACAATGGTGTCAGCTGCCATGAACGCCTTCAGGAGTTAAAGCAAAATAAAAAATGAAAAAACTAGACTGAAATGTATTTTTAGACCGTGTACCAATATGTGATTTAGAAACATGGTGCTCACGGCACACATCAATACTTGGGGTGTTTCCCTGAAGTTCTGAACTGCCTTCACATGCCAATCCATGCTTCATTTTATAGAAGTATCTTCTGAAGTTCTGTTGTATTCTATTGCTATTCTGGCCAATTCAAATACTCTTATCTTGAAATTATAACTGCTTTTTAGTTTGGAGATCACTTGACTAGCTTCTAGTATGTGTAAATGCATGTTTTGGCCTTGCTCTATTCAAGCCGATAAATAAAGAACGGAACGTGCCATGAACATACTTTTCTTTTTTTAAATAGAGTAGATCCTTATTTTGAGCTATATGTATATTATGTAGGTGAAGTACAAGATATTATTTGGGTCTCTAAAGAAAGGTGTAAATGTTGAAAATGGCTGGCAGAAGCTAAATCAAAGTCAATCAAAATATGGCAGTAATTGAGTTTTAATGATCAACTTGTACATTATAGGATTACATAATATATGTTTTAATATTTCACATATTTCACATTTAGAGCTTCAGAGCAGACTGGATACCAGTGAGAACATCACCCAAGTCCTCCAGAGCAGACTGGATACCAGTGAGAACATCACCCAAGTCCTCCAGAGCAACATGGAAACTTTGAAGACGCAGATTGAAGGTAAAATTAGAACAGACGGATGTTCAGTAAATGGGTCATTCTTAGTATTCGGTGCCATTGGTGTCCCCATGACATAATACAGCATATCTTGTAAAATAAGCTGAAATACGAATTCCTAAAAGCTCATCTTGGAGACTAAGGACAACTTTGTTTTTTTAATAACAAGGGTTCATATTTTAGATTGTAATTAGAGAAAAGAAAAAGTGAGTGTTAAAATGTTTTAATTTGCCTTGTTCTATTGTTTTATCACGTTTACCGTGCCAAAATGTGGGGCATGCGTACGCATGGGGGCATGTGTACAAGTGGCTAAATATGTCTTTTTAGACACAATAAGCCAGCAGTGTCTTTATTGCTATTTACTGTAACACTTCTAGCCCCCATAAGTCACATCCAACCATGAAAGGTTTCGTTGTATCTTGGGAATGGGCTTATTCTGTGTAAAATGACATATTTAGCCACTTGTACACATGCCATCAACCACTGAAATAAGAATCTCTAAAACAATAGAAAGAAGTAAATTAAATAATTGTAACACTCATCTTTTATATTCTTTAATTACAATCTAAAATATGAACCCTTATTGTAAAAAAAAATAAAGTTGTCCTTTAAAGGTTCTCCACCATAGAAAAACATATACTGGTAGTAATACAATTCAAACAAAATAAAAACATTATAATTGTATTTTGTATCAATTCAAATGTTTCTCACTAAATGTTATTAATTTATGTTTCAAATATTATATCAATGTGTGTCCCTGAGTTGATTTTTCTGACAGCTGAACATGCATGCCCTCTTTCAGACGTTTCTTTTGTTTTGAAATCCTGTGAAAAAAGGTTTCTTGGCTAAAATGGCACCAAATAGTCAGAATGACCAAATTACTTAATTTAAATTCTGATAATAGTTTTGATGAATTTATGTGTGGATGATTTGTGGACGGACGGATGGACGGATGGATGGATGAGTTTGACCATTGTTAATGTGGAGACAGTTGTTCCGTTCATTGAAAAAAGAAAAGTATCCGCTGCAGTTTTACATGTGCTATTTTTGTATTTCTTTTTAGATTTTTTGGGGGGCTTTTAGCCTTTATTGGATAGGACAGTAGACTGACAGGAAATGGGGGAGAGACAGGGAGTGACATGCGGCAAAGGTCGCCCGGATCGGGAATCGAACCGGCGACACCGACAGGCATTGATGCCGAAATGGCAATGCCTTTATGCGCCTGGTCCACTAGGCCACCAAGCGCTCCAACATCTGCTATTTTTGAACATTTTTGAAAAATCTTGAAACCTTTCAGCAAAGGTGTAGCAATTCAGAGATATACAGTGGGGCCAATCCATGTAATGATTTTTAAGTTATTGACAGGATTTTAAAGTCAATTCTGGATTTGATGGGCAACCTTTGAAGTGCAGCCAAGTTACCTTATATGTACTCTGCGATTAGTGTTAGTGGGGATTCTGGCGGGAAATAGAGGGTATGCGCGTGACATCATCGGAAGTTATGCGGGAACGCCTACTGAGTGGCAAAAAACTACGGTACTTTCTGGCCTTGAGGCCCATACTTCCAAACAGAAAAGTCCTATTTGAATGCATTAAACAGCATTAAACAACGTTAAAACTCACTTTGCCACTCGATTTGCCACTCAATTTTCCATTCACTTCATGCAGGCAGGCATATCCTCTATAGTGAGATTTCACCATTGTGGCAGCCGTGTTCTGTTCTAGTTGAAGTCAGAGCGTTGTATAGAGAGAGTGGCGTCTCCCGTTCACTTCATGGGGCCAGGTCTTCCACACACACATCTATTGGCGTAAAGTGACAAACCACCAACCGGAAGTTTACAGAATGCATTGAAGTCTATGAGGTGTAAAGTGACAGTGAACCACGTGACCAGCGCTGTTCCTGACCCCGCAGTGGCAGAACTCTCTGATTAGATGACTCTTCTTGAAGTCGGTGAATGGAGGAACAGCTAAGGGTAGAGTTGAGTCTGTTACAATAGTCAAGACGGGAAGAGACAAAAGCATGCATGATTTCTTTCTTGGTCTTGAGAGGTTGGTTTAATGTTTGCCATGTAATGTAAGTGATGAAAACAAGACTATAGTAACTTTCTTTACATGGAACTCAAGGTTCATGTGGATATCAAAAAATACTCCCAGGTTTTTTGCTGTATCGGTTACATTACATTGGAAGTCAGGGACGGCCAGATTGTATTAGATAATTATGTTCTCAGGACCAATAATCAGGATTTAGTTTTTTTCCACATTTAAGGGATATTCCACTTTCAACAGGGAAACACATTATGGGCTTTTCTCCACACACACACACCTTCAAACTCCATTTTAACCATGATAGAGTCATTAAAAACACCATATTTTTTCTAGTGACTCATACTACCCTCCTAATACGTGAGCAGGCCAGTGTTTTTTACGATAACTTGTTTTATTTATTTTTAATAATTATTTGGGAAAATGGAAAAAAGTGAAATACAAAAACAAATTATTAAAAATAAATGAAAAAAAGTTATCGAAAAAAAAACACGGCCTGCTGGAAAACAGGAATGGACCAAGGATGGAGCCCTGGGGGACCCCAGAGGTCAAGGGAGCTGATGAAGTAATGTTAGTTGATGGCGACAGCTACACTTCTCCCTGACAGATAGGAGGAAAACCATTCCAGCGCAAACCCACTTAAACCCACCCACTGCTGGAGTCTGTTGAGAAGGATGGAATGGTCAATAGTGTTGAATGCACTGAGCATGTGCGTGTGTGCGTGTGTGCGTGCGTGCGTGCGTGCGTGCGTATGTATGTATATATATATATATATATATATATATATATATATATATATATATATATATATATATACTGTGTGTATATATATGTTACAGTATGGTTGGGTAACTCAGGACGGTAAGAGTAAGAGCGCTTGTTTTGTCGTTCACCACACACTAATCACCACCAGATGGCGACGACAGCCCATAGACAGCCATTCACTAGTGCAGGCGCTGACGTCACTCGTTTGCGACTCTCTTTCTTTATTTACTAGCCTAGCTGGGCGGTGTTTAGCCATTAGCTTAGCCATTAGCTTAGCCATTAGCTTACTATGAGCGTTTATCGTGGGCTTGCCCAGGCCTTACGGCCTGGGCATAAATATAACGATTGCATTCACCACGGCTTCGTAGCTCCGCTGGCCGCGCGGCCCTGGCCCGCTCTTCGCGGCCACTCGCGCCTGCGGCGCTCGGGGGCGAAGAGCAGGACCAAGGTCCGCTGGCCTTCGCGCCGCTTGCAATGTCGTGGACAATCGAGAGGCTCCGCCTGGAGGACGTTGTTGTGGGCGACCGCTTGTTCCGCCCCGTGCGGCACCGCGAGTGCTCCGTTTCTCGACCGTCCTGTTTCTCTAACAAACCGTGACATATATATATATATATATATGTATATCCTATTTCAATTATTTTCAGATATGGCTTCCAGATTGTCTGCGAGTGCCAAGATGGGAGATTTCCAGTTGAATGAGAGAGCCAGGAGGAGGCTGTGTGGTTAAATGTCTTTTCAGGCAAGTGCAGGGCCAGCAGAGAAGGCCTTGCTGGCCCTGGCGGCTTCACCACTGGGTTTATGATTGTTCTCCTTCTTACAGACTGTCAATTGGTGAAAGACGACCTGGCCAACCTGACTGACCGTTACAGTCAGCTTCAGTCCAGTCTTGATCAGCTGGAGATCAGCCATAACACCCTACGGTCCAGTCTTCCCAGGCTGCTCTGTGGTCAGTGAGACATCACTGTTTTTATTCTCTGTTACATCATGTTAATCATTTATCATTAATCTGAGCAAATGGAGAGAAGAAAACGCTGGCGTGAACAATGTTATTCTTTTTGTTTTTAGAGACTGGTGGTTTTACATGGGATGGTGGAGTGTGTTACTACATCTCTACTGAGAAGAAATCCTGGGATGAAAGCAGAATATTCTGTACTGTCAGACAAGCTGACCTGATCATCATCAACAGCCAAGAGAAACAGGTGTGTGTGTGTGTGTGTGTGTGTGTGTGTGTGTGTGTGTGTGTGTGTGTGTGTGTGTGTGTGTGTGTGCGTGCGTGCGTGCGTGCGTGCGTGCGTGCGTGCGTGCGTGCGTGCGTGCGTGCGTGCGTGCGTGCGCATGCATGCATAGTTTTAGTCAGTCTTTTGAGAAAAAATCCATTTAGTTTTAGTCATATTTTAGTCATCTGAAATGTTTTAGTTGACCAAAAACTAAAAGTGAGTGCAATTAGTTTAGTTCTACTGGATCTCTTCTCCACTAGTCCCTCCCTGACATTTTAGTTTAGTTTTTAAATGATAAATGTCAATATATATGTACTGTAGTCTTAGTTTTAGTCATCCTAGCTTGGTTTTAGTCATTTAGTTTTTGTCAATGAACAAAGGCAGTCAGACATTTTTCCCCATTGTTTTAGTCGACAAATTCAAACCTGTGCAAAAAATGTCATGGGTAAAATCTTGTTATAATTTATCTGTATGGAAGAATCAACCCAACTGTCAAATCTGTATGGTACAGTATGTTACAGTACATGTACAGTAATGTGTATGGTACAGTATGTTACAGTACATGTACAGTAATGTGTATGGTACAGTATGTTACAGTACATGTACAGTGGTTGGAGGTGGTCTCACTACACTACCTACTCAACCTACTGGTTGACCAGTAGCCCTGTCTGAAGCTCTTCAGTTCAGTATCTCTCCTACCAAAGGGCAGATTCCCTCTTGGTTGAGTGGCTAAGGTTTGGTTACCCACACGGCAGACCTGGGTTCAAATCCTGTGTTCTAGTTGAGACCTCTGTCTGGAGAAGACATGAAACTTACTGATTATAGCTTTAACTAACCACAAGCTTTTCTTCCAGGACCTTCTTGACAGAGTTGTTCCCAGGAGTACCCCTATGTGGATTGGTTTGACTGACAGAGACACAGAAGGATCCTTTAAATGGGTTGATGGAACACCTCTGACCTCACCAATGTAAGACTTTACCTTAATTAATAAATAATAATAACAACAACAATAGTGTTACACACACACACACACACACACACACACACACACACACACACACACACACACACACACACACGGCCACTAACCTTGGCTCGAACGCCGTGGCCATAACATAATGAAAGGACAAGAGTCAGGTCTCAAAAAGCACACAATGTTTATTTTAAATACAAAATCAGGTAAAAAACAGGTAAACTTCTGACGGTTCTACTGGGAAAAATGTATATCCAAGTGTGTAATATCCAATCCATTATTGGCACATTCTTATAATTTAAATCCAAACTTCGCGTTTATCCACTGGAATAATCCATAGATTTATGGGACTATCACGTTGGTTTGTTTACAGTCGCTGCGTTGCACAGTTGCGAGCTCCATTTTACACGCACCGGTGTGCTGTGCCAGAAGTAGCAGATCTACAAGTTTACACCCACCGAAATGCAACACGCTCTGGCCTTGTAGATCTGCGGTTTTCCTGCAGGACAGCAGCTAGTGTGCCTGTGGAAAGCCTGGTTTCTATTTACTGCTCAGGGCTTATATCCGGTCTAAATTCAGCACACTGTAGCCGCTAATGTCCACATACACAAACATACACGCACGGGATCTGTTCCTGCAGCGGATGTTTGATGTGACGCTAGCGTTGTCTAAAACACAGCTGCCGTGTCGTCCATATTAAAAATAGAAAATACACTAGTATATTTTAGACGTGGGCTGCGGGCTCAGAGTGTTCACACAGACAAACATAACATAATTGTGCCATGCCGCCGAGCCACTACAATACTTAACAATACTTAACAACAATTGTAAATGTATTGTAAGGAATGCCATGTTGTTTATTTCTACAGGTTCTGGTATCCTGGTCAGCCTGCTAGCAGTAGAGGAGACGAGGACTGTGTTGACTATTGGAAGATAGGGTCAAGAGGATTGTTTGCCGTTCCATGTTCTAACAATTACCAGTGGATGTGTGAAAGAGTTGTCCAGTGAAATCCTCATGGTCACTGTATCACCTCTGTACTGAAACATGGATATCATTGTTAAATCAACACTGAAACATGGTTTAATATCATTGTTAAATCAACACTGAGGTCAAATAAATGTTTTACCGTGTTCAATCAATCATTATTGTAACATTATTATTACCACTATTTGTATGTACATCAGTGGTTCCCTAAATGGGGTCCGGGGACCCCCAGGGGTCCTTGGAGGGGGTCCCTAGAAAAATTGGTTAATACAGCAGCAATCATTTTCACCAATTATTTTGGATGTTCACTATTTAAAAATAGCAGATGTACAAGCTCACAGGTTCAGGTTCAGGTTCAGTTTTATTGTCACATATATCCATACAGGTACAGATACAATGAAATGCTTGTGCCAGGAGCATCTCAGCCTTATTACACAAAGACATGGTCACAGTGACCGACAGGAGTGTGGACCCACATACCATGCAGGCCACACAAGACAAGTCCCAACAACGACAATACCATACAGTGTACAGATCGTTGAGCTTGTAAATCTGCTATTTTTGAACATAAAAAAATAAAAATAATAATAATAATCTTAAACATTTCCAGGGTCTGGAACAATTTTCACAGGTGGTTCTGTCCATTATGGTTCCATTTGTACTCTCCCAGAGTTAACTAGTGGACTCCTAATGCGGGCCCAGAACTAGTAAGCTGGGTATGCGGCGCTAACCGGCCCACAACGACTTGGGGCCCAGTCGTCAGCCTCCCACTGCTGTGTACAAATTACGGGTCCATTTGGTTCCATTTGTACTCTCTCAGAGTTAACTAAACCAGTAAGACTCCCTAATCGGGAGATTATCTCCATGAATCTCCATATATGGAGATGACTGACGTATCTCACCTCACCTCACATTCGATATCTCCATATATGGAGATATCTAGCTGCTGACCTCATCAGGGTGACATCACGCTAATATCACATCGTACACAAATGAGTGGCCCATATATGGAGATGTCTAGTTAGTGACCTCATCAAGATGACATCATGCTGATGTCACCTTCATACACAAACAAGCCCTATAAATAGGAGCTATGGTAAACAGTTGGTTGCTAGGGTAAAAAAATGGTTGCTATGGTAAACAGTTGGTTGCTAGGGTAAAAAAACATGGTTGCTATGGTAAACAGTTGGTTGCTAGGGTAAACAGTTGGTTGCTAGGGTAAAACCATGGTTGCTAAGGTGGTTGCTAACGTACACTAACAGACCAGCAACAACAGACTGTTGCCACAGCAACGTACACAAAGGTTTGTGTACACATGTGGGTGTCATACTGATGTCAGCAGTGTGATGTCATACTGATGCGGAGATATGAGCAGGGCAAAGGTGTGACGTGTGACGTGTGACCGACCGACCGACCGACCGACCGACGGACGTCCGGTGGAGGTTTTGATACTAAACTGCGACCTGACGGTCGCAATAAAGCATATTTCTGAACCACTAGTACTATAGTTGGATTCATAATGTGCCATACAGTGTCATAGTAAATGAGTGTCATACATATTGTTTTTTTTTTTCTCAATGTTTTTTTATCCCACGATTTTTGCAACCCATTTTTCTCACCCGGTGACTACCTAACCTGTAGTCCTGGTTTCCGCTCTCCCCCTGCCGCGCCAGGGGAGATTGGGGAGCACCTGGCTGGCTAGGGGTAGTATAGAAGACTACTGCATGTTTTTGTGTGAGGGCCTATGCCCAAGGAGACACGGGGAGAACATGCAAACTCACTACAGAGAGGCCCCATCGCCAACCCCACCTAGGGTGTGGGTGCTGATGACGCGGGTGGAGAAACACGCCCCCAGCGCCCACAGCTTCCCCCGGCGGGAATCGAACCCAGGACCTTCCAACTGTGAGGCGAAGGGCTAACCACTGCACCACCGTGCCCTATGTCATACATATTGTGAAGAAAAACCTGGAGACTGACATTCAGTAATTGGGTCTTATGATCAACATAATAACTTTATAATGTTTAAAAAACTAAATGTGACACTTTCCACGGTTAAGACCAAGTCTTGCCACCGTGTACAGACATATTGATGAGCCCTGGTCTCAGAAGATGCTCATGGATGGCATGGAATCTGGGAAATTGTGGGGTTTGGATAATTATGGAAAGTTAGATGGTGTTGAATGAAGGCTGATCCAGACAGAGCTTTGAACAGGAGTCAACGGGACGTGTTTTTTTTACCCTCAGAGAAATCCTCAAATGGCAGCAAAGCAAAGCGCTCCATTCCCATTGAAATGCATTGTCAGAATGTGTCCTCATGGTAGAATGAAAGAGCAGTGACCCTTGACCTTACAAGTTAAAGTCTGGAATTCAAAATGTACTTCAGTAAAAGTACTAAAGTATTGATATCAAGATGTACTTAAGGTACCAAAGGTTTTCAGGTGTCTAAAACTAGATCTGCTATTTTCAAAATGTATATGGCGCTGAAGTGGTTATGTTTTGTAAATTGTAATAATAACTCAAGTTTTAAAAAAAATGGAGTGGAGTAAAAGTACTAGTTATTTACTTACTTAGTTATTTCACATCTCTGGCATAGCCTGGTTCCAGCCCATAGACCCCGCCCACTCTCAGAAGCGTCAGCTGAGTCTGAAATCAGGCTACTTCTGGCAAATACAGTACACAAAGAAACAGGATAGATAACGTTCTGCAATAGTAGAGGTCCTGGTGGAAAAAAAAACTCCACAAAAGACAGAACAATTCTAGCTCCTTTCGGAACCACTCACTCCACGGCTATGCCGCTCCGAGATGTGGTTCCTAGTCAGGGCATGCCCAAATGAGTTAGGCCTATAGCCGGCAATGCCGGAGGTTCGCCAGGTTATCAACCGCTCTACCGTCACCAAGCGTTGTATCCGAAAAGCAATGGTCCTGTTCCAGTCTCTTGCATCTCTACTTTTTTAGCGGCGAGGGTAATCCAAGCGATTTGTTGAAGCAATACTTTAAAAACGCTCACTTTGTCAGCCCGGTCTGTGTTTTTTGTCAGCCTGTTGCCATTTCTCGCTGGGAAATCTCACAACACGCTCCCATTTCTCGCTTGAGATTAATGGCGAGTCACGTGGTTGCTTCCGTAACATTTCACTGGGAAAACCAGAATAGATGCAGACCTGCATCCAAAGGAAACAGATGTGTGGGCAGGGGTGTCACCAAATTCTGGGTCCCTGGGTACAAGGATTCACTGCAGGCCCCTGTGCTTTAACTATTGAAAAATAGCAGATATACAAGCTCACATGTGCTTTAACTATTGAAAAATAGCAGATATGCAAGCTCACATGTGCTTTAACTATTGAAAAATAGCAGATATGCAAGCTCACATGTGCTTTAACTATTGAAAAATAGCAGATATGCAAGCTCACATGTGCTTTAACTATTGAAAAATAGCAGATATACAAGCTCACATGTGCTTTAACTATTGAAAAATAGCAGATCTACAAGCTCACAGCGCGGCACAGCTGCGCTGTGAGCTTGTAGATCTGCTATTTTTGAAAAAATCATGAACATCTTTGGATATTTCAAATCCTTCTGAGGTTTTTTGAAAAAACCTATGTTTCTATGCCAGTGGAGCTCAAACCTTTTCATGTGAAGGACCCCCAAAATGGTATGTATTTGGCCACGGAACCCCATCTCAAAATATTGAGTTCCAGGGACCCCCCCCCCCCCCCCCCCCCAGAAGCAAAATTTTAGTTACAAATGTTCGCTTAAAAAATGCATATTCAAAGATTTGCACACATTTTCACGACTTTTCAAAAATAGCAGATCTACAAGCTCGCAGCGCGGCACTCGGTGCCGCGCTGTGAGCTTGTATATCTGCTATTTTTCAATAGCTAAAGTATAAAATAATTAAGGCCCCTCCACCACCTTGGGCCCTAGTAACTCAGTACCACTTTCCTACCCCTTGTGACACCCCTGTGTGTGTCAGTCAGGGCATGCCCAAATGAGTTAGGCCTATAGCCGGCAATGCCGGAGGTTCGCCAGGTTATCAACCGCTCTACCGTCACCAAGCGTTGTATCCGAAAAGCAATGGTCCTGTTCCAGTCTCTTGCATCTCTACTTTTTTAGCGGCGAGGGTAATCCAAGCGATTTGTTGAAGCAATACTTTAAAAACGCTCACTTTGTCAGCCCGGTCTGTGTTTTTTGTCAGCCTGTTGCCATTTCTCGCTGGGAAATCTCACAACACGCTCCCATTTCTCGCTTGAGATTAATGGCGAGTCACGTGGTTGCTTCCGTAACATTTCACTGGGAAAACCAGAATAGATGCAGACCTGCATCCAAAGGAAACAGATGTGTGGGCAGGGGTGTCACCAAATTCTGGGTCCCTGGGTACAAGGATTCACTGCAGGCCCCTGTGCTTTAACTATTGAAAAATAGCAGATATGCAAGCTCACATGTGCTTTAATTATTGAAAAATAGCAGATATGCAAGCTCACATGTGCTTTAACTATTGAAAAATAGCAGATATGCAAGCTCACATGTGCTTTAACTATTGAAAAATAGCAGATATGCAAGCTCACATGTGCTTTAACTATTGAAAAATAGCAGATATGCAAGCTCACATGTGCTTTAACTATTGAAAAATAGCAGATATGCAAGCTCACATGTGCTTTAACTATTGAAAAATAGCAGATATGCAAGCTCACATGTGCTTTAACTATTGAAAAATAGCAGATATGCAAGCTCACATGTGCTTTAACTATTGAAAAATAGCAGATATGCAAGCTCACATGTGCTTTAACTATTGAAAAATAGCAGATATGCAAGCTCACATGTGCTTTAACTATTGAAAAATAGCAGATATACAAGCTCACATGTGCTTTAACTATTGAAAAATAGCAGATATGCAAGCTCACATGTGCTTTAACTATTGAAAAATAGCAGATATACAAGCTCACATGTGCTTTAACTATTGAAAAATAGCAGATATGCAAGCTCACATGTGCTTTAACTATTGAAAAATAGCAGATATGCAAGCTCACATGTGCTTTAACTATTGAAAAATAGCAGATATGCAAGCTCACATGTGCTTTAACTATTGAAAAATAGCAGATATACAAGCTCACATGTGCTTTAACTATTGAAAAATAGCAGATCTACAAGCTCACAGCGCGGCACAGCTGCGCTGTGAGCTTGTAGATCTGCTATTTTTGAAAAAATCATGAACATCTTTGGATATTTCAAATCCTTCTGAGGTTTTTTGAAAAAACCTATGTTTCTATGCCAGTGGAGCTCAAACCTTTTCATGTGAAGGACCCCCAAAATGGTATGTATTTGGCCACGGAACCCCATCTCAAAATATTGAGTTCCAGGGACCCCCCCCCCCCCCCCCCAGAAGCAAAATTTTAGTTACAAATGTTCGCTTAAAAAATGCATATTCAAAGATTTGCACACATTTTCACGACTTTTCAAAAATAGCAGATCTACAAGCTCGCAGCGCGGCACTCGGTGCCGCGCTGTGAGCTTGTATATCTGCTATTTTTCAATAGCTAAAGTATAAAATAATTAAGGCCCCTCCACCACCTTGGGCCCTAGTAACTCAGTACCACTTTCCTACCCCTTGTGACACCCCTGTGTGTGTCAGTCAGGGCATGCCCAAATGAGTTAGGCCTATAGCCGGCAATGCCGGAGGTTCGCCAGGTTATCAACCGCTCTACCGTCACCAAGCGTTGTATCCGAAAAGCAATGGTCCTGTTCCAGTCTCTTGCATCTCTACTTTTTTAGCGGCGAGGGTAATCCAAGCGATTTGTTGAAGCAATACTTTAAAAACGCTCACTTTGTCAGCCCGGTCTGTGTTTTTTGTCAGCCTGTTGCCATTTCTCGCTGGGAAATCTCACAACACGCTCCCATTTCTCGCTTGAGATTAATGGCGAGTCACGTGGTTGCTTCCGTAACATTTCACTGGGAAAACCAGAATAGATGCAGACCTGCATCCAAAGGAAACAGATGTGTGGGCAGGGGTGTCACCAAATTCTGGGTCCCTGGGTACAAGGATTCACTGCAGGCCCCTGTGCTTTAACTATTGAAAAATAGCAGATATACAAGCTCACATGTGCTTTAATTATTGAAAAATAGCAGATATGCAAGCTCACATGTGCTTTAACTATTGAAAAATAGCAGATATGCAAGCTCACATGTGCTTTAACTATTGAAAAATAGCAGATATGCAAGCTCACATGTGCTTTAACTATTGAAAAATAGCAGATATGCAAGCTCACATGTGCTTTAACTATTGAAAAATAGCAGATATGCAAGCTCACATGTGCTTTAACTATTGAAAAATAGCAGATATGCAAGCTCACATGTGCTTTAACTATTGAAAAATAGCAGATATACAAGCTCACATGTGCTTTAACTATTGAAAAATAGCAGATATGCAAGCTCACATGTGCTTTAACTATTGAAAAATAGCAGATATGCAAGCTCACATGTGCTTTAACTATTGAAAAATAGCAGATATGCAAGCTCACATGTGCTTTAACTATTGAAAAATAGCAGATATACAAGCTCACATGTGCTTTAACTATTGAAAAATAGCAGATCTACAAGCTCACAGCGCGGCACAGCTGCGCTGTGAGCTTGTAGATCTGCTATTTTTGAAAAAATCATGAACATCTTTGGATATTTCAAATCCTTCTGAGGTTTTTTGAAAAAACCTATGTTTCTATGCCAGTGGAGCTCAAACCTTTTCATGTGAAGGACCCCCAAAATGGTATGTATTTGGCCACGGAACCCCATCTCAAAATATTGAGTTCCAGGGACCCCCCCCCCCCCCCCCCCCCCCCAGAAGCAAAATTTTAGTTACAAATGTTCGCTTAAAAAATGCATATTCAAAGATTTGCACACATTTTCACGACTTTTCAAAAATAGCAGATCTACAAGCTCGCAGCGCGGCACTCGGTGCCGCGCTGTGAGCTTGTATATCTGCTATTTTTCAATAGCTAAAGTATAAAATAATTAAGGCCCCTCCACCACCTTGGGCCCTAGTAACTCAGTACCACTTTCCTACCCCTTGTGACACCCCTGTGTGTGGGTCTACACCGGCTTTTGCCCAGAGATGAAAATCGAACCTCTGTTCGAAGTGGAGCTGTGTGTGTGTGTGTGTGTGTGTGTGTGTGTGTGTGTGTGGGGGGGTGTCTGGCCTGGCCTGAACAACAGCGCCCTCGTGTGGTCACAAAAGGTCCTGTAGGCTACAGACAGACAGACACGCAGACATACCCACACACACGGCCACGTATAGGGAGCTCCACACAGCTCCAAAAAAGGAAGAAGAAAAGAACAGGGGTGGCCCGGACCAGGCACTTGTAGCTCTAATGCAGTGGTTCTCAACCAGTGGGTCGGGACCCCCAGTGGGGTCCCAAAATTATTTTGGGGGGTTCCCAGGTCATTAACTTAATGGTTTCCCACTCAACAGTAAACAAACCAACATAACATTTAAGTAGAGGTATATGCACATTTCTCAAACCTTGTCAATCCTTCATCCTGGTGGAACATTATTTATTCTACCACTTTTTGTGGTCACATGTTCAAACACTGGATTCAGATTGGCTTAAAACAGTGGTAAATCAGTCAACAACCTTGAGATGGCTCAAGTTACAACTGTGTTTTCTTTCATTTATATGGTAAAAGTGGTAGAAAAGCAATGTAAATTGGTAAATGGCTTACTTTTTCCATAACAGGCCCTAGCTTATGCCACTAGAGCTTTTAGTTGGAGTGAGAGTGAACGCTGAAAATGACAGTCCTATTTTCGATGTTTTATAACAATGATTTTTTTTAACACACTACTGTACATGAGTAGTCTAAAAATTAAGGTGAAACACAACACATTTACTTCTATAAGGCCCAAACCTCATACAAAAGGATTGTCATGGAATGATTAATGATGAAGTTTCTTCTTTTGGAACAAACAAAACAGCAAAACATTATTGTATAAAACAAGAAAGAAAAAAGGTTTCCTAGTTGTTTTTCAGAGAAACTGAAAAATGACATCAGAAATTATTTGTCCACACTGAAAGTAGACAAAATATATTTGTATTGGTATGACCATGGCGATCCTCATAGACATGCCGCACGGCCCACAGGCCGCACGATGAACAGCGCTGCTCTATAGCAGAGGTTCCCAAACATTTGTCTCAGGGCACCGCATAAATATTTTTTTTAATCCGAGGCACCCCTACATTATAATTTTCACTCCCAGCACTTTATATTTATAGCATAGGCTATCGTTGTTGTCGGGTGGAAACCTAGTATGTCCAAAACCGTTCGTTTTGTATTTATCATCTATAAAATGTACTAAACTAGTGAAAACAGCAGATCTACCTCACGCTGTGTGCTTGTAGATCCTCTGTTTTCACTCGTTTTGTACGACAGTCTTGTATGATGAAGCAGGGCTTTGCTTTACCAAAATACGTACACATTTGAAACTTGGAGATACAAGGTTTCTGCCCGACAGTGGCGATATTTTGGTGATTATGTTGCGAGGAAAACGTTGAGATAACAGCCATTTTGGTTAGAAAATAACTTTGTACTTTTAAAATGATACCAAATATTTGTTTTCAAATAAACTCCAAATATTATCAAATTATCTCGCGGCACCCCAGGACTGCCGTCACGGCACCCCAGGGTGCCCCGTCACCCACTTTGAAAACCCCTGCTCTATAGCAATATATGATATACTAGCCTATACATTTCTCTTTTTTTTTTTTTTTTTTTTGCCAAAACGAATATCACTTAATATCTCCTTTAAATTAACAAGTAGATATTTTCTGTCATCTGCACATGGTAAATACAATAACAAGTTAATGGCATTGAATGAATGAGGCAGTCAATGTCATGGTTAAACTTCTTTAATGTTCTGCGGTGCATAATAGTCCGACATCAAACTGTAAATCTATAAAGCAGTGACGCCAACACATCTGGACATGCGTGTAGAACCAGCCTACTGTACTTTAAGGGTTAGAACCAGCCTACTGTACTTTAAGGGTCATTTATACTTGGTCCCGCGACTGTGTCGCGCATGCACCGGAAATAGCAGATCTACACGCTCACAACGGGGTCAAGCTGTGATGCGTTGTAAGCTTGTAGATCTGCTATTTTCTGGTGTGCCACACTGCGTGCAACAAGTATTATCGGGTCCTTTACAGTACCAGATGTTGCCCAGTCGTTGTATTACAACCATCAGTAAATAAAACACAGGACATGCAGATCCCACAAAAACTCTTAAAACTTGGCGTGAGTAATCATTAGAAAAAAAGTAATTTTCGTGGTGAACTACTCCTTTAAGTTAAAGCACATAAAGTAACGCAAACAGATGGTTTTCTGTACTGTGGATTTGTGATCCACACCACACATTTCCTTGTGAATTGAGTACAAAATGACCGTGTTTACATGTTATTTTTTGCGTTTTAAATCCTTTTAGTAGACCTTGTATCTGAACTGTGCTGTCCTGTGCTTTTCTAATAAAGAAGATCCACAGATCCATGTCCGTCCTTTTTCTTAATGATAGCAAAACCAACAAAGTTAAAGCGGCACAATGTAACTTTATTCTTCCACCCTGGATCTTCAAATCTTTATCATTGAGCTAATAGAGCCTGCCTGAGTGCCTGCTTGCTCTATAGGTGAGACATGACCTTTGACCTTTGTAAGTCAACAAGGAGGCAGCTGTTTGGAATATCAATTTCTAATCAACAGATACAGTATATCTCACAAATATGGATTTACGTCATGCTAAGGTAACTGCCCCCACGACCCAAACCTCTACCAAAGAGTTACTGCACTTTAAAAAGGTCCCACATGTGTAACGGTGTTACTCTGAATGTACTTCTGATCCGAAATCTGAAACGCAAAAAGCAAAGACAAAAATTCCTTACAAACAAGTAAACCAACACAGTAATATGGTTCTGCTTTGTGCTTTCACGTATAGCTGTTTAGACGTCGTTCTGACCACATACAACTGACTGATATCTGGTGTAACTGTTTAGACGTCGTTCTGACCACATACAACTGACTGATATCTGGTGAAAGAAGCTAGATTTATATCAGTGGTTCTCAACCTCTGGATCGGGGCCCGCACTTGGGACGTTTCAAAAGCGTTCAGGGCCCGCACCCATCTGGCCACTTAAAGGAATGACCTCCCCTCATCGTGTGTATGGAGCAGTGATGTGATGTTGAGAAGCTCCGGTGCGGTGGTACAGCAAAGGTGTTATAACCACACTCTCCCCTGGACGATGATGTGTACATTACAATTATAAAAATGAATCATATGTCATATGACCTTAAAGGAGTAGTTCACCCCCAAAATGTTTCTATTGATTACTCATGCCATGGAGACCTGAGCTCAATAATATATATATTTTTTTGTTTTAGTCACATTCCCAAGACAATACTTTACTTACAAAAACAATTACTGGACAAGAATGCATTTGGGTCTCCATCCGTAATCAATGGGAGTACATTTTCTATAATACATTTTTTGTCTTAGGAAAGCAAAACATACAAAACAAATATTACTGAACTCAAGTCTCCATGGGGTTAGTTAGTAATCAATAGAAAAAAGTCATTATGGGGGTGAACTACTCCTTTAATGTTATACTATCCTATCAATAAGTGTATTGTTTACTTGGGGGTCCTCACGACCCATGAAGTGGACCTCAGCCCACAGGTTGAGAATCTCTGATCTATATAATCTGATAAACTGACTGCAACCCATGAAAGCAGATCATTATTATTATTATTATTATTATGCATATAATCCATCATTTTCACACGTTTGGCTTTCAACCAAACACAACTTTTTTTTCCTCAACAAACAAACAAAAACAAACTCACACGATTTGAGTTGATTTGAGTTGCCAGCTTTAAAACACATGCAGAGTCTTTTTTCTATTAAGTACAAAGTGCAAAGTCACCAATAATTAATCAGGGATGACTGTATAGTGCTTTTCTTTCTTTTTTTTTTACACACAGCGTCCATGGAACGTACATTCAATATTTAATTTACAATTAATTGCACGGAACCGAAAGGAACAAATATATATAAGGAAAAGGGTCATAAAGCCGTTTCCCCAGACTGCACTAGAGAGTTTACGTGGTTATTATGTGTTATTCTACTGAGTATTGAAGGATTAGGTTGGTTTGTTGTTGTCATGCACCATCTAAACACGGTTTGCAGTAGGGGTGGGCAATATGGAAAAATACATTGCAATATTTTCCCAAGTTGTATCACGATACACGATCGTATCACGATTCTTTTTCACGTTGGTTATTTTTCAAGTTACTTGACAAGAACTAGACTCTCTGGGTTCCTTTTGGGAGGTCTAAATTGAACTTTACAAGTATGTAACTCTGACAGTATACAAATGAAACCAAATGGACCCCATTCGTATACTGTCAGAGTTAAGTGGAGACCTTGACATTTTAAAGTTTGAGAACTGATGATTTTGACCAAAATGCAGGTTTAAATTGAATTCTGCAATGAATCTCTGTATTAACGATTAAACAGGGTTTTTTACAAGGCTCCCTCAATCGTATCACGATATATACGATATCTCTGAAAAGGCATATCATGGAGACATTGTATTGTGGAGACATTGTATCGTCTCAACGATAATTATCACCATATCGCCCACCCCTCGTTTGCAGTGAAAAGCTGCCTGGTGGCGGAGTGAACATCGCCTCTGAAGGCATGACGGCTGTGGAGTCTTCATTTTAGCTAGCAGCGCTAACAGCGCTAACAGCGCTAGCTGATGCTGATGTGAAAAGCCAGTCATGGCGTATAATACTGTCATCTATAAAATTTAAATAAAACATGTGCTCTTCCTTCCTTTTTTAAAATAAAAATAAAAAATAAAATAAAGTAATTAACTCTTTTACTGCCACAGAATTGAACAAAAAGCTCCATCCACTGCCAGAATTGTCGCTCATCTTTGAAGGCCTACTGGAGAAATTTGGTTTCGACTATAAAGACAACAATTATATGGCAACGTAGAATAGAATGTCTACTTTGCAACAGAAAAAGATTTCGAGCTTTTATCTTGTTCTGTTCATTAGCTAGAAGCTGCAGAATGTGGCCTAAAAACAGCTCTTTGAGAACATAAAGCTGAGAAAAATGCATTTTTGTGAAGAATACATTTTCAGGCAGAAATCTCTCTTTAGCCTTTTATTGTTGGCTTCAGTAACATCACACCTATGATCAGTGGTTGTTTACAAACAAATTCAAAAAAATAAAAACAAGAAAAAGTGTCTTTTTACACACTTTTAGTGTGTAAGAGAAGTAAGAGCAGTAGTAAGAGCAGTGCAGAACATTGACACAGTGACATGAGCTTCAGCCTGAATCCTGCTTCAGCTTTCAGGGTTCTCTTTATCTCACTGTGACACTACATGTCTACAGAGTGTATATGTGTGTGTGCGTGCGTGCGTGCGTGCGTGCGTGCGTGCGTGTGTGTCATTCAGCCTGCACAGGGCCTGGGGCTCCATTCTGTTTCACTCCAGCCAGGCTCCTCCGGAAGGGCTCCACCGGGTCTGCTGAACTCGTACACGAGCCCATGGTCGATCTGTAAATTATACAAATACATAATTACTATAAAATACATGAAAAATAGTACACCTTCAAGCTCACAACGCGTCACAGCAGAATGCGTGACGCCCTCTCTCTCACACACACACACACACACACACACACACACACACACACACACACACATCCTTGTGTGACTCGTACACGAGCCCATGGTCGATCTGTAAATTATACAAATACATAATTACTATAAAATACATGAAAAATAGTACACCTTCAAGCTCACAACGCGTCACAGCAGAATGCGTGGAGGTTGGGGGCCTACTATTTTCATCAAAAGGCTGTTTTAGAAATGTCAACCCCTGCCTCTCTAACATTCTATGCACTTCCTGCTTACCACACAAATATATATATATATATATATATATATATATATATATATATATATATATAGTAATTATGTAAAAACAGCATTCATGGTCTGGAGAGGGCACTTTTTACAGATGGATAAAAGGGCAGGGGCTCAAGCCCCCTTTGATGTCTATGTGAGCATGTGCATGGTGCTAAGTCTGATTTACAGAAAAAAGTTTGTTTTTTCTTTACCTATCCTTGTCCTTGGACGACCACGATGTGGAAATGAAGAAGTAGGCTCATCATCATCGTCGACTCATCATCTAAAATCATAGCCAGGAAAATATCAAATAGTTTATATCTAAACAAATCAATTTACAATTTTGACATTTAGCAAATGACTTACAATAAGTTCATATATAACATAAAATGCAGTTATAGTAAATAGTTACCATGCATTTACTGTCACAGTGAAATTCCCTTTATACCCTGTATACCTATATAAAATGTCACAATGCAACATAGCTCTGTTTACACAAAGCTGTACTCCCTCCAACTATGTTCCCCATTTTCAACAGTTTTTATTTGTAACACTTGCTTTGGCAATGTAAACGTATGTTTTCTCATGCCAATAAAGCTCCTTTGAATTGAACTGAAAAGCTACATCATCAGCTACTGATGATGATGATGATGATGACGATAAAAAGAAACCTCTCCCTCTCTCTCACACACACACGCATCGTACGCACGCACACACAAACTAAGCCAATAAATCCTAAATTCCCATCAAATAATCTTAGTAGGCTGTGCAGTGCACGTACACTACACGCGGTACGTGCACGCGCGTGATAGGAACTCCACGTGTGTCCTGAGTAGCGACAAAAACAAACAAAGCACGTGGATCCTAACTGCTTGGATCAAGTTACTGATCCGGTCCGGATACGGAAACATTTCTTGCATGTATGTGTACGTGTAAATAGCCGGATGCAGTAGGCGGGCTCTAGACCGGATCCCAATGTCGGAGTGGCAACACGTCGCAATGGAAAACCGTTACCCACTGACCATCCCCCCATCCCAGGCTTCCAGTTCCACACGGATGCTCTGTTATCACACAGTATACAACTATATACAGTATACAACTATACAATACATACATGCACTGGATTGGAAGTCTTACTTTGGACAGTAGAATCGTGGCCTCTGTTCTCCGAGGGGTCTCTACGCGGAAGCCATTCTTCATTGGCCAAATCGCCCAGTTTGTCCGTCTTTTCGCGGCGGTACATGGGTCTCTGCTGCTGCGGCGATGTGAGCCCCCGGGCGGGGGGATCCATCCTACACGGGGGTCGAGCTCCGTCGGGATCGGTTTCCACAATATCACGAGGCTCTTGATCCATTTTTGGACCCCGGTTCTTCGCGACTGGCACCATCTTAGTCTGGGATCGCTTCCAATTTCGGGCTTTTGATCCGGTCGGGAGCGGATGACGTCCTACGTTCTTCAATCTTTTTATCTTCAATAACAATGGCTACAGTGATCTTTTTCTCTTCTTCATCATCATTATCATCATCATCATCGTCATCATCACGACCACCACCACCATGGGCGCTGGTCCTGGGTCACCAACACGGGTAGGTTGTGTAATCCTAATTCTAACAAAGTTTATTTCTATCGGTCAGGGGGGGTTGGGTCGCACTTCGGCGGAATGATACCAGCAAGTTGAGGCTGAGTTGGCCTAATACATCTCAATATTCTAGTACTGCTAAATACTACTACCTACTACAATTACTATACTACTAATACTATAAAACAACTGATTTCCGACAAAATGATCGCTTTTACCAACGTTTCTCTCTCTCTTTCTCTACTAACAGCCCGATGCATAAAACAATATAGTCCCTCAATGCTGCTAGCAGCTAGCAGTGGCGTCAGTTCAGAACAAGCTAAGGTATGGCAACATGACTGGTGTCTGGTGAAGACACCAGTCATGTTGCCATACCTTAGCAACAGGCACGATGAAAAGTACATTTTTATTATTTCCCCCTGTCAAGGTATGGCAGCTGCATACCCCTGCCATACCCAATTGACGCCCCTGGCAGCTAGTCGCTCTGGGCAGGCGGAGCCAGGACAGTCTGTTTACTTTTTTTTTTATGAAAGGTTTCCGGCTGTCCTCAAAATGACACAGACGACCAATTATGCATTCAAAAGTTGCGCAAGGACGACTTTTATCATAATCCATAAAAAACATCAAACGAACGAACGGGCGTATTGGCACAGACGTCCCTGGAGGATTGGGGCGAACAGGAACGTTCAAAGCAGTATAAGAGTTAAAAAGACTATCAGTCACCTGAAGCAGGGACGTGTGTCTAATGCGGTTAAATTATATCTGAATTTCATATTCATACAGGATAAATATGAATGGGATAAAAGTGTCTGATAAAATATCGAATCGAGCTGTTTGGGGTTGCACACAGAGGGCTCTATTGTCATCCATGCCTCACCCCTTATGCCTAAAATTGTATCCATTGTTCACTATTTTGAAAAACTGTTTTACATATTTCAAATAGCTGATCTACAAGCTCACAACGTGTCGATATACATGTACCGTAGATAAAGTATTTTAAAATGTTTTTCAAAATAGCAAAACAAAAGAAAGACAACAAAATCGTCGAAAATTGAAGAAAATATATCTCAAAAGCCCAAAAGGACGTTTAAAATGAATCCCATAAGTGGTTTAAAGTGAAATAGTCATTTAAATGCTGATCCTGACTTCATAACTATGCCTCTCACTGCCATAGACCATGTGGCTTCACAGTCACCTCAAAACCCACCCAAAGAAGAAGTACAAGTCATAGCCTACCACCATAAATGTGCACGTGTGCATTAGTGGTGTGTACAGTACGTATGTGTATGTGTGTGTGTGTGTGTGTGTGTGTGTGTGTGTGTGTGTGTGTGTGTGTGTGTGTGTGTGCGTGCGTGCGCGTGTACGTTGCTGGGACAGTTCAGTGTGTGACGTGTGTCACCGGGAGCAAACAAGGCCAGAGGGATCAGAATATGGGGACTGCCCAAAAGTCCTACATCTCATTAGTCCTACATCTCATTAGTCCTACATCTCATTAGTCCTACATCTCATTAGTCCTAATTTGGTTAGGGTTAGGTTTAGGCATAGTTTTAATGAGGTTAGGGTTAGGTTTAGGTTTAGGCATAGTACTTTCACCAGGTTAACATCACCAGATTCGGACTAATGGGAATAAGTAGGGACAATGAAATGTCGGACCAATGCCATGGCACCCTGATAAATCCCTCCATCTGGTCCATCCCTGCTCTTACAGATCTGATAAATCCCTCCATCTGGTCCATCCCTGCTCTTACAGATCTGATAAATCCCTCCATCTGGTCCATCCCTGCTCCTACAGATCTGATATATTCGGTAACATGGCATTGGTCCGACATTTCATTGTTCCTGGAGGGATTTATCAGATCTGTAAGAGCAGGGATGGACCAAATAAAGGGATTCATCAGATCTGTAAGAGCAGGGATGGACCAATTGAAGAGTAGCTCTTTTCTCCTCTTCCTCCTCCTCCTCCTTGTTCCTCTCCTTCCTCTTCATCAGTGGTCCTCAAACCTTTTAATTTCCGGTACTTCTCAGTGGTCCACTGCCATCCCATTCCCCTCTGACCTCTTTTAGTGGTGGTAGGTTCTAGATCTCAGTATGGTGGTAGGTTCTGGTCTCAGTATGGTGGTAGGTTCTGGGTCTCAGCATGGTGGTAGGTTCTGGTCTCAGTATGGTGGTAGGTTCTGGGTCTCAGCATGGTGGTAGGTTCTGGTCTCAGTATGGTGGTAGGTTCTGGGTCTCAGTATGGTGGTAGGTTCTGGGTCTCAGTATGGTGCAGGGTCTCAGTATGGTGGTAGGTTCTGGGTCTCAGTATGGTGCAGGGTCTCAGTATGGTGGTAGGTTCTGGGTCTCAGTATGGTGGTAGGTTCTGGGTCTCAGTATGGTGGTAGGTTCTGGGTCTCAGTATGGTGGTAGGTTCTGGGTCTCAGTATGGTGGTAGGTTCTGGGTGTCAGTATGGTGGTAGGTTCTGGTCTCAGTATGGTGGTAGGTTCTGGGTGTCAGTATGGTGGTAGGTTCTGGTCTCAGTATGGTGGTAGGTTCTGGGTCTCAGTATGGTGGTAGGTTCTGGTCTCAGTATGGTGGAGGGTCTCAGTATGGTGGTAGGTTCTGGGTCTCAGTATGGTGGTAGGTTCTGGTCTCAGCATGGTGGAGGGTCTCAGTATGGTGGTAGGTTCTGGGTCTCAGTATGGTGGTAGGTTCTGGGTCTCAGTATGGTGGTAGGTTCTGGGTCTCAGTATGGTGGAGGGTCTCAGCATGGTGGTAGGTTCTGGGTCTCAGTATGGTGGTAGGTTCTGGGTCTCAGTATGGTGGTAGGTTCTGGGTCTCAGTATGGTGGACGGTCTCAGTATGGTGGTAGGTTCTGGGTCTCAGTATGGTGGTAGGTTCTGGGTCTCAGTATGGTGGTAGGTTCTGGTCTCAGTATGGTGGTAGGTTCTGGGTCTCAGTATGGTGGTAGGTTCTGGTCTCAGTATGGTGGAGGGTCTCAGTATGGTGGTAGGTTCTGGGTCTCAGTATGGTGGTAGGTACTGGTCTCAGCATGGTGGAGGGTCTCAGTATGGTGGTAGGTTCTGGGTCTCAGTATGGTGGTAGGTTCTGGGTCTCAGCATGGTGGAGGGTCTCAGCATGGTGGAGGGTCTCAGTATGGTGGTAGGTTCTGGGTCTCAGTATGGTGGTAGGTTCTGGGTCTCAGTATGGTGGAGGGTCTCAGTATGGTGGTAGGTTCTGGGTCTCAGCATGGTGCAGGGTCTCAGTATGGTGGTAGGTTCTAAGGTCTCAGTATGGTGGTAGGTTCTGGGTCTCAGTATGGTGGTAGGTTCTGGGTCTCAGTATGGTGCAGGGTCTCAGTATGGTGGTAGGTTCTGGGTCTCAGTATGGTGGTAGGTTCTGGGTCTCAGCGTGATGGAGGGTCTCAGTATGGTGGTTGTGGTTGTGGTGGTTCTGCGAGGCGGGCAGCAGGCGGCTGACGTGCCCGATGCCCTTGGTCACTCCCTCTCTGAACAGCAGCTTGGCACCCAGGCGGAGGTACTCTGGGTGCTTGATGAAGCAGAAGCGAACCACCGCCCGCTCCCCGGTACGAAGCTCCTCCTGAGAGAGATATAATAGAAACACAACATGAACCACCGAACCTGCTTTGTTCCCTATGGAGACACAAAGAACCTGCTTTGTTCCCTATGGAGACACAAAGAACCTGCTTTGTTCCCTATGGAGACACAAAGAACCTGCTTTGTTCCCTATGGAGACACAAAGAACCTGCTTTGTTCCCTATGGAGACACAAATAACCTGTTTTGTTCCCTATGGAGACACAAAGAACCTGCTTTGTTCCCTATGGAGACACAAATAACCTGTTTTGTTCCCTATGGAGACACAAAGAGCCTGCTTTGTTCCCTATGGAGACACAAATAACCTGTTTTGTTCCCTATGGAGACACAAATAGCCTGCTTTGTTCCCTATGGAGACACAAATAACCTGTTTTGTTCCCTATGGAGACACAAAGAGCCTGCTTTGTTCCCTATGGAGACACAAATAACCTGTTTTGTTCCCTATGGAGACACAAAGAGCCTGCTTTGTTCCCTATGGAGACACAAAGAACCTGTTTTGTTCCCTATGGAGACACAAAGATCCTGCTTTGTTCCCTATGGAGACACAAAGAGCCTGCTTTGTTCCCTATGGAGACACAAAGGGCTCAGTTTTGATTGAAGACCAGCTCTTATGCCTTAACTCAAAGGGCCCGTCCATACTGTCTCCGATCATCAAACTTTTCATCCAGAAAAGGTCTGGTTTAACTACAAAATGACGTCACTCGCATCTTCTGAAAAGCATGACCCCGAATTAGATTACAGAAAGCTGCATGTCTGAAAGTCGGAACTCTCCGCCGACAATAGCGAATTGCTATTGATGATATCCTCCGTATACTGTAGTACTGTGTTCTATCCGTCTGTCATTCATAAAGGGTTCCTATGTAAATAAGCCGAAAGGCTTTCTTGGATCTCCTTTTAGTTGACCTTGTACCAGTGAACTGTACTGTCATGAAACTGTAGCTTTTGCTATGAAAATGTCTAATAAAGTCTTCAATCAAAACAATCAATCTTCAATCAATCAATCCAAACCAGGCCAACCCAGTCCAGACTGACCTTCCCGTGGAGACCCTCCACGGTGGCGGTCTGCCGGACGTTGCCCACGTGCACGGTGACCTGTGACCCCGTGCGGAAGGTCTTGGCGTGGAACAGCAGCACGATGGCCGCCTCAAACCGACGGCAGATGGTAGGATTCATCTTAGGACTGACCATCACCATGCCCTGAACACACACACACACACACACACACACACACTCACACACACACACACACACACACACACACACACACACACACACACACACAGTTTTGTACTTTTTTTTCCTGTTTTGTATGTGTCTATGGAGTTAACATTACTCTAATACAGTGGTTCTCAACCTTTTCAGGCCATGACCCCCAAAATAATCATATTTTACCTGGAGACCCCCCCGCCCTGCACAAGCACTTGGAATTGTAGGAGTTAGCATTAGATTAGTTTGACTCAATCTGTTTGAATGTGAAAATCAAAGCAATGCAAGGCGTTGGAAGCACGTAGATCTGTTTCTGCCTCTAATATTTGACAATTTGGCCAATGTTTGACCAAAAGTACTAAAAAGTCCTTCATTTGTCACTTTAGAAATGTGCAGATACCATGTATAGTATACTCCTATACTGTATGTTGGTCTGTTTACTGTTGAGTGAAACAATGTTAACATTGTGCTTAACAATTTTGCTGCCATTTTAAACATAGCTGTAGTAAGCAGCTGCCAAATTGTCCTTACCTTTTAACGTGGGCACGCGCACGCATCGTGCACAATCTGTGCGCGACTCATCTAGTAGACGCGTAGACTCGGTGACAGCTTTCGAATAAAAAAAAACCCATTGAAATAGACATATCCGTTGCCACGCTGTATCTCTGCTTATCCGCCAGTGTTTACATGAAAAAACATTGAAAAAAGCCAGATGTGCGCTATGGTAACACGTGGACACGTTCGCGCACAAAACCCATGATATGTGCGGGGATCATAATCCAGGCGTGTAGAGACTGGATCAAAGTTTCCAAACGCAAAAATCGGATTGAAAAACGAGCTTTCCATCGCAGAGTAGCTTCCTCTACTATTACAATGTAAACCAATGGAGGCGGGACTATGGCCCAGGCTCAGACTGGATACGGAAAACTAGATCCGGTCCAGACCGGAAATACGGCAGGATACAGTTAGGGGGCGGGCCTAAGACTCCGAAGCGGCCATATACAGCGATCATACTTTTAATTGTTTCATAATGATTAAAGCTAATTAAATTTCCGGGAGCAACGTGCATCGCAAAGAGGTACAGCGGGAAATCAACGGTTTCGACGGGGATCGCAGAGTATGAGTTAATATCTGGGGACCCCCCAAAATAATTTGGGGACCCCCCTGGCCTTCCCTGTGTATTTTTGGTTTCTTACTGAAAGCTGAAAGCAAAAGGCCTGATCTAAAAACACTGAGTAAATGACATCATAAAATCATCCCCTCCCCTTTTAATACATACACTAAACACCACACCCCAAACATGTGTGGCAAGGAAATAATTGTGGAGAAAAGGGTTTAACCCATTCAGAACGGGTACACATTATTGTGTATCATTATTTTATGCTTTAACTATTGAAAAATAGCAGATATACAAGCTCACAGCGCGGCACCGAGTGCCGCGCTGTGAGCTTGTAGATCTGCTATTTGTCACTTGTTAAAGCGTTCAATAAGTCTAGGCCTGAATGGGTTTAAAAGCAGAAGTTGTTCCCACCTTGCGTAGCAGCGAGCGGTCAAAGCTCCCCAGGGCAAGGGTGGCGGCCTGCCCCGCCCTCAGCACCCTGCAGGCTGAGCGGTTCCTCTGGATGCTGGACACCTTCAGACGCAGGAAACGACCCTCCTCCGTGGGGCCCACCACCAGCCGGTCCCCTTCACGACACACCCCACTGGAACATACATACTGTAAGGTTAACCTCCACCGTGGGGCCCACCACCAGGCGGTCCCCTTCACGACACACACCACTGGAACACAGGAAATATAAGGTTAACCTCCTCTGTGGGGCCCACCACTAGTAAGATTAACCTCCTCCGTGGGGCCCACCACCAGGCGGTCCCCTTCACGACACACCCCACTGGAACACAGGAAATATAAGGTTAACCTCCTCCGTGGGGCCCACCACCAGTAAGATTAACCTCCACCGTGGGGCCCACCACCAGGCGGCCCCCTTCACGACACACACCACTGGATTATTATTACAAAACATAAAACCACTTAAACCCATCAATATTTCATCCATTAGAAAATAGCCGATCTACAAGCTCACAATGCGTTGCGAAGCGACCCATTGTGAGCTTGTAGATCTGCTAGTATTGCCAGTATTACTTACTGGCAAGTATTTCATACAGCTTTGGGTCCAGAAATGCGAACTAACACTTTAAGTGCTTCTTGATTATCTATCAAAAAAGTAATTGATAGAATAATATATATTTTTTTAAATGTCTCTGTCTTCTACTTCACGATAAATGTTTCATGTTTATTTTCAATGCTTTGTTCCAGAGCTGTGAGGAGAGTCACTGACCTGTACAACGTTCCTCCAACCACTGTCCCCACATCTGGCACAGAGTAGATCTCATCCACCTAGAACACACACACACACACACACACACACACACACACACACACACACACACACACACACACACACACACACACACACACACACACACACACACACACACACACACACACACACACACACACACACACAGCCCTGTTTCATCATACAAGACCGGCGCAAAAAACAAGTGAAAATAGCCGATCTACAAGCACACAACAACTCGCGGTGCGAGGCGTTGTGTGCGTGTAGATCTGCTATTTTCACTATTTAAATACATTTTTAAAAATTATAAATAAAAAAAACGAATGATTTTAGACATACAGTACAAGGTTTGCACCAGACAGATATAGTGTGCTCCCCCACTCACCCAGTGAGAATTATCTAATGTAATCCTGGGCGCTAGACTCCTTCTGCCAACCTGGGGAGAGCAACGGACTGACCTCAATGCTTCCTTCTATGTATGAGGAGTCTAAAGAGGAGCACACACTGGATGCGAACGGCTGCGCAGCCGTCGCGTCGCGGTATCGACTCACATGAAGTGCCGCACGGTAACCCCAATGCAGCGCGCTGCCACACAGCACATCCATTTCCCCGGTGGGGAGAACCATGGGAGAACATGTTCACCGCGCGGCAACGCTGGAAAAATAGAACAGCGGTGTATCGGCACGGCAGTCGAGGCGGCAGACCCGCGACTGCGCGCGTCTGACGGCACCGGTGTGGGTTAGTTCATTGAAAATAATGGGGTTGTATGTTTTGACGCGCCGCTTCCGCGTCGCCTCCGCGTCGCCTCCGCGTCCAGTGTGTGTTCCCCTTAAGCCGCTTCTTTTCACCTGACAGGGGAGAGATTCCCCAGCTGGACATAGCACGTGGAAGGAACACGTTATTCCAACGTGTGTGTGTGTGTGCGTGTGCGTGTGCGTGTGTGTGCGTGTGTGTGTGTGTGTGTGTGTGTGTGAGAGACAGAGAGAGAGAGAGAGAGAGAGAGAGAGAGAGAGTGTGTGTGTGTGTGTGTATGAGAGACAGAGAGAGAGTGAGAGAGTGTGCGTGCGTGCATGCGTGTGTGTGTGTGTGTGTGTGTGTGTGTGTGTGTGTGTGTGTGTGTGTGTGTGTGATGTGTGTGTGTGTGTGTGTGTGTGTGTGTGTGCGTGCGTGCGTGCGTGCGTGTGTGTGTGTGCATGTGTGCATGTACCTGGAACTCGGTCATCTGCTGCATCAGCTCCTCCTGCTCCTTGCTGTTGCTCAGAGGAGGAAGGATGTTGAGGAAGACCTTCAGAAGGTCCAGACTGTCCCCACACACACTGGAGAGGAGGAAGATGGGGGTCACACTGCACACACACACACACACACACACACACACACACACACACACACACACACACACACACACACACACACACACAGGTACACTTACAAAACATCTAGGTAATTCAATAACACGTCTATTGGTCTTTTCATTCTTTAATATTAAACAGCCGCCTCCCCTACACCGGAGTTTATGCAGGGACTCAATTTCCCAAGATGCATCGGGGAGAAAACGGAACCAGGAATTCATGGCCACCGTTCGTTAAAAGCAATGAATGCTCTGCAGTAAAATGGCTTCATCTCGGAATCTATCGCCAGATCAACCTTGATTGTCGGGAAACGCTTTTTTTCACCAGGCCGTAACTAAGCGATGGACAGTCGCGTTAACAGATTTTCTTTTCTGTCTTCATGGTGTCTTCTTTCATGAAAGAAGACATGTTCTTTGATGATACAACAGCGTGAATTTACACTGTCTCTCTCTACATGTACCTGTCTGTCTGTGTGAACTGTCTGGGGTGGCATAGCTCAGGGGTAGAGAAACCGTCATTAGAGCACGGAGGGTTCCCATAGGGTTCCCAGTTTGAATCCGCACTCCCCCAGAGTTAGTGTGGTAGAGTCCTTGAGCAAGACTCTGAACCCCTAGTTGCTCCTGATGAGCAGGTTGGTGCCTTGCATGGTTCCTCCACCATCAGAGTATGCATGTGTGTGTGAAAAGGTGATTGTAATGCACAAACTATGTAGAGCGCCTTGGATAAAAGTGCTGTATAAATGCACCTCTCACCTACGTACCTGTCTGTCTGTGTGAACTGCTGTGCAGCGGTGACAGCGTCGTCGGGTCCAGAGATGACCATGGCACCTTGTTACAGCCGGGCTGTTTGAGCAGCCTCTCCAGCTGCCGCAGGGTCCTCTCCACCGTGGCCCGCCCACACAGGTCCACCTTACTGACCACCATGAAGAGAGGGACCTTCAGGGCCATGGCCAGTCCCACATGCTCTCTGGTGGTCCCCACTACATGGAGGGAGAGAGAGAGAGAGAGAGAGAGAGAGAGAGAGAGAGAGAGAGAAGAGAGAGAGAGAGAGAGAGAGAGAGAGAGAGAGGAGAGGAGAGAGAGAGAGAGAGAGAGAAGAGAGAGCGAGAGAGAGAGGGGAGGAGAGAGAGAGAGATTAGACCATGGAGAGAGAGAGAGAGCGATTAGAGCATGAAGAGAGGCACCTTCAGGGCCATGGCCAGACCCACATGCTCCCTGGTTGTCCCCGCTTAATGCAGGGAGAGAGAGAGAGAGAGAGAGAGAGAGAGAGAGAGAGAGAGAGAGAGAGCGAGAGAGAGAGGGAGGGAGAGAGAGAGAGAGAGATTAGACATCGGAGAGAGAGAGAGAGCGATTAGAGCATGAAGAGAGGACCTTCAGGGCCATGGCCAGACCCACATGCTCTCTGGTGGTCCCCGCTTAATGGAGAGAGAGAGAGAGAGAGAGAGAGAGAGAGAGAGAGAGAGAGAGAGAGAGAGAGAGCGAGAGAGAGGGAGGGAGAGAGAGAGAGAGATTAGACCATGGAGAGAGAGAGAGAGCGATTAGAGCATGAAGAGAGGGACCTTCAGGGCCATGGCCAGACCCACATGCTCTCTGGTGGTCCCCGCGTAATGGAGAGAGAGAGAGAGAGAGAGAGAGAGAGAGAGAGAGAGAGAGAGAGAGAGAGAGAGAGAGAGAGAGCGAGAGAGAGGGAGGGAGAGAGAGAGAGAGATTAGACCATGGAGAGAGAGAGAGAGCGATTAGAGCATGAAGAGAGGGACCTTCAGGGCCATGGCCAGACCCACATGCTCTCTGGTGGTCCCCGCTGAATGGAGGGAGAGAGAGAGAGAGAGAGAGAGAGAGAGAGAGAGAGAGAGATTAGACCATGAAGAGAGGGACCTTCAGGGCCATGGCCAGACCCACATGCTCTCTGGTGGTCCCCGCTTAATGGAGAGAGAGAGAGAGGAGAGAGAGAGAGAGAGAGAGAGAGAGAGAGAGAGAGAGAGATTAGACCATGAACAGAGGCACCTTCAGGGCCATGGCCAGACCCACATGCCTGGTATTTGTTAAAAAAATCAAACCTCGGTTCGAAGTGGAGCGGTGAATTTGAGCAGCTGTACCCTATGTGAGTGAGTGAGTGAGTGTAAACTGTGCCTGTGAGTGAGTGGTGAGTGTGCCTGGCCTGCACAAAACAGCGCCCCTCCTTTAACTAGTGTGTTGTGTGTGGCCACTCAAGGTATTGCCCAGGCTACGGACACGGCCAGCCAGCCAGCCAGCCACCCAGCCAGCCACCCAGCCAGCCACCCAGCCACATACCCACGGATATACCTGTTCATTGGGAGCGCTTTCACCGCTCCAAAAATGGCTGTTAGTAAGGGAAAGATAGCCTCATGCTGACCAATCTGGGAACTAAATCATTTCCAATATCTTTCTTCACAAATGTGTTCATAAAGGTGTCTACTATCACCTCTGAACTTTCTCAATCACTACTCCCTCTGGAAACTTTGTGGGAGCCAATCAAAGTTGGGGGTATCGGGATAACCTGAGCCTGGGATTAAAGGGGAAACAATTAAAAATGTCCAATATGAGTGTAGGAGGTGTGTAATTAGGGTATGTTTGGGCTGCTGAATCCATTCCAACCATTCGTTTTCAGTTAAAATGACTCCTTCTCCATAAAATAGGCCTAATTGGCTAAGGCTTAGCCAATCATGTCATTCGAGTTCACCTGTGCCCTGTTCGTCCCTGTTTTAAACCCTGTGTTTGAGTGTTCCTTGTCAAATTGTGTCATGTTATCCTGTGTGTCATGATGTGTGCTTACCCACCTGATCTTGAATAGTTTTCATGAATTCAAACCCTACTCCAACCATTTTTTATTTCAAATATTATATGTCTCATGGACATACAAAAGTAAGCATGGTCTATTGTATGGCCAAGGAGTCATTCAGCAGCCCCAACATACCCTAATTACACACCTCATACGCTCATATTGACAATATTTAAATTTTTACCCCTTTAATCCCAGGCCCTCGGGATACCCCCAACTTTGATTGGCTCCCACAAAGTTTCCAGAGGGAGTTGTGATTGAGAAAGCTCAGAGGTGATAGTAGACACCTTTATGAACACATTTGTGAAGAAAGATATTGGAAATGATTTAGTTCCCAGATTGGTCCAGCATGAGGCTTACTTTCCCTTACTATGTGTGATCTGAGTGTTGTTGTAGGGAGGTGGGATGAGGGGGTCCACAGCTCAGATGGTTCACAACCACTGCTCCTAGTGCATTAGTTCTCAACCTTTTCCATGTCAAGGACCCCCGAATCAGCAAACTGTATTTGGCAGCAAACCCCCGCAAACCAGGGTTTAGTGCCTGCCAGCAAGGGACTTCTTTTCTTTTATAATTTAGACAGTAATTGTGTGGCTCAGTTACCTAAAATGCCAATTAAATACATCTAATTTCCAGATTGTAACAATACAATGTGGGTCCAAGTCCAAGGGAGTTTCACAGTCAGTGCAAGGCTGGCAGCTACTGTGGAACTAGAACTATTCAAGACATGTCTGACCTCTAGTGGTTAAACACAGCATTATTGTTGTCTTATGGTTCACAGTTCTCTAGCTTAACTACTTTTGAAAATCTTGAAAGTGTGAATTTTGTAGAATCGTCCCCGGGTCTTAATGAGCTATTAAAGGAGCTATAGTCAACTTTTTCATTGTAGGTGTACATCCTAGTCTACAGACTAGGATGTAAACAAAGTACGGGCCCTGTAAATGTAAACAAAGGGCCAAAATGATTATTTTATCATTATTTTACGCTTTTTGTGGTCATTTTTTAATTGAAACACATATATGAAGCTTATTTTTTTATAAAATATTTTCGAAACATTATTTTTATTTTAGCATCCGTTTTTCAAGAAAAAGTTGACTATAGCTCCTTTAAATACACCGACATGATGTCGTGTTGATGAATTGAGTACAAAGGACCCAAATGGAAACAAGCCATAGTGCTTTCTTGGGTTGAACATCCTGTTAACAGACCTTGCTTTCTTTTTCTTTTGCAAACTGCTAATAAAGTATTCACTCAATCAATCAGAAAATCAATACACAGACATAATGATGGCTTTAACACATACAGTGTCATGCCAGATTTTTATGAATTTATCGTGTAACTTCTGCCAGTGTTTTCAGTGTTTTTACCGTGTTTGCCGAGGGCCTTTCTGTGCCTTTGTGGCCCAGGCTCCAGTACACAGCGAGTGTGAAAGGACTAATGGGCGCTGTGAACCAGAGGAAAGGACTAATGGGCGCTGTGAACCAGAGGAAAGCGTATATTTTTCTGCAGAAGAATAACTGAACCTTATGGAGAAGTGTGATGGAACAAGATGAGCCGAGTGCTTCAGAGGTTTGGCAGCAGGGTGATATCTCCAGTCCTGTGGTGTCTGAGGTGCTCGAAGTTAATATAGAGTTACATCAGCAAGGGCTCCCATCAACGGAAGTTCTTCAAGCACACTCACAAGCCAAGGAACAGCTAAAAAGCCTTTATTTAGCTTGGGCTATTACATATTAAACTAGACCAGGTCAACCTGGTTGTGCCAGACCCCGGTTCTGCCAACCCCCTGTCTGTCATCATCATTTATGACATCATGCCTTTTGTAGGCATGTCATCATCATGTCATCATCATATATACCCTTTATATAGAAAACCCGGACAGACCGACATTTGCTTATGTAGGCCTACCCATTTCATGGGTCTGGCAAAAAACAATAAAAGGCCACTAACGCCGACCGGTTTCAACACAATGTCTTCTTCAGGGCGTGGCTATAAGGGGATGCTATAAGGGGATGTCCTCTTATACATCTTTGTGACTAAGGGAACCAATCATGACAGGCACCTATACATCTAATCAGGCTCAGTGTAAGCAAAATAACACCATATACATAGTAGGTATTGTGTCTTTTCATTCATATTGCCCACCTATAAACCTACAATATAGACATATAGTGTCAAATAACATTACTCATAATTTCAATATGTAGTAGACAAATAATTCACCTATTTACAACAATGGTTTAAAATCAATTTCCTCAATTAGACCTGGATATACCATGGCGTCAAAAGTAAATATCCAGTACTTATGGAGAAGTGCTTTTCACTTCTGGGTTATCTCTGCATGCATTCGTCTCCTAGCAACCGAGGATAGCTCTTACAGTAGAGAACAGCGATATTCATAAGCTCATATTAAAAAGACCCAAAAACTGAGATCTCTGTTTTTTTCTGCATGAAATGTGTTAATAAACGTACCTATCCCGGTGTTGGCGCTGACCACCAGCATGGCGAAGTCTGGGCAGTAGCTGGTGAGACCGAAGATGGTGGTCTTCAGGTACTTGTGGTGTCCTGCCAGGTCGATGAAGGTGATCATCTTAGACGAGCTCTCACAGATCTCCTCCGCCGTCCGAGAGTCGCTGTAGTTCACCACCTGAAAGAGGAAAACATTGTAGTTTACCACCTGAGAGAGGAAAACATTGTAGTTTACCACCTGGAGGGAGTGGAAAAACACATCTGTAGTTCAACACCTGGTGGGAGTGGAAAAACAAAAAAGTAAAAAGTAAAACAGTAAAGGGCCAAGGCCCTTTCTCACTGGGCATGATAACGATTTAAAAAAAAACACGTTTTTAGTTGAAGTGGATGGCAGCGTCCACACCACAACACAACAATAAAGCCATCATCATTGATGTGAACGCAGACATATCGCTATATTTATCGCGTCTGGGGTGGTAATGACACTTAACTCAACACCTGAGAGAGGAAAACAACATCTGTAATTCACCTGTGAGTGGAAAACACGTGCATGCGTGTGTGCGTGTGTGCAAAAATGTTAACATTTCAGAAGAAAATTCAATGCAAAATTCTACCATTTTTCTAAATAATTTCAGATTTATTAAAAAAAAAAGAATAAAGAAAATATCTGTAAGAGAAAAACAACAACGTGCATCGCAATACTTATAGATTGCATGTTTGTGTCCCAGGGAGATATCAAATATTATAATATAATATAATAATATATTATGGGGCTAAGAGGTTTGGGAACCAAGCTGCTGTCCAGTTACCTCTCCTTTGCTGTTGAAGCCCAGGATCTCAAAGCTGATGCTGGAGGTCCTTCCGGTCTGGATCTCGTGCAGGTGTCTGAACAGGTTGAGTCTGGCCCGGCCGCGCCCGTTGTCCAGCTCGCCCTGCGTCAGCACGCCCAGCAGGGTGGACTTACCCGCGTCCACGTTGCCCAGAACCGCCACGCGCAGGTCCAGGAACTGGTTCATAGTATAGAGGTAATGATTAGACATGACTGAAAGTATAAGGTCTCGGGTGCAAGCGGACAAAATGAGTTTTCTCAGACAGGTGGCTGGTATCTCCCTTAGAGATAGGGTGAGAAGTTCAGTAGATAGTGATAGTGTTCATAGGACAATGGAGAGTAGAGGTAACGGTTAGCCCATAAAAACGTAACGATTTTAAACACTGTAACCATTATTTTATACTATTGGCTATTCAAAAATAGCAGATCTACAAGCTCACAACTGCGAGCTTGTAGATCTGCTATTTTTCTCAGTGGTTCTCAAACGTTTTCCTTGTAAGGGAGCCGTTTGTTAAGTTGTTAAGTTGATCTATAAGCTGCGAGCTTGTATATCTGCTATTCGTTTTCACAGTTAAAGCATAACATGATGGTTAAAGTGGTGACACAGATATGCAGGTTCCAGGACTAAATGGCTTAAACACAGCAACACGCATATCTAGGAACTGTTTCACACACAATTGAGAGTAGAGATGGAGCTGGAAACAAGGGCCCGCTACAAACTCATTAACAAATGTATTGAGTATCCGCTATCAATAAGCTTTGGGCTTATCAAGACTGTTATCGAGCATAGCGGCTCATGACGTCATGATTAAACCATCAAGACAAGAGGCCATTGCGACCAAAGGTCGCATATACTCTGAAAAACCATGTCGCTTGAGTGACCTTCCTTCCTTCCTTCCTTCCTTCCGTAACCTTCCTTATGTAACCTTCCTTCTGTACGGGAGTGATGTCAGCGAGTTGTGACATCACTTCCTGTACGGGGCGGCTACACGAAATGTGGATAACACTATATATGGAGATAGTCCAGTCCATCATGTCATATGGGACTACCGTCATAGACATCTCCATGTTTAGGCCCTATCGCTCACACCCTAGGTGGGGTTGGCGATAGGGCCTTTCTGTGTGGAGTTTGCATGTTCTCCCTGCGTCTCCTAGGGTTGATACCCTCACAAAAACATGAACAAACTCCCCCCAGAATGACAACAACTAGAATCGTCAGAGAAACGCTGTGGTTGGCCAGATAGTCAAGAATTGGCGCGACCTCGCCCTTTAGGGCGAGGTCGCATGTCACCCTGAGGTCGCATTCCACCCTCAGGTGTCTTACTAGTTACAGTACTATTCATAAAATCAAGCCATTTAACACTTATTGCACACTAATGAATGATTTTTAATGATATTTAATGATAATATTTGTTACTTTTGTCAATTCTCATCTTCATAGATGGTGGTCAGCCACAAACTCAGTCACAACTACCGGCCAATAAAAAAAAAATATATCAGTTCTATTCAGAATTTGTCATCTCACATCTTTCCATAAAATATTAGATAACGCTCGATAGTGGGCCTGATAAAAGCCAGGCTCAATAAGCAGGATTGATAAGGTGCTCATCATAAATAAATATTAACAAGTTCCATCCCTAATGGAGAGTGTAGAGGACTCTTGCTCCACAGACATTGTAGCAGCAATAAATAAAATAAATAATGATGATGAAGATCATTTTATTTTCTCACACACTGTACCAGGAACAGTGTTGAAACAGTTTTCTTCTGCTATCATTGTATGTGTGAATTTAGCCAAAAGGTGATTTCATATCACCAAATTATTTGCAGTGTTACTAACTCACTAAATGTTGGAAGTTTATTATTCTGTAATGTTGTCATTGTTCATATAATTATTGCATTTCTTTCTAGATTTGTGTATTATTTTAGGACGCGGAGCGTCCAGGGATTTTTTTCTCTGTGTCTGACCTGTTGGTCGTCTGGGACTTTGCGGACCAGAACTTCGGCGATCTTGCGACAGCTTCGCTCCGGGTCGAAGTCCACCTCTCGCTCTCGTAGTAGAGTGATGTCGGCTCCCACCCTGAGGGGGGACACACAGTTCTTTTTCAATTCAAAGGAGCTTTATTGGCATGAGAAAACATACGTTTACACATTGCCAAAGCAAGTTTCAAAACATAAAAACAGTTGGGGAACATACTGTACTGCAGGGCTACTCAACTTGAGATGGCTCAGGGGCCACTCAGCAAAATACCAAAAGTCCAAAGGGCTGCAAGCTAAAAATGACGGTCCTATTTTGGACGTTTACATTGATTTTGTACAGTACACAGTCTAATAATTAAGGAAACGCACAGAAAACAGCCACATTTCCATAAGCCAGGCCAAACCTCATTGAACCAAAAGATTGTAATGGATGGAATGATGAAATTGATGACATTTGAATTTTTTATCAAATTAGGCTTTATTCACAAAATGTGAAGTGAAAATGAACAGTTCTGGTTCAACCTTTTTGTAACCTCCCCTGTGTCTGGGTATGCAAGGCTAGTGAACTTTGGCAATGTAAAGGTATGTTTTCTCATGCCACTAACACTCCTTTTCATTAATAGGACAGATTTAAAATAAATAAACGTTTATACTTATTATTCAATCACTCAAACCCCAGCATCCCTATTCTTGGGGGACATTCACCAAAAATAGCCGATCTACAAGCTCACCACAAGATGCATTGTGAGCTTGTAGATCGGCTATTTTTGGTGAAGAGAGTTATTGTATGGAAAAATAACTCAAGTACAGTTCAACTCCCCCTCAGATGCACTGTACTTGTAAAACAGTTTGATGCTTTGAGCTTTGTAAAACACAACAGCTCGTTGGAGGAGATTTGTGTTAATAAGCATAGTTCCTTGGCTGCAGCGCGATCTGTTGGAATGCTTGCACTGTCGGTGCCATAGAGTTATAGTCGGAGCTGACTGGCGGAGTCGCGGGGGGAGAGACAAGCAGCGGAGACAAGGGCTAGGTCTTCATTAGCCTGAAACATGACGATCGCGGGATTCGCGGCCGTAGGGCCGTTCATATCGCACGACCGTCATGCGTCTCCGCTCCAGTGAGCCCGACTGTGGTTGTCTGCTGCAAAATCTCTGCATATTTGTCTGTCTGACTGTCTCGTTGTACTGTAGCTCTAGTGTAGCCGCCTGCATCTCTGCACTGCTACTACATTCGCTTCCTGACTCTTATCCCTAACTACGGAGTGCACCGAGGGTCAAACATCACCGCGTTTTGCGTTTCGCGTTAACTTTGACAGGCTTAGAAAAATCATATTTTTTTTGGCATGATCATGACGGGCCGCACAGACATGCGGAAAGGGCCGCATGCGGCCCGCGGGCCGCGGGTTGAGTAGCACTGCGGTACTGTATAGTTGGAGGGGGTACAGCATTGTGTAAACAGAGCTACAGTATGTCACGCCTTGTTGTTATGTCGTTGTGTACAGTATATACAGGGTATGAAGCTTTTTGGAACAAATAGCAGCATTACTTTATTTAAATACAAAGAAAAGAAAAGAAAAAAAGCCTCAAATGTAATAGCTGCTAAAGGTAGCAGCTCTGTTCATACTGTATGTGGAGTAGGTCTAGATGCCGTTCAATGGTTTGTAGTCCTAAAGGCTCTTTTCCACCGGCAGTGATAACGATGACGATAACGATTTAAAAAAGTGGGTTCGGCAGCATCCACCCAACACCGATAAAGACAACGATAGCCGACAACTACATCGTTAGGATCAACAACGATGTGGTTAAGATCACAGTGATATGGAACTGGGTCTCTGACAAACAGCTCGCGATGCGCTCTGCGCGAGCGGCTGTTAATTGGCGCCTCTTCACATTGATGTCCGATAACTTTATCGGACATCAATGTGAAGGCATAATTATCGCTGTGTATTTTATGGCTATCGTCATCGTTATCGCTGCCGGTGGAAAAGGGCCTTTAGGGTGGTAACTTGTATTCCATTCTCTAGCCTTCTTTTATCGCAACAGTTCACAGATCTTGCTGCAGATCTACAAGCTCACAGTGTGGCTGCGAGCTTGTAGATCTGCTATGCTTGAAACATCAAGACAATTTTTGTAAGTCTTTGATTTCTATACAGTAAATGAGTAATAAGTCTTCTAAATCAGTGGTTCTCAAACTTTTTCATGTCAAGGACCCCTTGAATTCATCTCCAAATATGTTGAAACAAATATTTGAGTTACAAATGTTTGCTTTTAAAAATAAATTCAAAGATTTGCCAAAAATGTCAAGATTTGCCAAAAATAACAGATCTACATGATTGTAGATCTGCTATTTTTCAATATTTAAAGTATAAAATAATTCCAGGTCTTAACGATTAAAGTCGGGATTTTCTCTTATATATTAAATAACAGTCAGACTCAGGACATTAAATCCTCCATTGGCTTCAATGCAATCCTCTGCAGTAAAATGAACGTACAGTAAGTTAACACACCGGGTGCCCAGAATTTTCGACGTGTTGTGTTTGCTGGTGCCCATGGCAACCCGCCATTTTACCTACCTTCGAAGTACTGGCGAGAAAAGTAATCCGAGTAAATGTAATCCGAGTATGTCCTGTTTATTTCGCGAAAATCTTTTCTTTCAGTCAGGACCGTTTTTTATCAATTCTGAGCCACAGTGTTTGTGTTACGGCCGGTAGAAGAGGCTGCCGTTTTGAGGAAAAAAAGAAAAAAGGAAGAGAATCCGGAGAAAACAGCATTTTTGTGCAGCCGCTAAACAGGAAGTCAACGAGGCAGACAGCACGTCCGGGTGACGTAATTTCGCGCTGCATGTTGGGAAATGGAGTTTGTTTCATCACCGCGGTAGCCAAGTGCAGTAGCTACAGTACAGTATAGTTTACTGTACAACGCGTCAAACGCGTCGTGGGCACACGTAAACATCAAAGAGATTGGCGCGTTGGCACCACGTGGACATCCAATGAGTTAACATACTTCTCTGCCATCCTCTTCAGGGTCTTCAGTGAAGCCTTCATGTCGGTGTCACTGAGGCCCACCAGCAGGCCGTTGTCTTCCACTCCTATCTGGTACACAGCCTCCCCACGGCCCTCCTGGAGCCGCCACTTCAGCTGGGTGGCCAGGTGCTCGAACCGGTAGGCTGTGGGGTTCACCAGCTTCAGCTGAACCCCAGCACACACGTGCACGCACACACATGCACGCACGCACACACACACACACACACACACACACACACACACACACACACACACACACACACACACACACACACACACACACACACACACACACACACACACACACACACACACACACACACACACACACACACACACACACAGACACACACGCGCGCACGCACGCGCGCACACACGCACGCACGGTACGCACGCACGCACGCGCACACACACACACACACACACACACACACAACACTATGCGTTACTTAAAGCAGTGGTTCTCAACCTTTTCAGGCCGCAACGCCCAAAATATAACATGGTTCTATTGTGAAAATAGCAGATCTACATGCTCGTGGCTATTTTCACAATTTCTGCCTCTAATATTTGACAATATAGCCAATGTTATTTTATTGTATTTTATAGGTATTAAAAGGGTCTTAAAAGTCCTTAAATTGTGATTTGTCACTTTAGAAATGTGCAGATACCCTCTATAAACTTAAACTTTATGTTGCACATTAAGTTAATCATCTACAGGGACCCCCCAAAATAATTTGGGAACCCCCCTGGGGGTCCCGACCCACAGGTTGAGAACCACTGAAGTGTCATCAGCCAATAAACTGTGGGTCTCCTCATTACCATGGCAACGCATGACTTGCTACAGTGGAGCTTTGAAGGGTCTTTCCCTGATGTTTCATCATGTTGCTATGGAAACGTGTCTCTGTCATTTGATTGGCTGATGCAAGACAAGAGAAACATCTCAACTGTCCACTCTACCAGAATACAAATAAATACCTTACATCTGGGAGCCGCAGCAGTTAATCAAACTAATACAATCCATTTAATCAATACATAAATAAACGTTTGGAAAATGTACATCTTCCTTCTTTTTGTTTGGGGGGAAAACGTTTTTTAAAAAGTGAAGAATCTGAATCAAACGATCAAACGTTATTGTCACATCATGATGCAATGCTTTGTGAGCTGTGTCTGTCAAATGGATAAAATGAAATACAGCTCAAGAGCTTTGGATGTACTCGTATATTTATGAAATCTCATCAAACTGATCTAATACATAAATAAACCACCTCTTTCATTTGTTGTCAGTTGAATTAATTGTAATATATGTTTTGTGCTAGGTTTGATAATAATGTTAACACCTCCATATGTATCCACTTCCTTCCGCGGGAATTTACTGGAGATTTCTTTGCACCACACTTCCGGTTAACAGCAGACATACAAGCTCACGTCATGTTTTAACTGTTTGTTTGTTTTTAGCTGAAAAAGGTCGTCATATACTGTACTTCTCAATGTCTACACTATTTATTGAGTGAAGTTTGATGTCAGATTAACTTACTTTATACTCAATGTTTCCTTCTTCTGCCTGAAAACAGAGCACAGCAAAGACAACAAGTTATAGGCCTCCAACATCAACACAACATCATATGATCACAGTGGAGTCAGTACTGCTGTATGAGACATGGACCCTCACAGTGGAGTCAGTACTGCTGTATGAGACATGGACCCTCACAGTGGAGTCAGTACTGCTGTATGAGACATGGACCCTCACAGTGGAGTCAGTACTGCTGTATGAGACATGGACCCTCACAGTGGAGTCAGTACTGCTGTATGAGACATGGACCCTCACAGTGGAGTCAGTACTGCTGTATGAGACATGGACCCTCACAGTGGAGTCAGTACTGCTGTATGAGACATGGACCCTCACAGTGGAGTCAGTACTGCTGTATGAGACATGGACCCTCACAGTGGAGTCAGTACTGCTGTATGAGACATGGACCCTCACAGTGGAGTCAGTACTGCTGTATGAGACATGGACCCTCACAGAGGAGTCAGTACTGCTGTATGAGACATGGACCCTCACAGTGGAGTCAGTACTGCTGTATGAGACATGGACCCTCACAGTGGAGTCAGTACTGCTGTATGAGACATGGACCCTCACAGTGGAGACAGTACTGCTGTATGAGACATGGACCCTCACAGTGGAGTCAGTACTGCTGTATGAGACATGGACCCTCACAGAGGAGTCAGTACTGCTGTATGAGACATGGACCCTCACAGTGGAGTCAGTACTGCTGTATGAGACATGGACCCTCACAGTGGAGACAGTACTGCTGTATGAGACATGGACCCTCACAGTGGAGACAGTACTGCTGTATGAGACATGGACCCTCACAGTGGAGACAGTACTGCTGTATGAGACATGGACCCTCACAGTGGAGACAGTACTGCTGTATGAGACATGGACCCTCACAGTGGAGTCAGTACTGCTGTATGAGACATGGACCCTCACAGTGGAGTCAGTACTGCTGTATGAGACATGGACCCTCACAGAGGAGTCAGTACTGCTGTATGAGACATGGACCCTCACAGTGGAGTCAGTACTGCTGTATGAGACACAGACCCTCACAGTGGAGTCAGTACTGCTTTGTGGGGCTGAGACCACCCCTATGCTACGAATGGCACTTGGTGTCACATGGACGGACCACATCAGAAACGTGGCCCACTGGCCCTCTACTATCGGGGGGCTTCCCACGGCTCACAGACAAGGACAGAGAGAGAAGGAACTAGCAAGCAAACTGACACTGTGGGAGTCCAACCACATACATACTGTGAACACACAACAGTGCGACAGTGGAGCTAACAACTCTGTTCCGAGTTGGTGTAGGCACTAGAAATGTATCTGTTTCCCTGTCTTTTATATATGGCTATGGCTAGTGCACCTTGATTACATTTATTTACATCTGATAATAGCTCATGAACCATAGTCCTGGCTGATCCAGAGTACCAGCAGTGCAGGATGAGCTGTGAGGGCACAAATGTAAACTAAATGTATGGTCCATTTTACATGAGTGCACTCAGAGTTACATTAAACCTAGACCTATTACTGTAAAGTCACAAGTGATGTGTTTTGTGTTAAAAATGTGATAGTAATCATTGCTAATTCAGTAACAGGGGTCTCCCTGCCTTTCCATCTCTTTAGTAAACAGAAAGCACATTTTTTTCAGGTGTGTCAACAACATCATCCCATTTCATCAGCTTCAATCTTACAGCGTTCCCACTCTACTGCTCCTATTCTGTCTTCTTGTTTATTTTAGTGTCATTCTCTCTCTCTCTCTCTCTCTCTCTCTCTCTCTCTCTCTCTCTCTCTCTCTCTCTCTCTCTCTCTCTCATGATTGGATAAAATTGGTATCCCAACTTCAAAATGTATGTTCTGTGTATTAGAGAGATGGAGAGAAAGGGAAACCCTGGTTATTGCACAAGCACCCACACAACAACAACAACAACAACAACAACAACAACAACAACAACAGCGGCAGCCGCTCGTAACTGGTAAAAACAAAACTAACCCAGCCTTACCCTCCCCATTGACTGTCCCCCATGAACAGTCAATGGAATCATAAAACTCCTAAAACATGTTCTGTTTGCAATTCATTCATTGTTTTTTGATCCATTAAGTACAAAATGAATGTGCTTGTGATGTACAGTAGGCTGCCATGGATGTGTGTGTTAGTGATGCACTCACTGACTGTAGCACATAACAGGACTGTTTGCTAATGTTAGCTGCAGCCCCCTGCTACATCCAATCCAGTGAGCTATATAATTCTGTGACCCCAGGCAAGACAGGTCTATATGCGTTCCTTTTACTTTCATATATTATATATTCTGGCATTGTATTCCCTCTAGGCCTAGACGAGGAATCGTTTTTATTTTTAAGAATTTGAGCAAGATATCAACATAACCAAACAAGCAAATAAGCTATGGCACACTCTTTTTTTTACATCCTAGAACAGATTTTAATTAAAAAAATACACTTTTGTACAGGGATAAAACAAATAGCCTAAATAACATCCAGCAAGCAGTGCACCTATAAAACGTTAGGCTACATTTCCCGAAAATAATCACACCACACACACGCATCGACCTCGTCCCGACTAGAAGTCACATAATTCGACAGGGCAACATCTCCCGGTGTAGCAGTGAGATGTAACGGTACCTCTGGAGGCAGATAGGGAGGAGATGGAGACTTGTGGAGGTTGTTGCTGCTGCTGCGGTTCCTCTTGCTTCTCCTCCGCCTCCTGCCGCGGTGCTTGCTGCCCTTCTTGTGGCTCCTCTTCCCGGAGGAGGAGGCCTGGCTGTGCTGGCTCCTCCGGGCTCCACCGTTCTGGTTGTTCTGAGCCATAGCAGCAGCACAGCTGTTGTTGTTACTGCTCACTCCAGTCTCCATGTTTTAACACTGACTGATGCTAGTGATGATGCTGGGTCACAAACTGTGGGTCGCGGACCCCATTTGTGGGTCGTGGACACGTGTTTTATGGGTCCCATATAATTTTTTGTTTTGTTAATAATAATTATTATTGAAAATGTTTTCAAAAAACATTCCCAGAAAAGCAAAAAATATATAGATGTTTTTTTTTTAAACTAAATTCAATGATTTTTTTTCTCCCCCCAGTAATTTCTTGAAGAAATCACAAATTCCATAAATTAGAACACATGTTTAAGAAGTAGTGAAAATAGCTGATCTACAAGCTCTGCTTTCACTAGTTTGGGTCCCGGGAAAAACATGTTTGGGAACCACTGCTTTACTGTGTGATGTTGTTGATTAGTACTGTGTTCTATTTGTGTGTTCTATTCGTCTGTCATTCCATTTTATACGAGATACTTCAATGGTTTCCTGTGGAAATAGCCTAAGCTTAGTCTTTTCATGGATCTCCTTTTAGTAGTCCTTGTACCAGTGAACTGTAGGCTACCATCATGCAACTGTACCTTTTCCTATGCAAACTTCTAATAAAGTCTTCAATCAATCAATCAATCAATCAATCAATCAATCAATTATTATGTGATGCGACCTGTATCTATTCCGCATCTAGCTTAAGGCAAGACCCAAATGTACAATAACAATGTTTAACTCAAATATTTGCTTCTGGGGGTCCGTGGAATAATATTTTGAGACGGAGGTCAGGGTCCGAAGTCAAATACATAATTTTGGGCTGCTTGGGGGTGACCAGCTTGACATGTCAAAGTTTGAGAACCACAGATAAGAAAACTGTTAGGATTTAGAAGACATTTTGTAGAATTGGTTCACAAACTTTGCCATTAAGGACCCCCAAAATGATATAGGCCTATGTATTTGGCTGCGGACTCCCATCTCAAAATATTTTGTTCCAGGGACCCCCAGAAGCAAAGATTTGAGTTAATAATGTTCGCTCTAAATGTGGGTCTTGCCTTAAGCTAGATGCAGAATAGATACACGTAGGCAAGCAGCAAAAACGCTAGAGCCCTGGTTCCCAAGCAGTGGGCCGGGACCTATTTGTGGGTCGCGGACACAAACATCAAGGGACCATTTTGATTGATTGATTGAAGACTTTATTAGAAGTTTGCATAGGAAAAGGTACAGTTTCATGACGGTACAGTTCACTGGTACAAGGTCTACTAAAAGGAGATCCATGAAAAGACTAAGCTTATTTCCACTGGAAACCATTGAAGTATCTCATATAACATTGAATGACAGACAAATAGAACACAGTACTATGCAGTAGATATGTAAAGAAAAACAAAATAGAAGACAGTAAGTCAAAACAAACAGTATATACAAAGAAGGGGCAGGGGAGGGTAGGGTTGGGCTAGATTCTTTTTTACCAGTTGCGAACGGCTGCTGCCTGTAAGTGGTTTTTCAGGGCAATTTTAAAGGATGCTAGTGATCCACACTCCTTTGTGGCCTTCGGTAAGGCTTTCCACATTTTGGTGGTATAGCAGAAAAAAGAGTTTGACCCTTTGTTGGTTTTGACTCTGGGTTGAAAGTGATCTGTGGCGCTGCCTCTGGTGTTGTAATTATGGACATCCTTAATGTTTATAAAGTATTTTGACAGGTACTTGGGTATCATAGTGGTGTAGTGTATCTTGTACACCAGGCCCATTGCAAGTTGCTGTACTCTGTCAACTACTCTGAGCCACCCCACTCTTAACTGGTGAGTAGCGGTGAGGTGAGTCTGATAGGGAAGTCTAAGCAGGACCCTAATTAGTTTATTTTGGGCTGTTTGTAGTTTAGTTTTCAGGGCTTGTGGGGCGTCACAATACCATACGTGGACTCCGTAGTCAAAGAGGGGCTGGATTATTGCACCAGCTATGGTCTTCAGTGTGTTGGAATTGACCATCGGGGCGATCCTCTGTAGGAAACGAGTTCGTTGGTTGATTTTATTTATTACTTTAGAAGTCATCTTTTCACTGGAAAGATTAGCTTCAAGGATACATCCTAAGTAAGAGATTTCGTTTTTTCGTGTTATGACCTTGTCACCCACTTTGATTGTGAAGTTATCAACTTTTTTGAGGTTATGATTTGATCCAAAGAGGATGGACTCTGTTTTACCCAGGTGAATTGATAATTTGTTGTCGTTAAGCCATGTGCAGATCTTACTTAGTTCAGAGTTAAGTGTCTTCTCAACCTGCAAGTGGTCCTTGCCCGAGACTAGGAGAGCCGAGTCATCCGCGAACAGGAACAGGTTGCAGTCACAAGCAGATGCCATGTCGTTCACGTATATTAGGAACAACAGAGGTCCCAGTATGCTACCTTGAGGAACACCACAGTTTACCGGGAGGGGGGGGGACAGGGTACCGTTAATCTCCACCACCTGTTCCCTCCCCACCAGGTAAGACTGCATCCACCTCACTGCTGCGCTGTCAAGACCGATGGCTTTTAGTTTCTCAATCAGAATAGAATGATTTACGGTGTCAAATGCCTTCTGGAGGTCCATCATGACCATGCCGCTATATTTGCCGTCATCCGCTTCGCGTTTGATTTGGTCAGTCAAATAGAGAAGGCATGTGTCAGTGGAATGAGATTTTCTGAATCCAGATTGGAACTCGTAAATCAGATTATTCTCATCGAGATATCTTGCTATCTGTTCGTAGACTATTTTCTCCATGACTTTGGATATGGAGCTAAGAATGGAAACGGGACGGTAGTTTCCAGGGTCTAGTTTGCTACCTTTTTTATGCAGGGGGGTTACTTTTGCTAGTTTGAAGTCCTGTGGGACATGACCCTGTTCGATGGAAAGGTTAATTATGTGGGTAATTATTGGAGCAATGGTGGCGGCTGAATCTCTGAGAAATCTAGCTGGAATTTTATCAAGGCCAGTGGCCTTGTGTTGAGGTAGGGCACTCAGTTTTTTAAACACTTCATCAGTTGTCACTGAGGCAAGTTTAAAACTGTCTTTTCTGACGCCCAGTTTATTGTAGAATTTCTTAACAAATTTTACACCATACCGCCCAGATGGGGCGACCAGTTTTTCAACCAGCGAACGGGCCACGGTGGTAAAGGTTTCGTTAAGATGGGTAGCCACTTCACATTTGTCAGAAATGAGAGCGGTGTCCGTTTTGATGTTTATGCTGTGGCCTATGGTTTTAGGTTTTAAGCCTAATGTGTTGTTAAGCAACTTCCATAGGTCTCGTGGTTTGTTTTTGAATTCGTCGATTTTTTCATCAATGTAGTTTTTTTGGGCGGCTCTAATATAGGCAGTTGTCTGGTTTCTAAGCTTCTTGCACTGAGCAGTAAGATGCTTGATTTGGATATTGAGGTCAGGGTTGAATTTTTTTTTAAGTTTTTTGCAGCACTTACGTTTTTCATCGTACTTTTTGTCTCTGAGTTTAGCTGATTCAGCAATATCTGAGTTATACCATGGCTCTTGGCGGGCTTTAACCCTGGTGGTATTCAAGGGGGCCACGATGTCTAGAGCATCGGTCAATTTGGTTTTAAAACCACACCATGCTCCTTCGACATTTGTACACTGCAGTTCAGAGGAAAAGTCTGTATTCGCTAGAGTGTTATTTAAAGCCTCACTGGAGTAGTTTTTGAGGCTTCTAGCTACAACTGTTTTGTGGCCACTAGCCTTGGGTTTGTGTATTTTACGCGTACAGTAGATCATGTAATGATCACTAAGACCGCATACAATAGCCCCGCTAGCGGTGACTTTTGATTTGTCTGTGGTTACGATGAGATCTATGAGGGTTTGGGAGTGCTCCGTCACCCTAGTGGGCACAGTAACAAGCTGAGTGAGGCCATATTGATTACATAACCCATTAAAGGACTTGAACAGGGGTGCTTCTTTACGCAAAGCATCACAATTAAAGTCGCCCAGAGCGTAGTACTCAATACCGTCCACCTTAGCTAAGCTCTCATCAAACAGCTCAAAGAAATCATTCTGGTCAGGGGGTCTATAGACAGCACATATTAGTATATTTTTAGCATGTTCAAAAATTATCTCGATCCATACAGTTTCAAGAGAGCTGTGGTGTAGGTCTGGGCGAATGATAAAATTTAAATCATTGTGAATATACATGCAAACACCACCTCCTTTCCTGTTCCTATCATTCCTAATGACAGTGTAATTGGCTATTTCAATTCTAGCATCTGAGAATGAGTCATCGAGTTTAGTTTCTGAGAAGGTTAAAATTTGGACCTTACCATCAAAAAACATAGCTTTGATTTGTTCCAGTTTGGGTTCCAAACTGTTGACGTTGAGATGGATCATTTTCAGTCCTCTTTTTACAAATGTTTCTTTCATATTTGAGGTGATCAAATAGCCATTATCAGGGCTGGGGGTTTCTGCTGTGTGTGAGTCCACATCCGTCTGTAGTGGTAGTGGGGGTGGGGGTAGGGGGGGGAGGTCATGTCCCTTTGTTGTCTGTGAACCTAGACACCAGGATATCCAGCTTCTCTCCACGGCACGAGGGGGGGAGGTGTCGGCGCAGATTGTATCAAAGCCGAGACGTGTCAACAGCCACGACTGGTTATGATCCCTGGGGGGTGACGGGGCCAGCGGGGGGGCATCCTGCTCGATGGTAATCTCCGCGAACTGGGCACCAGCAGCCTCGATGTCTGGTGGTGCGGGGTTGGACATGCCGTTTTATGGAGTGACAATAATTATTGTGTCTTTATCAAAAACATTATAATTGCAAACAAAATAAGAACATGTTTTAAATGTAAAAAAAAGTGTAATAGTTCTCCCAAAACATCGTGCTCGGTTCTAAGCGAGAAAGCGAAACGTTTATCAATGGGTTTGGAGAGAAAATTCAGAGCGGAATGGAATAACCCAATTTGCCATAGGGTAAAAGTCACTTTGCAGGTTGCATATCCGGTCCGGGATCAAGAGCGGATACGGAAACGGTGTGTACATGTATGTGTGCGTGAAAATGACCGGATACTAAAGGGCGGGCTTTAGACCGGATCACACTGACTGATTCATTCATAAGAGCCATGCTTTCTACAGTTCTGCCGTGACGTCGGCCGAACCGCCGATGTAGAGTGTCTATACTTCGCCGTGCGACGGTGTCGCCGGCCAAAACAGCAGATCTAAAAGCTCACAGAGCGACGCATCCGGGACGCACTGTGAGCTTGTAGATCGGGCATTTTCGTACGACGAGGCAGATCGAGGCACAACTAAAACTTTTAGGAAGTGAAAGTTAACAGTCACATGAGGACAACTGACAGTCTGACACGATGATATGGAGAAGAAATATACTTTTAAAAACTTAAGGTAGGTTACCATTTAATATGTGAATACATGATATGTCATATTATGTTCTGTTATTATAACTAGGCCTATGTAGTTTAGGGTAATAGTGGTGAGCTTTTTAAATAATATTCGGTAGACTAGACTAGATCAGGGATGAAGTGAATAGGCCTATAAATGTTATTATATGCTCTGTGTGATATAGCAGTTTATGACACCACATCAAAATAAAATTTGTTGGTTTACCACAGATATCCTTTTTTCCCTTCTTGATTTGTGTAAGTATTTTATTTTCTTTCATCAGGATTAGACTATAACCACATATATTGTAATGATGATGCTGAAGGCTGCCCTGAAACCATTCCCCAAAATTGCATAGTTGTATCATATATGACATCTGGTTAGACTGTGTTTTGTTCTCTCTCTTCTAAGCCCACTTTACCGATTAATCAAGGACTAAGGTCATAAACCGTCTGAGCGCACCCCAACCTTTCTCTCACCCCGTGTCCCAACACTGGTATCCCAGCTAAACACACTTTGAGGTCGTGGGGGGAAGCCATAAAATAGATAACATTCTGCCTGCTGGCACTTGGAAATGTTGAACTGCTTGGTCACCAAACCCCCTTTGCATCCACTTGAGCTGCATCCTGCCTCTACCCCTCACTATGTCTCTGTCAGCATGAATGAAGACAATCTGAAATGACTATTTCAATCACTTGATATATAAGCAAACATAAGGTTCAATATTGTTGGACGGACCATCGATAACGTTGTGTGTAAATGTATAAAGGAAACAATATGAATTGCTTATGTACTGAGTGATGTACCGTCTACTGTATGATGTGATTCCGTCCATGTCGCATATCAATAGATGACATTCTTGATTTGGAAAACAATGATACGCCTCTGAAGAGTTAGTTGTGATGTTCTGCAAATGTATGAAAGTTAAGATGAATGCAATACAAGCTCTGATGTAGAGACCCTATTCTTTGGCAACACCCTTATCAGGAAGTGGGAGGGTCTCTCCCAAAGACATGTGTGTGTGTTCCCAGAGGACAGTTCTCTTCTGCTGGAACCAGCTAGCCCTAAGGAACACAAAAAGGCTCTCTCTAAAAAGGTTTTTTCTCTCTATAACACTATTGCTTGATCAATGGCGGAGGGGGGTGACATAGAAAAGATTTCAGTCTTTTCTCTCCCCTTCTCCGGCCAGTCGGCCACACACCTGAAGTCCACTGACTAGGAGGAGAGGACTATGGGCTGCACCAAGGGTGAAAGAGACGGTCAACAAGCTGTTCTCCCCATCTCCAAGGCCCGCTATGCTGTTATGTCTGCCCGCTACAAAGCTGGTACGGCCCCGGTGGTCGTTCTTGGCCTAGAGCAGACGAACGAGCACAACTCAACAACACGCCCTCCTCCAGGGACCAGGGCCAGAGAACCCGAGGGACCCCCAGATGCTCTCCTCCTCTGCCCGGCTCTCCTCATCTCTACTGCCATGCCAGGCGACTCAACGACATGCCATTCTCCTCGCCTGCATGGTCGCCATGCCGCCTTTCTGTGCCCGCTACAAAGCCTTTGCCTAGGGCACACTCCTACCCGCCAGGTCGTATTTCGTGTGTTATGGCAAAAGAATGTCTGATGAGAATGAGTGTACTTTCCCCTCTTAGGCTGTATGACCTAATAGCCCATCTACCAGTTCACTTCATGGCGCTAAGCTACGTGTTGTGTGCTTGTAGATCTGCTATTTTTCTGTCCATACTTCTGGACCAAGACCACCAATCTATCAGTTCACACCATGGCCAAAGGGTTAGGATGTGAACTTGTAGATCTGCTACTTTTCATTTCTGATATAGAGTTCTTTGTTTTGTTCATTCCCTTCAGTACATGAATTAACTATGTCCAGTCCCCACTTGATTCACTAAACAGTTACGCCCGTATTAAGGGTAATTAATTCCATTCTTATTATTTTATTTTTTTTGTTTTGACAAAGTACCAGTTTTATCTATATATTCTTTCCACTTGACCAAAATGGAGTCCCATCTGTGTCTATCCACAAGTAGACACAGATCAGATGAGATGTCCTTATTTAACCACTCGAATTAAAGACCACTTATGCTTCAATGTACCACTGAAACCAGTATCATATTGAACTATGGTGTACCTATTATTCCTTGTAATAAATGGAAATTGTTATGATTGAAAAGGTATTTTGTCCCTTTTTCCGGTTTTGCCGTATGTACAGCGATGTAATAAGTCTGTTCAAGAACCCACGTTTTAAACGGTAAACGTGAAGAAGAATAATTTTCCAATTTTGAAAAATAGATTTTTCAATTTTTGAAAATTTTTTTTTTGTATATTACTGTATTCAATACTGTATTCATATTCAGCATTGTTCCTACAATATCAGAGTTTGAATAAATAGAATTACAGGCTGTATAATTTGCATAGGCCTACAGATGTGAGGGAACTTGATTTAATTGACTATATTAAACTTTAAAAGACAATCCTCTCTCAATCATGTAGAGTACCAGTGATTAGGCTAATACTCTCCCATGGGCAAGGTTCTTTTTTTTCTTTTTTTTTGTCCTCAAGTTCACAAGAAAGAAAGAAAGAAAGAAAGAAAGAAAGAAAACGCACATGTTTATCAGTGGGATTTGTGCATAGAGTTAGGTTTTGTGTAGCAATGCCGCCATCTTGTGGATACTGGAGAGACATTCAGGGTGGAATCGAATCAAGTCGCTTTACATGTTTCAGATCCGGTCTGGCGTCTAGAGCGGATACGGAAACCAGGTGTACATGTATGTGTGCGTGAAAATGACAGGATACGGGAGGGCGGGCTCTAGACCGGATCACACTGGTTCATTCATATGAGCCAGCCAGGCTTTCTACAGCTCTGCCGTGACGTAAGCCTAACCGCCGATGTATACTGTCTATACCTCGCCGTGCGACGGTGTCGCTGGCCGAAACGGCAGATCTACAAGCTCACAGAGCGACGTGTCCGATATGCGTTGTGAGCTTGTAGATCGGACATTTTCGGCGCTCAGCGCCGCCGTTGCGCCGTACGACGAGGCACAAGCTCGAGCTTTTAGGAGAAACCTCACTTCCAGTGAAAGTGAAAGTTCTTTACAGTCACACGAGGACAACTGACACGTCGATGATGATATGGAGAAGAAATATACTTTTAAAAGGGTAGGTTATGAGAAAACATGATGTCAGTTATAAAAATATGCATGTGAGCTTTTTGAACATTTACAATCAGAGTTGTAGGCTAGAAATAGGCTACAGGATGTAGCCTATAATTTGCATAGATGTGAGGGTATTTATTTTTAAATATATATTAGCCTAAACAACTTTCTAAGTGTGCCAGTGATCGATTTGGCTACTCTCCCCTGTGCCAATGTTGGCACCATGCCTAAGGTTGCCTACTGCTGGCTGGACTAGAGTTTCAGTTGTGGCGTTTTGTACCAGTTGAGAGTTTTTAGTTTGTCCTTTATTTCATTAGGTCTGTTGGTGTGTGTGTGTGTGTGTGTGTGTGTGTGTGTGTGTGTGTGTGTGTGTGTGTGTGTGTGTGTGCACGGACTCGCTGAGTCCGTTGCCAGCGCCTCATTCGCACGGAGCGATATATTATAACTCTGCGGCGGGGATTTTGAGTATCCCAAACGTATTATTATTAATGGAATCATTCATATTTTCAAGCTCCACATACTTTGGGTGGAAGAGAACGGTTGCTGCTGCAACAGCCGACGCTGGCTGTTGTTTCAACTCGTCGCAGACATACAAACATATTGATTGCACTTGGGTCTTATCACTATGGACCAGTGCGGCCATAGGCGACTCTAGCCTCTTCCAGCAAGGGGTGCACGACCTCTATTACCTCATGCACGCGCGCATGAGGTAATAGCGCAATTGCGGATATTAGCGGTTTTGTAATGTTGTTTTAGCGGATTTCTGCAGTTAATTTTGTACCCAAATGTAAAAATAAGTTACTTGCGGGCAAATTATGCATTTTTTCAAGTTAAAATCGGTTCGGTTCTACACGGCGGCAGAACCATTTTGGGCTTAATATAATAGGGTTTATAAAAGCATGATCTGACTGTCTTAGTCTTACCTTGGGCTGGTCAGGAGGAAATGGTTCAGTCACGCACAGTGAGACAAGAGTCCTGGCTGATAGAGCCTGAGGTCTGTGTTTTGTAGAGGAAAGTCAGGTACAAAATGATCCTCTCCATGTGATGTTTCAGGGCAAGCAGCTATATTATAATATCTACCGGTAGTCACGTCCATAGTAGTGAAGAGCTCGAACTCCATGCTTTATTTTTAACAGATGTTGTTTTCAATTTCAATACTGGCGCGTGGATATGACATCACATCAGGAGGGGAGGGGGGGGCTGCCTGGAGCTGCCAGCCTCTATCACTACCACTAGGGGGTGTTGTTGTATTCGGTCTGAGTGGATGTAAAGTTACATTACAAAAAAAAAAAAAATCAAAATGGCCGCCTGGCGGCCAGGGGGTGCACGTGCACCCTAGGACACCCCTTAAAATCGCCTATGAGTGCGGCTGTCTGCATTGTCGAAGTGTTCGCCCACCTTACATCCAGGTAGAGGTGATAATGGCCCAAAATCCCCTCCCCTGCCTGTAACACCATTAGAACAAAAGGCGAGGAAATGGCGAGCAGAATTCAATTTACATCCCAATGAACTGGCTGGCTGCCTTCCCCAGCTAGTGGGCAAGGGGGGTTGAGCAACATTCTTTAAATTAGCAGGGCTTTTTGGGTGCTTGGGGGTGCTTTGGGGGCTATATTTAACATTTTCTACAGAATAAATGTAAGGCGACGACCTTTTCGCCTTAAAGAGCCGTCCGCGCCTGGTGTGCGTGCGTGCGCGCGCGTGTGTGTGTGTGTGCGCGCGTGCGTGCGTGCGCGCGTGCGTTTGTGCACCGTGCTTGCGTGTGTGCTTGCGTGCATGTGTGCATTTGTGTGTTCTGTGTTAGTAGTTGTTCAGTAGAGACATGTTTATTAATGTTTTTAATTGATTGATTGATTGATTGATTGATTGATTGATTGAATGAACAGTTTATTAGCAGTTTGCAATAGAAACAAGTACAGTTTCATGACAGCACAAATCACTGGTAGGCCTATAAGGTCAACTATAAAGAGATCCTTAGTAAGCTTTAGCCTACGGCTTATTTATTTGTGTATGTCATATAACATTGAAAGACAGATGGATAGAACATAGTAGGCCTACTTTGCATAGGATAACATCAATTACAAAAGCTGAAAAGAAAAACAATAAAAATAACAAACAGGGGCTTCGTCATTTTACAAGTCACGAGTAGCAGCCGTCTGAAGGTGACTTCAGACCAATTTTGAAGGAGGCTAGGGATTTGCTAGCCTGGGCTGGCTTCCAATTTCGGGCTTTTGATCCGGTCGGGAGTGGATAGTCAAAACGGACTACACTTTGGCAGGAAACACCAAACCGGAAACAGTTTTAACCCCTACTTGCACATGCGCAAACTACTTGCGCATGCGCTAACTGGGTTGAAACTGTTTCCGGTTTGGTGTTTCCTGCCAAAGTGTAGTCCGTTTTGAATACAAAATGACGTAGGAGCCCATCCGGTCTAGACCGGATCAAACGACCTGTTTTGTAAACGAAGACCAGGCTTTCTCCCAGCAGAAAGCCTGGTGAGGCGAGGTTAGGGATTTGCACTCCTTTAAGGCCTGCGTAGGGCCACATGTTGGTTTATTACACGGCTTGGTTGAATGCTTGATTCTGATTGGCCAAGCTCTGAAATCAGCTGTGAATTATATAGGTGACCGCTCTGCTCTATAATGCACTGCCAATCAAAGGCTCAGAGCACCAGGTGTGTGATATTGGCGAATATAAGGACTTCCGGTGTGAACTGGTGAATAGGACATCCGTTTTGAATGATTTGTATTCAAAATAAAATGATAGTGTTAATGTTTGTAAAGAACATTCATTCATTTTAGAAATACTTTTACGATTTATGCATTTTTAAATTGCTTATGTTGGTGTACTTCTAAGTTCCCTAACAGGTTTTTACCGATTTAAATTTGCTATTAATCCCCAGCAAATGGGTACTTAGCATATTTTCCATATGAACACAATGTGATAATTGCCACACTTTGATCCTGTTTTGCACTTTATCTGGATATTGTGTTAATGTGTGTGTTTGTTAGATAGACCTGTTGTTTTTGTAATGTTTGTCCATTGTTGTAATAATGCTGCCTCTAGGCCAGGTTGCTATGGAACATTTATGTAATATTAAAGCAAATTAAGAATGATAAAACAACAACAAAATATGCACCAGATAATAATAATAGATTGTGCAGGTGATACAATACCAATGATGAATTAAAAGCGTATTATTAAAAGGAGCTATAGTCAACTTTTTCTTGAAAAACTGACGCTAAAATAAAAATAATGTCAAAAATATTTTTATAAAAAAGATTAAGCTTCATATTTGTGTTTCTATTCAAAAATGACCACAAAATCCCTCTTCTATTATTTTATATGGATTGAACAAAGTCAGCCTGACAATGGCCCAAATAATTATCTTACCATTATTTTATGCTTTTTGTGGTCATTTTTGAACAGAAACACATATATGAAGCTTAAAGGAGACATCCAGACCAAAACACATACTGTAGGGTTAAATCTGCCTTTTATCATACCCCTTCATACCTGCTTTAGTCGATTTTTTTCATAGCTGCCCCTGTTGCTAGATTTCGGCTGCCCCTGTTGCTAGATTTCGCGGGCTCTCTCATAACTAACACAGTGGATTGTCTTTAGGCTAGTGCAGTTATTTCTTTAGCTTCAAAGTTAGTATTTTTTGATTGGATTGTGTTTACACAACGTCCTGAGACCAACCAAACCGCTGTTTTGACCTCACAGGCACCCTTACTTGTCAAACAGACCCCTCCCTCCCCTCCCTTTCTAGCCTCTCCTCTCCCTGCTCTGGTGCAGAGCAGAAGCCGAAAGAAATAACCGCACTAGCCTAAGGACAATCCACTGTGTTAGTTATGAGAGAGCCCGCGAAATCTAGCAACAGGGGCAGCCGAAATCTAGCAACAGGGGCAGCTATGAAAAAAAATGACTAAAGCAGGTATGAAGGGGTATGATAAAAGGCAGATTTAACCCTATATGTGTTTTGGTCTGGATGTCTCCTTTAATCTTTTTTATAAAATATTTTCGAAACATTTTTATTTTAGCGCCCGTTTTTCAAGAAAGAGTTGACTATAGCTCCTTTAACAACATACATACACCATGTAGGTCGCGCTCTGAAAATAGCAGATCTACAAGCTCACATCAGGGTTTCCTGCAGCACTTTACAGGCCAGGCGCCCCGCCCGGCCAGAAAACCCCCCCGCCCCCCCAAGGGTATTAAAAAAAAAAAGAAAAAAAAATGCAGCTGCTTAATTGACGGTCGTTAACTTCTTTTGAAGTTCTCTGAGAGGCGAGCCTAGCCTAGGTCAACTTGACAGTGACACAGCTGCACAGCGAGTCGTAGATTGCGTCGAGAGAGAGAGAGAGAGAGAGAGAGAGAGAGAGAGAGAGAGAGAGAGAGCTCTTCTCATTTACTCACAACGACACAAGTAAAGTACAAATACCTGAAAATCTCCTTTGTACAGTATAAGTACAGTAGGCTACTTAAGTAAATCTACTTAGTTACTTTACACCAATGTTGTTGTTTTTTTACTGTGCTGTAGACTTCTATTTATATGGCACGAGTGCTGGTTGATTAACCTGGGGGAAAAAAACAAGTTACACTGTCCTGTGAAAAACGTAGTTATTCAATGTTGAATAAATGTGGATGATAGCATGTAGTTGTGTTTTCCGTCATCATGGGCACATTCATGTGTTTTTTATAGGGCAAAAATAAGAATTAATATTAAAAATTAAATGAATTAATTACTCGAATTCATTAATTAATTATCAAAAAATTTCGGCGCACGCGCAAAGCGCGTGCGCCGAAATTTTTAAGATAAGATCCCCCCCTGGTCAAGACTTTTTCCTGCAGGAAACCCTGCACATGTGACACCTTGTGATAAATGGTATGATGAATATTGTACAAAATGGCCTCAAAAGGCACCATTTTCTGACTCTAGTGGGCGCTGGAAAGCAGGTGGCTCTTAGTGTCACCACTTTTGACCTATGCACGCGTTCGGGGAGACCTCCTCTGCCGTTAAGTGGTCCAGTGCAGCCAGGCGCACAAAAAGGCCTCAAAAGGCGCCATTTTCGGACTCTAGTGGGCGCTGGACAGCATGCAGCTCTGGTCTTGGTGCATCTTGGGAATGGAATCATTGTGTCTAATTAAAAGGACATATTTTGTAAAAGAACAAAGTTGTCCTTTAATATAGGGCTGCAGTGAATAGGTATTCGCCATGTGCAACTTCAAAGCCTAAAAGCCAAACAAAAATGTTGTTGTCAACGACAAAAACACAATTTAATCATTAATCACAATTAATTGACTATTTGGAAGCTAATCTTAGCCAATCAGGAATGGAATATCTGAAAGACCCGTTTGGTTTAAAGGGGAATTTCACTTTCAAAATATGTTGGGTCATTTTATCGTCTACTGTTGTTTGAACACCCCAGACAGTTTTTAAGTTACCCGATTCAGTTATTATTATTTATATTTTTTACTTCTTCTTTTTCATTTTCCAAAGAACAATATTAAAAAATAAATGAAAAATAAATTTAAAAAACACAGACCCCTCATGGATTAGGAGAGCAACATGAGTCACCAGAACCAGGTGTGTTCAATGGATGTGTAGGAAAGGGGGTTGACTATAATGAATAACTGTAGGAGTAATGTCATTTATTTTGTGCAGAAATCGGCCTCCCGGTGGCGCTATGACAGTTTTGTGTGTGTGTGTGTGTGTGTGTGTGTGTGTGTGTGTGTGTGTGTGTGTGTGTGTGTGTGTGTGTGTGTGTGTGTGTGTGTGTGTGTGTGCGTGTGTGTGTGTGTGTGTGCTGTTGAATATAGTGAAATGTAAAAGAACAACTCACAGGCTTAATATATTATCACTTGCCCTGGTTAAAGAAGGAACGATGTTGACTGGTTGAAATTAATGCTGAGGTGTGCTGGAAAGTTTGCAAGCCTTTGAAGCCTCTTTGTGGTTATGCATTTCCTGTGTTTGAACTGCATACGAGAAATTATGATACCTTGTTTCTGAGAAATGATGTGTACGTGACATATCTGTCTATTTATGATCAGTAAGATGCCTTGTTCTGAAATGGCCCTGCCTCTGAGAAAGGTGCAGAGTGTGTGTTATTTGTGTGTGTGTGGGTGGCTGTTGAAAAAGCCACACACACACACACACACACACACACACACACACACACACACACACACACACACACACACACACACACACACACACACACGGCTACAGTACGTGCACGCACGTACACACACTCATGTCTTGGGACATTCCCAGGGACCGCGCTACTGTATCCTTATAAGGGCTCACACAAGAGCATCTTGCAAGCTTTTTGGGAGGACTTTTATGGGAGGCTTTTCCATTTGGGGTTTCTGGACACGGAGGGTTTAGGCCCTCCGTGTCCCTTGGGCTCTTTGGGCTCTTCTTGAGGGATTCTCAAACTAGGGTTTTTTCATGATTCTGAATCCATTGCAAGCATTTGTTTTGCATGAAAAACATTCCTTGGGCTAAAACGGACCCCCAAAACTATGGTTTAGTGATATGTCATCACTTTCCACAGTTTTTTGGGAGCCGCCTTTACCCCAAGGAATGTTTTTTGTGCAAAACAAATGATTGCAATGTATTCAGAATCATGAAAAACCCCTAGTTTGACCCCTCACATGCTACTTAAAGGGATATTTCACTTTCAAAAAAACATTTGGTAATTTTATCATCTAATCAGGCTTTTATGAACACCCTGAACAGTTTTTAATTTGCTTGATTGAATATTTAGATATTTGATGTAAATGTTACCAGGCCCTCCAGGCCCAGGGCCTCTCCCCACACACACCCATTGTAACTTCAAACTTAATTTTAACCCATTAAAAACACCCATTATTTTTCTGGTGACTCATACTACCCTCCTAATATGTGAGCAGGCCGTGTTTTTTCGATAACTTTTTTCATTTATTTTTAATAATATTTTTTTTGGATTTCATTTTTTCCATTTTCCCAAATAATTATTAAAAATAAATGAAAAAGGTTATCGAAAAAACACGAACTGCTCACGTATTAGGAGGGTAGTATGAGTCACCAGAAAAAACAATGGGTGTTTTTAATGAATCTATCATGGTTAAAATGGAGTTTGAAGTTACAATGGGTGTGTATGTGGAGAGAGGCCCTTCCACTGCTCCCTGTTGAAAGTGGAATATCCCTTTAAAGTATATTTATTTTGGTGTGTTTTTTCCTGTATAGTTAAGTTAATGGGACCCCAACTTTCAGCAACTGTCACAGATTCTCCTATAGGGAAACTGAATTGCAGTCTTTGTGAGATTTGTTACTAGACATCTTTACAAACACATTGGAGAAGAATCTTTTTTGGTAAGGAATTTATTCCAGGAGTGGAGTGGAAGTGGAGTGGAATCCGCCAATGTATTTCAATGAGAATGGAGCGTTTTTTGCCAGTAAAGGATTCTCATTGAAATGCATTGGCGGATTCCACTCTAGGTATTTTGGTGTGAGGGCACCCTAACTTATAGTTTACTTGAGTATTTCCAATTTTCTGTACTTTTACTTCTACTCCACTACTACACCTCAGAGGCAAATATTGTACTTTTATTCCACTACAAAAAAATAAAATAAACGTTAGTTACTAGTTGCTTTGCAGATATAAATGATAATATTAAAACATGCATTTACCACTTTAATATTTTATTTTATACCAGGGCTATTTGAAAAATAGCCGATCTACAAGCTCACAACGTGTGCATCGTGATGCGTTGTGAGCTTGTAGATCTGCTATTTAAAAAAAAAGAAAAGAAAACAGAGCCTTTATGATGCTCCATTGATGCACCGTTTATGATGTTGGAACAACAAAGGTTCAGGAGAATAGACCACACCGGATAACCACCTTCTCTCTTCCCTAATCATCTCCAATCTAACCTGCTTTTCTCCTCCCCACCTCGCTTGCTACAGGTCTAACTGATAACACCTCCTCCCTTATCTCCTCCTACCAGGTTAATCAAGCGCTGTATTTAAACCTGGCCGTGCTCACAGCACTTCCCTGCTCAGTTTCTCGCATGGCTCAGTTTCTCGCATGGGAACCCACGCAACAGTACTTCGTACTAAGAGAAACTTTGCTTTCGCAAAAACCTGTCCTAAACGACATTAAACTACTACTACTACTACTACTACCATTCTCATCACCCATCCGCCACGATGGACCCAGATGAGCCAATGGAACTCAATGCCTCGGAGGACGAGATCCCTCCAACCATCGACCTCCGAGTCATTTTGGACAGACAGCGAGCCACCGTCGCTGCCACCGCCATCACCACCACCGCCACCACCACTTCGGCAACTTCCACCACCACCGCGCCGCCACCCGCCCTCACCCCCACCCCCGCGGAACTTCACCACGGGCCGAGGAGCACTCTTACACGGAGCCACCATTCATCCCCAGCACGCTCCACTCACCGTTCCACTGCCGCCTCCGCTCTTCGCCCGTACACCAGGAACCGTTCTGCCACCTCCGTGCCATCTGCCAGGTCAGTCACTCCCTCCATTGCCATTAATGATTGGACCATACGTGGCTTACAGAACGCCCTGACTAGTTTAAACGTAACATTTCCCCGTGCTGCAGTTAAAGCCACTTTGTTTGATCTATACTGTAATGCTATGCGAGATCCCTCCATGCCCGGTCCGTCGCACGTCGATGACGCGGGACCGACAGGCACGTCAGAGGGAAACCCCGGGGAATCCCCGTCCCGCCCACCCCCTAGGAAAGCTCCTCGTAAAACTCGCCACGTCGCTTCCCCCGCCATTTCCCCCTGCTGTCACTACCAACGTCTCTGCAACCACTGTTCACTCTTCCCCATCCACGTTTTCCAACCCACTGCTGCACTTACTTAACATGTATGCACAGGGGACTGCACAAACCCAAACCCCCGTCCAATCTTCCATCATTCTCGGCCACACACAAACACCCCCCCCTCCCCCCCGCAATCAGGCCACGGGTCTAACGACCCAGAGCCAATCTGTCCTCCCTCCCTCCACCATGCTTAATCAGCCTACTCTCTTCCAACAGGCTCTAACTGCCCCCCTCCCCCCCACAGCTAATCAGCTCACTTTTTCCCAAACCCAGGCCCAAACTGTTCCCCCTCCCCCCACCGTCCCCCCTCCCCCCACCATGCTTAATCAGCCTACTCTCTTTCAACAGGCTTTAACTGCCCCCCTCCCCCCCACAGCTAATCAGCTCACTTTTCCCCAAACCCAGGCCCTACCACCCATTCTTCACTCCCTCGCCACGGCCAACCAGGCCGCTTACTTCAACCCACAGCTACAAACTGTCCCCCTGAACTACCTACCAGTAGCCCAGGCCCACGTCCACACACCCATACCTCAATTTGCTTTTTCCCTCTCCACAGCCCTGCCTGTACCCGTACCCCCGTCGGCCATCGCCGCCAACCCGATGCCGGTGTCAAACACCCTTCGCCACCAGATCCTCCAGGGTATGGACGTGGATTTAGCCGCACTAATCAAACCCTCCGCTCTCTCCCACCAGGCCAGGACCGTAGACTGCGGAGGGGTGTCCACCACCCTCCGCGATCTCAATTCCTCCACTAACCCCACCATTCTCTCCCCCACAGAGTTTGTCCTGGCTTTCTCCCTCTACCGGAACGTCATTTGTTCCGTTTTTCCCCTACCGCAGGCAGGAGCTGAATGATTATATGCAGATAATCATCGACCTAGCCTTACGCTTTTCGGCTTGTAGCGGCTTCCTTTGGGGTTCAGAATGGACCAGCCGCTCTGTCCTCATTCCAGTATTCATTCCATTATTCATTCCATTATTCTCTCCAGCATTCACTCCAGTATCCACTCAGACAACCAAACCACCGTAGAGATAATTAACTAGGCAGTTCCTCCTCACTCCCCATTCACACGTACATTCGCTCTAATGCCCACGACCTCCGCCAAGCTCACTCAGTGCTCGTCCATAAATCACGGCTCCTTTTTGGGGACTCTGTTCGGGCCCAGCCATAAGCTGTCCAGAGACAAGCCGTCCAGACACAGGCTGTCCAGATCCCCAGAGCCAAACTACCCAGGGCTCGTGCCCCGAGCACTCAGCCCCCCCCGCCTTCTCCGCTCCACTCAGCAATGCCCGTCCTCGCTAAAACATCACAATCCCTCCCGTTAACTCACTGGGTTCATTCCACCATCCATCAAACCATTCACTCCTCTCCAACCCGGCCAATCCCCCCATCCACAACAGCAACCATTCACTCACTACAGTCACGGCGTTCCGCCGCCGTCCTGTCACCTAAGCAAAGGCGTTTCCGCCTTCTCCCTGTCACCCAAGCAAAGGCGTTCCGCCTTCCCCTCGTCTAAGCAAAGGCGTTCCGCCTTCCCCTCGACTAAGCCAAGGCGCTCGCCGACCTTCCTGTCACCTAACCAAAGCGTCGTCGCCGCTTTACTTAGCAGGTGTTGTTGCCACCTTCCTGTCACCTAACCAAAGCGTTGTCGCCGCTTTACTTAGCAGGTGTTGTTGCCACCTTCCTGTCCCGAGGCACCTCCCTGGCCTCTTCTTTTCCCCATTCTACCTCCAAACGTATTTCCATGCCTCCATGTTCTCCAAATACATTTCAATAAATACAACCCAAGTGTGTCTCTGTTTGATGGTGTGGTCTTTACTAGTGAAATGATGTTGGAACAACAAAGGTTCAGGAGAATAGACCACACCGGATAACCACCTTCTCTCTTCCCTAATCATCTCCAATCTAACCTGCTTTTCTCCTCCCCACCTCGCTTGCTACAGGTCTAACTGATAACACCTCCTCCCTTATCTCCTCCTACCAGGTTAATCAAGCGCTGTATTTAAACCTGGCCGTGCTCACAGCACTTCCCTGCTCAGTTTCTCGCATCCCGCCTCCACCCCATTCTCCTCCCTATCTACAGTAACTAACCTTCTCACGCATCCTTCTCAGATAACTAACATTCATTTGCATCCTTCCACAGATACCAGTTCCAAAAGGGGGGACTCTGTTCGGGCCCAGCCATAAGCTGTCCAGAGACAAGCCGTCCAGACACAGGCTGTCCAGATCCCCAGAGCCAAACTACCCAGGGCTCGTGCCCCGAGCACTCAGCCCCCCCCGCCTTCTCCGCTCCACTCAGCAATGCCCGTCCTCGCTAAAACATCACAATCCCTCCCGTTAACTCACTGGGTTCATTCCACCATCCATCAAACCATTCACTCCTCTCCAACCCGGCCAATCCCCCCATCCACAACAGCAACCATTCACTCACTACAGTCACGGCGTTCCGCCGCCGTCCTGTCACCTAAGCAAAGGCGTTTCCGCCTTCTCCCTGTCACCCAAGCAAAGGCGTTCCGCCTTCCCCTCGTCTAAGCAAAGGCGTTCCGCCTTCCCCTCGACTAAGCCAAGGCGCTCGCCGACCTTCCTGTCACCTAACCAAAGCGTCGTCGCCGCTTTACTTAGCAGGTGTTGTTGCCACCTTCCTGTCACCTAACCAAAGCGTTGTCGCCGCTTTACTTAGCAGGTGTTGTTGCCACCTTCCTGTCCCGAGGCACCTCCCTGGCCTCTTCTTTTCCCCATTCTACCTCCAAACGTATTTCCATGCCTCCATGTTCTCCAAATACATTTCAATAAATACAACCCAAGTGTGTCTCTGTTTGATGGTGTGGTCTTTACTAGTGAATGTGTAGTAATCAGTGGTGGAAAAAGTACTCACATTTCTAACTTATTGCGACCGTAAGGGAGCAGTTTACTATGAAAACCTCCACCGGCCGTCCGTCCGTCACACGTCACACCTTTGCCCTGCTCATATCTCCGCATCAGTATGACATCACACCACATGTGTACACAAACCTTTGTGTACGTTGCTGTGGCAACAGTCTGTTGTTGCTGGTTTGTTAGTGTACGTTAGCAACCACCTTAGCAACCATGGTTTTACCCTAGCAACCAACTGTTTACCCTAGCAACCAACTGTTTACCATAGCAACCATGTTTTTTTACCCTAGCAACCAACTGTTTACCATAGCAACCAGATACGCAGAGCAGGGATCTCCATATATGGGCATAAACAGGTGACATCACACTGATGTCAGATACTCAGAGCAGGGATTTCTCCATAATATATGGGCATAAAAGGGATTCTGTTAGGGATCTCCATATATGGGCATAAAAGGGATTCTGTTAGGGATCTCCATATATGGGCATGAAAGGGATTCTGTTAGGGATCTCCATATATGGGCATAAAAGGGATGGTATCCCAGATGATGCCCTGTTAGGAGATCCACACTAACAGAATCCATATATGGTCCTACCGACAGCTGCTATAAGCCAACCCTGGCGATAAGGTCTGAGTCGAAGAAATGCTTCTTTCCTGGCAAGAATTGCCCCTTTATACTGTAGGGCTCGTTTGTGTATTGTATGACATCACGCCACATCATCGGCTGAGGACTGTGTGATGTCATCATATCTCCATATATGGAGACATAAGTTGCTCATGCCCAAATATGGGCTGGTGAGGTCAGACTTAGTGTGATGCGTAGGTTATCTCCATATATGGAGATTCAACTTCAATGAGTAACCATGGCAAACTGTCAACTGCCCGTATGTCTTGATAATTGGTAAAACAAACTTTTGGCCTATTTGTGGAGATAAGCGACCAACGGTCGCTTATCTCCCGATTAGGGAGTCTTACTGGTAAGTAAAAGTATCAATACTGCAATTATTGCGACCGTCAGGGAGCAGTTTACTATGAAAACCTCCACCGGCCGTCCGTCCGTCCGTCACACGTCACACATTTTGCCCTGCTCATATCTCCGCATCAGTATGACATCACACCACATGTGTACACAAACCTTTGTGTACGTTGCTGTGGCAACAGTCTGTTGTTGCTGGTCTGTTAGTGTACGTTAGCAACCACCTTAGCAACCATGGTCTTACCCTAGCAACCAACTGTTTACCCTAGCAACCAACTGTTTACCATAGCAACCATGTTTTTTTACCCTAGCAACCAACTGTTTACCATAGCAACCAGATACGCAGAGCAGGGATCTCCATATATGGGCATAAACAGGTGACATCACACTGATGTCAGATACTCAGAGCAGGGATTTCTCCATAATATATGGGCATAAAAGGGATTCTGTTAGGGATCTCCATATATGGGCATAAAAGGGATTCTGTTAGGGATCTCCATATATGGGCATGAAAGGGATTCTGTTAGGGATCTCCATATATGGGCATAAAAGGGATGGTATCCCAGATGATGCCCTGTTAGGAGATCCACACTAACAGAATCCATATATGGTCCTACCGACAGCTGCTATAAGCCAACCCTGGCGATAAGGTCTGAGTCGAAGAAATGCTTCTTTCCTGGCAAGAATTGCCCCTTTATACTGTAGGGCTCGTTTGTGTATTGTATGACATCACGCCACATCATCGGCTGAGGACTGTGTGATGTCATCATATCTCCATATATGGAGACATAAGTTGCTCATGCCCAAATATGGGCTGGTGAGGTCAGACTTAGTGTGATGCGTAGGTTATCTCCATATATGGAGATTCAACTTCAATGAGTAACCATGGCAAACTGTCAACTGCCCGTATGTCTTGATAATTGGTAAAACAAACTTTTGGCCTATTTGTGGAGATAAGCGACCAACGGTCGCTTATCTCCCGATTAGGGAGTCTTACTGGTAAGTAAAAGTATCAATACTGCAATTATTGCGACCGTCAGGGAGCAGTTTACTATGAAAACCTCCACCGGCCGTCCGTCCGTCCGTCACACGTCACACATTTTGCCCTGCTCATATCTCCGCATCAGTATGACATCACACCACATGTGTACACAAACCTTTGTGTACGTTGCTGTGGCAACAGTCTGTTGTTGCTGGTCTGTTAGTGTACGTTAGCAACCACCTTAGCAACCATGGTCTTACCCTAGCAACCAACTGTTTACCCTAGCAACCAACTGTTTACCATAGCAACCATGTTTTTTTACCCTAGCAACCAACTGTTTACCATAGCAACCAGATACGCAGAGCAGGGATCTCCATATATGGGCATAAACAGGTGACATCACACTGATGTCAGATACTCAGAGCAGGGATTTCTCCATAATATATGGGCATAAAAGGGATTCTGTTAGGGATCTCCATATATGGGCATAAAAGGGATTCTGTTAGGGATCTCCATATATGGGCATACAAGGGATTCTGTTAGGGATCTCCATATATGGGCATAAAAGGGATTCTGTTAGGGATCTCCATATATGGGCATAAAAGGGATTCTGTTAGGGATCTCCATATATGGGCATAAAAGGGATTCTGTTAGGGATCTCCATATATGGGCATAAAAGGGATTCTGTTAGGGATCTCCATATATGGGCATAAAAGGGATTCTGTTAGCTGTTAATGATCTCCATATATGGGCATAAAAGGGATGCTGTTAGGGATCTCCATATATGGGCATAAAAGGGATTCTGTTAGGGATCTCCATATATGGGCATGAAAGGGATTCTGTTAGGGATCTCCATATATGGGCATAAAAGGGATTGTATCCCAGATGATGCCCTGTTAGGAGATCCACACTAACAGAATCCATATATGGTCCTACCGACAGCTGCTATAAGCCAACCCTGGCGATAAGGTCTGAGTCGAAGAAATGCTTCTTTCCTGGCAAGAATTGCCCCTTTATACTGTAGGGCTCGTTTGTGTATTGTATGACATCACGCCACATCATCGGCTGAGGACTGTGTGATGTTATCATATCTCCATATATGGAGACATAAGTTGCTCATGCCCAAATATGGGCTGGTGAGGTCAGACTTAGTGTGATGCGTAGGTTATCTCCATATATGGAGATTCAACTTCAATGAGTAACCATGGCAAACTGTCAACTGCCCGTATGTCTTGATGGCTATTTTCAAACAGCATATTTCAAACAGCCTATTATGGTACCAGTAAGACTCCCTAATCGGGAGATAAGCGACCGTAGGTGCTTATCTCCACAAATAGGGCAAAAATGTGTTTTTCCAAAATCTTCCTGATCCATGTTGATGACATGAGTGTAGACATGCTGTGTAGTGATATTCGTGATTTTAGGGCAAAAACTGTAGGAGCAGTGTCCAAAAATGTGTTGTAAAAATCGGCCTGAAGGTGGCGCTACAATAGGGCCATGTGAGAAATGAAGGGTGGGGTCTCCGCGTTACCTTGGCGGACGAATAGGTACCGGCCCCGGCTCTCCCGGACGCTCCTAGCCCGAGTTACGGCATTTTATGTGCGCTGCAGTGGCAGGGGGTCCTCCACTGGGGGCGCCACCGCTTTTGCATCCGTTCTGGAGCACCAGGAGTCGGTGGTCCCCGGGAATTCCCCGTGAGCAGCCCCTTTGGGGTGGTCATTTGGTCATTTTTGCACATTTGGTCATTTTTTACATCTGGGGGTCCCCCGGGGCTCCGGGGGTCCTTGGAGGTTGTAGTTTGGCAGGCAAGGAGTGTGTGTGTAAAATCTGGCATGGATCGGGTCAACGGGTGCGGAGATATAAGCAGGGAAAAAGTGTGACGTGTGACGTGTGAGCACATTTGGTCATTTTTTACATCTGGGGGTCCCCCAGGGACCTGGGGGTCCCTGGGGCTCCGGGGGTCCTTGGAGGTTGTAGTTTGGCAGTCAAGGAGTGTGTGTGCAAAATGTGGCATGGATGGGGGCAACGGTTGTGGAGATATGAGCAGGGCAAAAGTGTGACTCACCCACGGACAGCCGGTGGAGGTTTCTACAGTAAGTAGCTCCCTACGGTCGCAATAAAATAGGGCTAAAGTGATTTAATGTATGTTTTTTTAATATTATCATTCAAAGTAACTAGTAACTAAAGTTTTCAAATAAATGTAGTGGAGTAAAAGTACAATATTTGGATCCGAGATGTAGTGGAGTAGAAGTAAAAGTATTGGATATTGGAAATACTCAAGTAAAGTACAAATAACTAAAAATTGTACTTAAAAGTACAGTACTTAAAGTTGTACCATGTAACTTTTTTTATCAAACAAATCTTAAAATTGTCCTAACTGTTAAATCGCTAAAGTTTTAGAACACCCACTCCGTTATTTTCAGCTTCTGAAGCCTTCTCTTTATATGTTTTCTATGATCCTGGCCGTGGACCGGATTTCGCGCCAAAATGACGTAATCTGCATCATCTGTATACGTTGTGTATACGTTGCCCAATCACATCGCCGATCATGCACACATGGTACACTACCGGCCAATCACAGCGCATCTTGAAGTGGGGTCGCCATATTTGTAGTCGCCCGTGTGTCTCTTTACTCAAAAGGTAATCTCGCCTACCAGGCAGGGTGAAGTAGTCCGTTTCTCCGGAATGCCTGAATGCACAGGAACCAGGGACCCCTCTAAAGATAGCTCTCGGCGTTGTGGAGGCAGACGCGGGGGTGTGAAGGTACGAAAAACGGGCGAAAGACGCGAACGCGACCGCGGTTTGCTATAGGGCTACTGACCACTAGTTGAGCATCTTACACAGTATAGCTTTAAGTAAATCTACTTAGTTACTTTACACCACTGGTAGTAGTGGTGCCATCTTGTAGACACTGTGGTGGAATGTAGAGTGAATCATCAAGTCAGTTTCAGGTTGCAGATCCGGTCTAGAGCGGATACGGAAACTGAATGTGCACATGTATGTGTGGGTGGAGATTTACCGGATACAGGAGGCAGGCTCCAGACCGGATCACACTGGTTCATTGTGAACAGAAACCAGTCTGTCCACAGGTGTGCGGTGACGTGGGGTTACACCATAGAGTTGGGTTACGCCCAGGGACGTGCTGGCCATTGGGAAAAGCGGGACAACTCCCGAACGGCCGGTTCATTCCCGGCCGGCCCAGGCCGGCCATTAGGAAAAATAAATAAATAAAATGTCGGCCTTCGTTCCATTTTGGGGGCTAGGCGGCCAACAAAGTAAATCGTCACTGTCGGACAGAAACCTCATATCTCCAAGTTTCAAATGTATACATTTTTTTGCAAAGCAAAGCCCTGCTTCATCATACAAGGCTGTTGCACAAACGTAGTGAAAACAGCAGATCTACAAGCACACAGTGCTTGTAGATCGTCTGTTTTCACTAGTTTAAATCATTTTTAAAATGATAAATACAAAACAAACGGTTTTGGACATACAAGGTTTCCACCCGACAACGACGAAATATAATTCATGTACAATAATTGGCCCACTGGCTTGTCACTTGTCATGATCTGAAATGGCAAATCTTTGAGTAGCAGCAGCACTATAGAGAGATCTCTCTCTGTAGCGTGCAATGAGGGCCTCTACAACTCTTTTTCCCGGGCTGAATCAGGGGCCCAGCACGTCCCTGGTTACGCCCTAAAGGGAAGGGTTGAGTCTGTGGTGTTATTTGAGGAAGTGACTGTGAACTTGTTGAAACGTGTCTGGTGTTGCTGAACAAGTTAGTTCTACTTCTAATAAACCGACAGAAGAAAACAGAGTTTTTATTCAGCATTCTTTGTGTGCAGCGGGAGAATAAGTAATGACAGATACTAGTCAGGTTGTTGCTAACAAGTTATAACAGGCAGAGATCCACACTAGTATTAACTTGTTGTGATCCAGTTTCCCTGTGTGCACGGTTTGGATAAATCCCAGGAAGAAGACGGGACAGGTTACATGAGGACGACTGCACTGGGACGATGATATGAACATCAAATTGGTACATTGTAATGTTGATTGATTGATTGATTGATTGATTGAAGGATGTATTAGAAGTTTGCTTAGGAAAAGGTACAGTTTCATGACAGTGCAGTTCACTGTCTGGTACAAGGCTACGCCCAAGAAAACCTATGGCTTGTTTACATTGAGATCACTTTTTTAAACTCATATGATCATCATGTTATTGATAGATTGATTGATTGATTGAATAGTTTATTAGCGGGTAGGTTATGTTTGATTCACTGTTTCCCAAGCAGTGGGTCTGGACGCATTTGTTGGTCGTGGACACATTTTTATGGGTCCCTTTATTTATGTTTTTTTTTGTTTTAATTATTTCAAAACTTTTTTTCAAAAAATTCCCCCCCAAAAAAACATATTATTTTAAGTATTATAAATTCCATTAATAAATTAGAAAACAATAGTTACTGAAGTAGTGAAAATAGACGATCTACAAGCTCAAAGAGGTGTGAAGCAAACTGCACTGTGGGCTTGTAGATCAGCTATTTTCACAAAAGGTAGATCACTTTGTTATTTCCTCTTCAATAATAGTAATGTTGGCTCCCATTGAGCTTGGCTCTTTGGCTGACGAGTCGTGAGCGGGGGTCGACAGCGCGTCACTTGCCTGGTTGCGTTCGGGCAACGACTGTAGCCTCCCAGAGTGCTGCGTTACTCTCGGCTCTTTGGCTGACTGGTAACGTACATGCCTTGTTACACATTAATTGTAGCCTACTTTATATTGTTGTTATTGTTGATTAGTCACATTTACAACAAGGTAAAGGAAAGTATTGTGCAATCAATCATGGAATGAGCGCCACAGCTAGACAGGCCAAGGTAAAGCTCCCCCCCCCTCCCGAAAAAAAAGCCTAAATCCCCCAATATGCCCTGTTATTAAGGCCTTATCATAGTCTGCAGTGAAGAGCTGTCACCTCAAATGTTAGGTGATACGTTATCACCTAAAAAGTGGAGGCCATCATAGTCAGTCACGGTGAAGTCCTATCACTGTGACCCAGCTTCGCAAAAAGTCTAGATCGACCAATCAGTGAACGGGGTGATGGGGAGATTGTCTGATACTAAAAACTGGTGATGGCTCTTCACCGCGGGTAATGATGTAATGTTGTAGTTGTATGACTTAAAACGACTACACCACGGTGATAGCCTATCACTGCGGTGCCTACTATGATAGGGCCTTTAGTTATACCTTGTTGTAAAGGTGACTAATTAACAACAATACTGTAGCGGCCAGCTACAGGTCTCAGCCAACAGGACAGTGACTTCCGGGGACTCAGAGGGGAAGTGACGTGGGTTTTGTTGTGTTGTTGGATGTTACAGGAGAGGTACCAGTAAGACTCCCTAATCGGGAGATAAGCGACCATCAGGTCGCATAATGTTGTCTGCAAAAAGCAACCTCATGGTGGCGCTAGAAGAGGGGCACGTGAGAAACCGGAGGCTTGTGGTTTGCCAGCCAAGGAGTGTGTGAGCAAAGTTTGGCATGGATAGGGGCAGCGGTGGCGGAGATAAGAGTAGGGCCAAAAGTGTGACGTGCAATCGCCCGACACTTTTCCCTCATCTAGCGGTTACCATGACGTTGGGGCAGCCTGCAGGGGAAGGCTGTCTGTCAGTTTGTCCGTCACATCACACTTTTCCCCTACTCATTTTCTCTGCCACTGTTGCCCCGATCCATGCCAAACTTTGCACACACACTCCTTGGCTGCCAAACCACCAAAATGTCCACCCCTCATTTCTCACATGCCCCTCTTCTAGCGTGAGGCAGATTCTTGCAAAGCACATTTTTGGACACTGCTCCTACGGATTTTGCCCTAAAATCTCGCAAAGCGGTACACAGTATCTCTAAAGTCATGACATCAACATGGATCTGTCCCATTTTCCATATTCCCTCCTGATTGGCTACCGTTGCCTTCAAAAGTTTGTGTTTGCGACCTGAAGGTTGCTTATGTCCCGATTAGGGAGTCTTACTGGTCGCCTTCTGTTCAGTGTCTGGTGAGGACTATAACGTGTTTCATGAAGTTATGAACCAAGAAATATAACTTTAAAAGTTATGTTACTTGGAGGAGATAGATTTGAACTGTTCATATAATTCAAATTGGTGGGAGATCTAAGGTCAAAAGTCAGAGAGTTAAAGTTGTTCATCATGAGGAGATGCAAATGTGTATTTAAGTTTCATGGCTGTACTTTAAACAGGGCATGAGTTATACCTGTTCAAAGTTTCAATCGAGTGCTACCACCCTTTGGCCAATTTGTGAATTTCATTGCTCACCCATTTTGCATGATGCTCTACCATTCAGCTCTGTTTCATGAAAAACAACACACGATTCTACCATAAATGAAATAAAATAAAATATATTATTGCGACCGTCGCAGTTACTATCAAAACTACAAAACTTCAAAAACACCGCCTGTCTGTCCGTCAGTCTGTCTGTTACGTCACACTTTTGCCCTACTCATATCTCCGCCATCGTTGCCCCTATCCATGTGAAATTTTCCACACACACTCCTTTTCTGCCAATCCACAACCTCCACTCTTCCAGGGACCTCGCAGCTCCAGGGACCCCCGCCAAAAAGCAAAAAAAGAAAATGACCTAATGACGTCCCCAAATCGCCTGCTCACCGCGTTGCTCTGCCACAGACAAAGAGATGTCTACACACATCTCATCAACATGGATCTCCTCTTTTCTCACATGCCCCTCTAGCGCCACCATGAGGCCGGTTCTTGCAAAACACATTTACGGACACAGATCCTACAATTTGTGCCCTAAAATCACGCAAATCGGTACATGGTATGTCTACACTCATGTCTTCAACATGGATCTGTCCCATATAGCGCCACCTTCAGGCCGACTTTTTTAAACACATTTTTGAACACTGCTCCTACAGTTTTTGCCCTAAAATCACACAAATCGCTACACAGTATGTCTACACTTATCTCATCAACATGGATCTGTCCCATATAGCGCCACCATCAGGCCGATTCTTTTTACAATTTTTTTGACCTAAAACACAGTGCGACCTGACGGTCTCTTATCTCCCGATTAGGGAGTCTTACTGGTAATTCAAAATAGTGGGAGATCTAAAGGTCTGAGGTCAAAAGTTAAGGTACGAAAGTTGTTCGGCATGAGGAGACACATAAAACGCATGGCTAAGTGATTATTGTAATGATTTTTTATTATTAGTCGAATAACTGAATTGAGAGCCTCTGGCACTCTCACAAACGTCCACACGCACACACGCACACACACGCACGCACACACGATAGTCCACCACACAGCTTAAAGCAAGTTTGTCCGTCCGAAAAAATGAAAAATCCAATACAAAAAAAGGCACAAAAAATTCTCCACGGAGCCATAGTTCCATCACCTATCGCCGGGCCATATGTCCATGCAACAGTATAGAAAAAAAGTTTTTCCAAATCCCGGCCACAAAAATGAGCGATAGCTGGGGCATTTTTTAGTCCTTCCCAGATATAAGCTAAAGTAAAGTTCCATGCAATTAAGGAAATAAGAAAGAAGGAACATGCGACCTGCAGAGCCATGCAAAGAGTTCCTTTTAAAGACCCAGGATATCCATGCAAGTTGATGAGAGAAAAAAAAGACACAAAGCCGTTCCATCTGTCCTTCTGATAGGAAAGCGTTATTCCATGCAATGCAAAAAAACACGCACCAAAAGGATCAGTCCAAAAAGGAGAAAAATGTATAATAGTAACGCTTTTTTCATTGCTACAGTACTTGCTCTAGCCATCCAGGCCATCAGAGGAGGAGACAGTAACATTATCGGTATGGATCAAGGTCTTTGAGATCTCTTACCGTTACTATCTTGCTTTCCTCTGGAGTGGTTCCCTTCAGGCGAATTAGAACCTTGCAATTGCGGGTCCACGTTGATTTAATCTTGCCGTTCTTCTTGAGGATGCGAGCCTCTCGTGCAATTTTGCCATTCTTCCTTGTTAGATGCTCGTTAATGTATACCTGGGTTCCTTTCAGTTTCTTCCACTGCATCTAATCCTGTTATGATTAGGTCATCCATCCGCGTGTATTGCTCCAAATCGTGCACCCTTCTTTCAAGTTGCTCAATGATTTTGTCCTTCTCTTGGATAGCTTCATTTAGTTGTTTAACTTCAGCAACAAGCTCAGGTAAGGACTTCAGCTGTTTAAGGACCTTAGCCATGTCCATTGACAGGGAGCCTAGCGTCTTGCGAAACTCTTCCATCTCGTTCTCCATTGGCAATGGGTTTGAGCGAGTAGGAATATTACCCACTGGCATGACTTGGTATTTTATCTAATCCCTTTTTCGTTCAAAAAGTTATTTTTTTTGCTTGCCAGTTTTGCCGGTGGGCTTCAGGGCGCCGCCATCTTGCTTACCCACAATCCATTCCTAAATGGATTTTATGCAAACAGTGGAAATAGCAGATCTACAAGCTCACAACAATGCAACACATCATGATGCTGTGAGCTTATAGATTTAGAGCTATTTTCACAATTTCACAAAAGCTAGAGTCGTGCACGGGTCCTATTTTGACAACCGGCGCCCACCCCGCCCGTCATTAATCAGATCCGTGGACCGACCCGCTACCTGTGATTATACAAAAGTCTATATCAGACCCGCCCGTCAAGAAACGGAACCGTTGCCCGCCTGTCTACCCTGTGTAATCACATGCAGTAAAGAAAATACCCTACAGCCGTGTGTGCGTGCTTCCAAATGGCATCACACTCAATCGTCCCCACACGCCGTCCTCAGTGTTTGCGACGCATTATACCATATTTACATAAACACCAGGTCGGCTGCCACTCTTGTCTGCCCCCTCACAAGTTTCCCGAGTTATTCCCGTTAATGGCCACTCCCACGCCGGAGTTTCCAGAGTTTTGGGCCGTTTTTGACGTTTTTGGACTTCCTTCTATCTACTAGGCATGATCGTGTTGCGTGTTTTGCATGTTTGAACCCCATTATCTTTAAAACATGGCAGCCATGTTTGTCTACATTTGAAGAAAACATAATGGCTGCTATGTCATGAGTGACTGTATGTTGTGTGTCCAGCAGCCCACTGTGCGCGCTCCTGTAATGTGATGTTTAGGTGGAAACAATGCTGTATGCATGCCGTGGTTCTGTCCTGCTGCTCACTGTGCCTCAAGGGTGCGCTCCAATGATGTTGTTTAGGCAGAAACAGTGCTGTATGCATGCTGTGGTTGTGTCCTGCTGCTCACTGTGTGTGCTCCAGTGATGTTGTTTAGGCAGAAACAGTTGTCTGATCTTTACAATAAAATGTCACTCGCCCGTGTTTAATCCCGCACTGCCCGTCCCCGTACCTGCGAATTTATAATAGTATCTATTCCGCCCGTTTTCACTGATTTTGTCCAAAAATCACGCAAATCGGTACACAGTATCTCTGTAGTCATTAAACAAAACAGGTTATTCAGATTTTTTAATATTCCATCGTGATTGGCTAAGATTGGCTAAGAATTATTTGCGGTTTCAACCATATTCTGATGTATCTAATATTTGATGCATTGCAAACAGACCACTAGGGGGCGAGCCCAACTTGTTTGCAATGGTTTTTGAAAACCTTATACCCATACACCATACCAAAAATCGAAAACTCTTCACCAAGTGCACAAAAGGAAGTACGGAAGGCGCAAACTGTGTTCATGATTGTTAATGTTAAGCAATCAGGATGGAATATGAAATATCGGACAGATCCTTCTTGATCACATGACTGTAGAGATACAGTCATGATTTGTGTTATTTGTGGATAAAATCTGAAGGAGTAATTGCCCTCCTGGGTGGCGTTATAAAAGGCTGAAAAATGAATCGACCTGTTATAGCGCCACCATGAGGCAGATAAAAAAAAAAGTGGCATTTCTTCCTCTGCCTAGTGGGAATGTCCATGCACATTTCATGAAAAATTGCATGCTGCGTTCGTGATTTGAGGCGCTTTGTTCCAAACGGACAAATCCTTCAAACTTCGGAAACAAATCTTGGCCCTTCAGTACCGGATGTACTGAAGGGAAAAAATAACTTTTTTTTTCTCAAAAACATTTTTTTTCTCACAAAACAATTTTTTCTAAAAAAAACTGTCGTTAAAGTGCGACCCGTGATAACGGCCGAAAATGCGCCAAAACGCCACTAATTAGTCGAAATGGCTGTGGGTGGTGTCATATGAAGAACCATAATGTTAAAGCTTATGCAAAAAATGCTAATGTTAAAAAATTTAACGCTAATGCTAACACCAACCGCTACACAAGGTTGCACAGACTTAGCGAGCTGCAGGCACACTTAAAATTTCTTGGAAATTTTCTTTTCTAGTTTTATTATACATTTTGATTTGATTTTATACAATACCTTGGACACCTACATGGAAATAAGACCACAAGGAGTTTTTTGGTGTAATCCTTTTAGACTAAGTGTTTTGACTGTTCTCGTGCTCTTTTACATTTCTGTCTTATACAATATTCAATCCATCAATTACAGAGACTACCGGTCAACGCACAATGTTACACCCTTTTCTTGTCTTTTTCATTTTCATTCAACTTTGCTGGCTATTTAATTGCTAATCTATTGTTGTTGCTTTTTAGTGTCGAATGGTAATCTTCTGTTATTCATTTATTTACATTTATACTGGTTGGTTGTTATTATTAAACACCTTTGCTGTTAATTGATTGATTGATTATTTTATTGGACAAAAATGGAGAACAGTACAAGTATAGTCAATACAATTGAAATGTAGTACAGTACAAGTACAGTTAAACACCCTTCCTGCGTGTGTGTGTGTGTGTGTGTGTGTGTGTGTGTGTGTGTGTGTGTGTGTGTGTGTGTGTGTGTGTGTGTGTGTGTGTAAAAGACTGCTTATCACAGGACATTTCTATTCTTGTTTTATTGATTTGTACAGAGACACAACCTCCATCCAGTTCCATCAGAAGAGCAACCAGCAGATGTTTGAGGTCTGGATCTGAACTTCAATCATAGAACACAACACACATCACACAGAAGATAACGGATGTGCATCCAGACAGAGATAAGACTTGAGAGAACCAGAAACACGTTAAACCCTTGCAGTATTATCTTCAATATTTTTTCAACAGAAACTGAAATAAGAATGGACAAAATATCATTCATCATTTGACATAACAACCTATGGACTCAGGCTAGTACAGACTATAGACTTGAGAATAAAGTGACATGGCGTGTTCAAGTCAGTCAGCTGTGGAATACATCAAGAACGCCAGAATCCGCCTGGTGGGAGGGCTACAGAATCTCTCTGTTATCCTGGAGAATCTGTATCAGCAAAAAGTGTTCTCTGAGGAGACTGTCAGTGACATAAACTCAGAGAAAACGGACTTCGATAAAACAAGAGCAATACTGGACTTGGTCACACTAAAAGGGGAGAAAGTCTGCTATGAATTCCTAAAGGTCATTTACCTAACAAGGAAGAGGACCTTAAAAAGACCACTCCATCACTCCATAGCCTCAACATCCACTCAGAAAGGCCACGTTGACCTAGACTATTGGATCAGCTGCTTTCCTTTCAAAGATGATGTGGAAATGGATATCAACTATTCTAAAGGTATTGTATATAAAGGAAACATTGACAAATGCTATTATTCTGATTACTTTTCACATTGTGAAGAGTGGGTAGAGTGTTGAAATGTGTTAACATGAACCCACTATCTGTTCATTGTATGTAAAGGAAACGTTGGCAAATACAATGATGAACAATGATACAGAGAATATCTTTGCATTGTGAATTAAAATATTAATCCATAATGTCTGAAACATCTACAGGCAGTTTTGTTTAACAGATGTTCTACAATACTGTCCGTTAGTGTAGTTATACGTGTCAGTTGACATGTTATTCATCCACTTTCTTTTATTTCATTTTAGGTCCACGTCCATGCCACAGATACCAGGAAAAGTTAAAGAAAAAAGCTCTTAAGCTATCAGAAGCTGTATGGAACGAAAGCAAAGCATTTATGGGCGGAACAAAGGATCTGTCTTACACTCCACTGGTATTAGACACATGTGACAATACAAACACACCATATGAAAGAATCAAATACAAGATCAGAAAAAGCAGGAAATCCCGCTCTAAAAAAATGAAGTCCTACATTCCTGAGGATAAACAGGAACTATCTGTAGATGACTTACTCAAAACACATTTGAAGAAGATTCTCCTGGTTGGTAAGCCTGGAGTTGGGAAGACAACAGCTGCACGTCAAATGCTGAACATCTGGGAAGGAAGAGACAACAAGGACCTAGATTACATGTTCTATTTTGATATGAGAACAATAACAAATCAGATGAGTCTGGAGGATCTTCTCTTCACGTATTGTGAACCAGATGAAGGAAAAGAAGAGGTCTTGGAGGACATAAAGAGGCATTCTGAAAATGTCACTATAATCTTTGATGGAAACACAGATCTCTCTTCTTCAGTGATATTGAAAGTTCTGGAGGGCGACCTGCTACCTGATGCAAAGATTGTGATCGCATGCAGACCAGAAGTTGAATCAGAAGACTTACTGTCAGACAGGACTTCTCTCGGAGACTGGGCATCTCTCCGAGTGGAGGTGAAAGGCTTCAGCACAAAGTCCATCAGAGCATACTTAACGAAGATGTTGAACACTGAGCAGTTGAGCAATGTTGAGAACAACCTGGAGTTGTTCAGTCTTTGCCATGTGCCAGTATATGCATTGATGGTGGTTCGATCCTTACATTTTAAGTACCCTATGGCTCCACAAGAACCATGCACAGTATCTGAAATATACATCAACATTCTTTTCAGTTGCATTCAAAAGCACAGTGGCAAGGCAATACCAAACAAGTGTCTAAACAACCATATCAGGAAATACACTGAAGAAATGTTTTCTTTGGCAAGGGATGCTCATCAGGCAACTGAAGGAAAATCTGTGAACTTAACAGCACTGTCTTGTCTTGAAAGCTGTGTTCATTCAGCCTTCCTGAACACACTTGGTGTCTATGTTTCAGCTTCATTATCGAAACCCCACTATGCATTTCTCCACTACACCATACAGGAGTTTTTTGCTGGTTTGTGGTTTTTGAAGAATCCTGACAAAATAACTGATCTTCTGAAAAAGTGCTGCACTGAAGAGATGAAACACATGAGGCATGTGATCCCATTCTTGTGTGGTTTGTTTAGGGAGAAAAATCTTGACATGTTGGAATGTATAGGTCCAGATCAGCAGGTGAAGGACATATCTAAGGATTTCATCAGAGATGTTGTAACCACATTTCTCCCTCCACTGAATCAAGATCCCAGTGACACTGATGACAGCAACATTCTCTTCTTATGCCAATGCTTGCATGAATCTCAGTCCACTGAGGCATGTCTTGACTTTCTGGACAAACTGGATTACTGCCTTGATTTGAGGGAAGAGAATCTTGACCCTCACCATTACTGTGCCGTGTCTTATGTAATCAGTCAGGCCAAAGATAGAAAAATAAAGCTCCAACTTGAGGACACTGTACCAGAACAAGGACTGAGATTAATACTTGGCTGCCTGAAAAATGTCCAGCTGGATGGGTGAGTATGAATTAGATTTTTCAATCTTATGGTCTTCAGTTGATCTAATTAGGTATTTATTTTACATACCTCTCATAATATACATTAGCTATTGCTTTTTTAAATAAACAAAATGGTATGAGATGATTAATAATTCTACTCCAATGGGATTCAGATAGAAAGCTCTTAATTCTACCAACTGGTAGAGAACCCTTGTACAGTGTTTAAAATGACACAACAGAAATGGACCTATTCTAAATAGGTTTTAACATGTATATATTTACCTGTATATTGAGGTTAAGGTCTCACTTCAGTAAAACATTTTCTTCCAGGTGTGACACCTTGCAAAGCCAGCTCTGGAAGGCTTTACTCCTCAGTGAGGAGGAGATGGACTATAGAGATTTACTTGTCCTTGGTGGTCATGAGTTGCACCTCCCAGTCGGTTGTGGTAAAACACACGTGTTTAAAAGAGCAGTAGAGGTCATGCAGAACAGTCCAGAGACGGTCAACCTCTGCCTCCTCTGGGACAGGAAGTCCAGGGCCTGTCAGGATCTGAGATGGAGCCTGTTGGAGTCTCTGCCTCATATCAGAACACTCCGGTATGTGATTTAGTGTCATGTTAATACTTAGCTTATTTTTCATTCAACATGTAAGGGTTCTATAAGTAATATTTGTAAAATAAATAAGGAATTATTGTTAAAGGTTAAAGCTCCATATTCCAATATTCCTATAAAGTTTTTATTCAGGAACAGGAGTTTCCCTGTCTCTCCTGCTCTTTAATGAATAGAAAATACAATTACTTTGATAGTTGATTGTGATTTCAAGGACTGAGCACTCCTTCAGTGGTCTTACCGCCTTATTAAAAATAATGTGTGTGATTTACTCTAATCACCAACACTTCTTCAAAAGCCTATATTTTAGATATATTTTGGCAACTGCAAATATTTTTTTGTGTTTGGATACACCCCTTTTAAGTTTTGAATTTAGTTGTGCTTTTAGAAGAATATTGTGAAAAATGTTCTTGATGGATAAGAGTCATACTAGAAAGTTCCACAAATTTGTTTTGTGACCAATGTTTGTTTGAATACTGCAATTAAGTTTCAGAGACCCATCCAGAGTTGCAGACTCACTGGTTCAGGAAGAATTCCCTGGATTACTTGACGGGAAAGAAAATAAGCTGTTACTAGACTTGTGCTTGGATGCAGCATATGATAAGAGCAAAGTATTTCAGAGATCAGTGAATACACTCCTCGCATTGTTCTCTGTTTACACTACTACGAGATATGACGTCCTGCTTGATCTTTACCTTCATGTCAGGAGTAAAGCGCGTACTGACATTCTTCCCCTTCTGAAGCCACTTTACCCACCAGCTCCTACAGTCTGGTCCATAGACCTCTCAGAGAGAAAGGTCTCTGTCCTCCTAGAATGCTTAAAACTCCAACCAGGGAAGAAATCAGTAGAGCTGAGAGGCTGGTCAGATGAAGAGAGTGAAATGAGGAACTTCCTTCAGAGTCTACCCTACATCTCAAAGCTCAGGTAACTGGGATCATGTTAGTTATTGAATAATTCCTCATTACATTTAAAACCTATTCATTTACATTTAAAAAAAGTTATTGGGCAGTAGCTCTCATAAAGGTACATTTGAATAATTAACATGAATCGTCATTTTAGTACGGAGGATTGAGACCAGATTTTGGGTGAATCGTTCACTTTTTCATACAAGCGTGAAAATTGGTACACTTGTACAGTTTGGGGCCCTGAACATTTTCAGATATGGAGCCATCGCAAAAACGCCCCCTGGTGGCCATGGCAGCCATTTTACTTTCCATCATTACCCACTAATGTATTTTACATCATAACTCCTGAACCAAACATGATAATACAGAATAGGTGATGTCTAGACCTGTGTTTTGATGGTCAAGGATTTCATTGATATCATGTACAACATCACAACCTGTTCAGGTGAATAGTTAATGGTCAAATCGGTGATGTTGTGAGGTAGTCCGCTGGTTTTGTCCGAACATTTTTGACTTTTTCATAAAAGTATGATATTTGGTACACTTGTACAGTTTGGGACCCTGAACATTGTCAGATATGGAGCCATTGGAAAAACGTTTTAGAAACTTTTGTAAACCCTTGCCCCTGATAATACAGTGAGAGCAGAGCAATATTCAATATTACAATAACAAATTAGCTTTACATAATGTATCACAGACAAAGGTTTATTTCAAAGATTTTATTTCAGAAATAGTTTGTTTTATTGTTGTTAGAACATTGGTTTCATTGCTTGTTCAAATTGATTTCTGAAGCACATAATATACTGTAGGCCTATTTCATGGTTTGCTAGTATTGATTGCATGTTTCATGCATGGTTTTTGTTTGTTTGACTGATTGATTGATAGTTGTCGTTTTGACAATCTGGCTAACCATTGTCAAAGAAAAGGGAAAAACAGAGCCCTCGCTATTTTATAATTGTGTTCTTGAGAGATTACGTTGTTGATGACAATGAATTTCTTCTTTCATCTTCACTGCCTCCTTCACAGCCTCCTCCACATTGACACAATGTTGTGCAGTGAAGACTATTACAGTTGTTATACAAACCCCAAATCAAATCTGGTTTATTGGAAACATTCACAAACTGTCAACTGTTTAAAAGTATGTTTCAGGTTAATTCATCGGCTTTTTAATGTCCGTTACTCTTATTGTTTTATTATCCACAGATTTACTTCTCAGACTCAAAAAGGACACATATTTCTGATGAATATGTGTGTGCAAGCAGCTCTCTACGAGAGGTTGAACACACAAACAATAGAGGAAGTGTTCTCTCTCTCTGAATATTGGCACCACAAATGGGACTTCCTTCTAGACCTGTACTCCCACGCCAAAGACTATGAGACTCAAACAGGCAGAAGTGTTCTTCCAGCATTACAAGCAGTTTACCAGTCAGCTCCTACAGTCTGGTCCATAGACCTCTCAGAGAGAAAGGTCTCCCTCCTCCTAGAGGTGCTGAAACTCCAACCAGAGAAGAAACCAGTAGAGCTGAGAGGCTGGTCAGATGAAGAGAGTGAAGTGAGGGTCTTCCTTCAGTGTCTACCTTACATCTCAATGCTTAGGTAACTGGGATTATGTTTATTTTATAAATGTATCTCATTATTACATTTAAAATGTCAGTAAATAATATGAATTTCTATTTAGAGAGTATAGTGTTAAATAAGGAATAATATTTACTTACAGTAGGCCTACTGCCTTTCTAAAAAATGAATTCAGAGCTTATTGAAAACATCTAAAACACTCTTTCTAAAATCACAAATATAAAATGTATTTAGAAGTTTCATCATGTAGTTGACAATATGTTGACATGTTTTAGTGTTGATAATTAAATGTGTTACTTTTAACAATCTTACAGGTTTACTTCTCAGAATCAAACAGGACACAGATTTCTGATGAATCTGTGTGTGCAAGCAGCTCTCAATGAGAGGTTAAACACAATAGAGGAAGTGTTTTCACTGTCTGAATATTGGAAACACAAATGTGACTTCCTCCTAGACCTGTACTCCCATGTCAGAGACTATGAGACTCAAACAGGCAGAAGTGTTCTTCCAGCATTACAACCAGTTTACCAGTCAGCAACTACAGTCTGGTCCATAGACCTCTCAGAGAGAAAGGTCTCCCTCCTCCTAGAGGTGATGAAACTCCAACCAGAGAAGAAACCAGTAGAGCTGAGAGGCCGGTCAGATGAAGAGAGTGAAGTGAGGATCTTCCTTCAGTGTCTACCCTTCATCTCAGAACTCAGGTTAATGTGCTTTCTCTCTCTCTCTCTCTCTCTCTCTCTCTCTCTCTCTCTCTCTCTCTCTCTCTCTCTCTCTGTCAGTATGCATTCATGCATGTCTGTATGTATGTCAGAGGGTAGCACAGGTCTGCCCAGAACCAATTGAGAGCCGAACCAAGCCGTTCGGGTCTAAAATATTGACTTGTCCCTCGGGGCAGGTCAGATAGGGTCAAATTCCCTCGGGTCTCGTTCAGGGCGTTCCGAAATGCATTTACCGAGAGGATCCGAGCTCTAAAAAAATATATGTTACAGTGTTTTTGAGGTACCAGTGAGATTGGGACCAGTAGTTCACCTTATGGGCAGCCCCCGGAAGGAGCCAGTACATGACATTGTTCCGACGTCTCATTGTTCCGACATCTGCCGACGCTGGTGAATGTTAACCTGTTGAATGCTAGTATGCCTAAACCTAAGCCTAATCCTAACCCTGGTGAATGCTAACAATAATGAATAATACTAATACGACAGACTGATTCTCTAGCTAAGGCCTTAGGGTATTGATCTGAACAGACCAGATCATTGGCAGATGCCAGCTCCAAATCTATGGACTCTACTGTAGGTGATAGGGTTTTTGTGAGGCTGAAGACGCTTTCCAGCATAGTGACATGCAGAACAAACTGTCCATATGGTTTACATAGAAGTCACTAGGTTGTCTTTCACATATTAATATTAGGGCTTTCAAATGATTTTTTTATCAGATTAATCACAGCTTAAACATAATTAATCATGATAAATCACAAATCAAACTAGGTTCAAAGTATGCCATTTCTTTCTGTAGCCTACCGGTATATTGTTGTGGGAATCCAAAGATAAAGGTGGAATAAGGCATACATTTATCATACAGTATGCATGTATTATTATTATCATATAGAGGATCTACCCAGACTAACCCAGTACACACTAAAGGGAATTACTTGATACCTATGCCAGGGATCTTCAACGTTTTCAGGCCAAGGATCCCTTAGGGCTCGAATACACTGTACGATTTTGCATGGTTGGCAAGTCATCAGAACATTAGAGTATTTCACACTGCACGAGTGGCTTCCTTGAAATCGGCTTGTTGTGGTTTTCGCCGACAAGATTGATCACCGACAAGGGGTCACGCACTGCCAGATATTTCACCAGATGCATCCCCGATACATAGCCAATATTAGCCTACATTTGTTTTTATTCTAATTGTGCACGAGAAACGGGCGTAAATGATTTTCCTCTCTCACTGTGCCTGCGTGCCTGCGTGTCGCGCACACACACACACACACACACACACACACACACACACACACACACACACACACACACACACACACACACACAGAGCGCACCTGTTCAATGTTTTCATAATAACACTAGCCATGCTGCTGCGGGTTATCACCATATTGTGAGATGTGTTGGTTTTATATCGCTATGAAACAGCATCTACACACAGTATATTATTATGATGAAAGTCATGAAACAGCAATATTACTAGTGATCAGATGGTCCGCTGCATGTAATAATGCGCTCTCCAGTCTCCAGCTCTCCTTGTGTTAAATTCTTATCTTCAACCCGCCGGTAGGCTATTTAAATACATGGCTGCAGTACGGGCGGCAAAATTAATTAAACAGCGGCAATAAACATAGGCCTACGTCTTATATATTTATACGTATATAGCCTACGTATATATATTACGTATATCTGTCTGTCTACTACTGTCCCCCCCCCCCCTCTCTCTCCCTTTCTTTCTCTCTCCGTGCGTCGCTCCATTTGACACACACAGAGAGAGAGAGAGAGAGCACTCGCGTGGGGTGCGCTGTGACATTGAATGAGAGGAAAGAGGCCGCACACTCTTCAGCCACGATGCAAATAATTTATTTACCAACGTTTCGACTGTTGCCAGTCTTCATCAGGGTTTAACAGAATGACAAAACAAACATCACTTTTATAGGGGCTGGGAACAAAGGTGGAGTCATCTCAAGGAGGTGTCCTCAATCTCCCCATCAACATGGGAGGGGTGGGTAATTGCTTATCACTGGCAAGTGACTGAAAACCTGCTTGTGTGCCCAAGTGACTTGTACATCTGTTCATTTCATTATTAATTTGTAAATATTAAAAAACAACGACAATATATATATATAGAAAACCATTCTAGACCACTGAGAGATGTATAAATATACATACATACACAATAGAATAGAGAAAAATACAACAGTAAAAGACACAGTATCAAAAAACTCTCCAGTAGGAGGGGGCAATCAACAGGACTCATTTTGTGAAGAACTCATGACTGGGAGACTACACTAGATAAAGGAACATCACCCTGTTTCATCTGTCTGTTTGACTCGTATTGGTCTGTGGAAAATAGGACAGTATTAATACATACATAGATAACTTAGAAACAAGAGTGAAAACAACTTGAGGAAACATAGAAAAAAACAATTTTAAGACTATTCGCAATAATATTTTTCTATAGAAAATGTATATAATTCAAGCCTAGAGTTTGCAAAGAAACCGGGTTTAGGGAAAGGGAGTAGAGGGAGATACGTCCTGGTTGGAATGACCAATGATAGACATTTTAGCTCTACTCACTCTCAAAGAAAAGGCCATTAAGGCCATTTGGGATTAAAGTATTCAAAAAATGTATCCAAAAGGCTTCTCTCTTGAGTAATGTGTTGTCCAGATCGCCTCCTCTTCTAGGGACAGGTACCTTCTCAATACCTATGTAGCGGAGAGCAGAAATAGGATGGTCAGCCTCCAGAAAGTGCTCAGCAACAGGATATATTAACTTTTGGCACCTGATGGAGCTGCGGTGCTCTGCTATGCGCGTTTTAAGAGCGCGCATGGTCTTGCCCACATAGTATTTGCCACATGGGCAGTAAATTACATAAATTACGCCCTTAGTATTGCAGGAGATTATACCCTTAATGGGGATCTTTTTACCCGAATGGGGATGCTGGAATGTAGTACATTTAAAGGTAGGCTACTATTGCATTGTGCACAATGCACATGCACCACATTTGTAGTTCCCATCTGGGATTGGACTTAGGGTCTGTTGCAGGCTTTTGACTGGAGGGGGGAGGTCAGAATGAACCAAAGAGTCCCTTAAATTTCTACCTCTTGAAAAAAACACTCTGGGGGAGTCGAAAAGACAGTTTGGAGCGCTGGATCTGACTGGAGTAAATGCCAATGTTTTTGTAAAATAGGTTTGAAGAGTTCAGCAGCTCTGGAATATTTGGTGATAAAAAGTGGTGTTGAAGTATTGTCTTACGGGACCTCCTTTAAAAGGTCGGCCCTGGGTTTGTGGATTATTCTATCCACAGCAGTGTGAAGTTGCTTTTCAGTATAACCCCGGTCCCTAAATTTGTTAACCATTGTATGCATGTGCATGGTAAAATCATGTGGGTTTTTACAAATGCGTTTTATCCTGCACAGCTGGCTATATGGTAAACTGTTCTTTAGTGGGAGCGGGTGACAACTGTCTGCTTTTAAAAGACTATTGCGATCGGTGGGCTTTGTGTAAAGATCAGTGTACAAAGAACCATCCTTGTGAATGATCCAGGTGTCCAAGAAGCGAACTCTTTCCGAATCATAGTTCATTGTGAACTTAAGATGATCGGAGGAAGCATTTAAAAAGGAACTGAAGGCATGCAATATATCAACGGAGCCCCTAAATAGGCAAAAAATGTCATCGACATACCTCTTGTAGATCAACAGATTCGGAAAAAAGGGGTTTGTTATATTATTAAGGATTTTTGTTTTCTCCAGGTATCCCACATATAAGCTGGCAAAATTACAGGACATATTGGAGCCCATAGCCACGCCTTTCTGTTGTAGGAAGAACTCATCCTGGAACATAAAGAAATTGTGGGTCAAAACCAATTCAGCAAGGGTGATGATGCACTGGTTTGTAGGTGTGGAATCTGTTCTGTGTGACTCTAAGAAATGTTCAAGGGCTTGGATGCCATCAACATGTGGAACATTCGTGTACAATGCTTCTACATCAAAAGTCACTAACAAACAGTCTGAAGGTAAGGTGGCCATGGACTCCAAAATAGAGATTAAATGGCCTGTGTCCTTAACAAAAGACGGGAGCTGTTCAGCCATGGGTCTGATGAAATAATCTACAAAGGTGGAAATGTTGGAGGTTAAAGAACCAATGCCTGAAACTATAGGGCGACCAGGAGGTTTAGTAGGGTTTTTGTGAACCTTGGGGATGGTGTAAAAAACTGGAATACTAGGGTGTTCTACTGATAAGAATTCATATTCCTTTTTCGTGATTTCTCCTGAACGAAGAAAACGTTCTAGAACACCAGCAATAACCGTTTTAAACTTTGTTGTAGGGTCACCTGATAGGCGGCTGTAAAACTGTGTATCTTCTAGTTGTCTAGCACACTCAGAAATATAATCAACCTTGTCCATAATGACCAATGCCCCACCTTTATCGGCTGAGCGGATAATAATTGAAGGGTCATCCTGAAGGTCAGACAAAGCCTCTTTCTCTGCTTTGCTGAGATTACTAAACATTTTGAAATCATGCTTTTTGTTCATTACTTGTTCAACATCCCTCTCCACCACTCTACAAAAAGTTTCAATAGAGGCATTATGGTTAGGAGGAGGGACAAAATAACTTTTGCCTCTAAAAGGTGTTTTAGAGACATTTAACTCCTGTTCTGAATCCATATTGACATTTAAAGGTGTGCTCTCATTATGACCCGTGGAAAAAAATTCCCTCAGTCTAATACTCCTAAAAAAACGAAATAAATCAACCTTGACATTAAACCAACCAGGACTTATCTCCCTCTACTCCCTTTCCCTAAACCCGGTTTCTTTGCAAACTCTAGGCTTGAATTATATACATTTTCTATAGAAAAATATTATTGCGAATAGTCTTAAAATTGTTTTTTTCTATGTTTCCTCAAGTTGTTTTCACTCTTGTTTCTAAGTTATCTATGTATGTATTAATACTGTCCTATTTTCCACAGACCAATACGAGTCAAACAGACAGATGAAACAGGGTGATGTTCCTTTATCTAGTGTAGTCTCCCAGTCATGAGTTCTTCACAAAATGAGTCCTGTTGATTGCCCCCTCCTACTGGAGAGTTTTTTGATACTGTGTCTTTTACTGTTGTATTTTTTTCTATTCTATTGTGTATGTATGTATATTTATACATCTCTCAGTGGTCTAGAATGGTTTTCTATATATATATATTGTCGTTGTTTTTTAATATTTACAAATTAATAATGAAATGAACAGATGTACAAGTCACTTGGGCACACAAGCAGGTTTTCAGTCACTTGCCAGTGATAAGCAATTACCCACCCCTCCCATGTTGATGGGGAGATTGAGGACACCTCCTTGAGATGACTCCACCTTTGTTCCCAGCCCCTATAAAAGTGATGTTTGTTTTGTCATTCTGTTAAACCCTGATGAAGACTGGCAACAGTCGAAACGTTGGTAAATAAATTATTTGCATCGTGGCTGAAGAGTGTGCGGCCTCTTTCCTCTCATTCATTGTTATCTGCGTGGTCAGCACCTCACTCACTTAGGTGTGCGCTCCTCCTTATGTGCGCTGTGACATTGACAATCAAAGCTCCTATTAATTAGGTCTATCTAAACGCTCGGGAAGCTGTCGGCGAGCGCAGGAATCGCGCACGGACCTGCTCGCAGAGTCTTTCATACACATCGAGCAAAACGATCGGCGAGCAACGCCGGATCTCGAGTCAGATGGCCGATTTTGTCGGCGAGCGCCAAAAATGGTCGGCGACAGCACAATCGGCTCAAAAATTCGGGCAGTGTGTTCGAGCCTTTAGTTGAGAGAGAGATGAAGCAGGGATTTTTTGCATTCTAAAATCAACGGTGCTAATTAACGGCCGCGCTACGGAGATACCGGCTATCGACTATCGGTTTGGACGCATGAATAATGATGATCCACTTATTTAGACATTTTCGCTGTTTCTAATTGTGCGCTTAGCACGTGAAAAAAAAATTATGGGTGTGCTTGGCCCTTAATTTATTCAAACCAATCAGCGTGCTCGTCTCATCTTTGCACAGACAAATGGACAGCAATAATAATTATCCCTTTCTTTTCTTATTCACATATCAGTGATATCACACTTGCAATTAATCTCTGGATTAGGGATGTTCCTATAGCCGTTATTTTCACTGATGTGTACACGACAATTTTGAAATCCAACTAACCCAAAAATGTATAATTATTATTTCTTAATTGTAATTTCACCCATAAAACAGCCAAAATTGAGTACATTTCGATCTATTAGGGCAAACCTCCTTTGAGGTAGAATCTTGCTCAAATAATCAATTACATCATGCGCAAATCTAGGTCAAATTAATTGAATTAACTCCCGCACACAGCTGGCGAGTCCCAAAGCACATAGTACTGACCATGTGCTCTCCTTAGTCCTCAATGTTACATAAAACCATAATTTATCCTATCAGCCAACATATTATTAAGCCTTCTCTGCATGCTCCATCCATGCACTCAACTCAAAATGGATTTAATTCTTCAGACCGGACAGAGGCAGCGGTAACGAGGTAACGAGTGATTCACAAGTACGTCTTATTGAATGTGATTTCTCCATCACAAAGCTTTGTCATAAAACCTTGCAATGTAGCAACTTTTTTAAGAGTAATGAGTGGTGCTGGGCAGAAGCCCTGCGACCACCACACTGACCATTGACCACTGGCGACAGTGACAGCCATGGCTTCCCAATCAACCAACACGCAATTTGCTTATTTTACTTGTTAATAGCAGCATTTCTTGAGAACAGTAATAATGTACACCTAGGGTTAAACAAATTGGCCTATAGCTGTTGTTTAATTAATATAGAAAGGCGCAGTGGCAAGGCCTTTTGTTTCTTTTCTTTTTTTAGTGGCGCGACACATCGCGAACATGCATCTATTCTATATGAAGCAAAGAAAAACAGCAGATTGATTCCTCATAGAATGGTCAATTATGAAGCGATTATAAAAAAATTGAAAGGGATCCATCCATGCTCCTGTGAATTTGCTTTCCATAATGCCAACATCAGCTGTGGTTCTACGCTGTACTCCAAAGACAGCATGTGAAGAAAAAAAATGATCTTCTGATGGAACCAGCATAATTGAATAAATAAAATAAAACATATCCCCCAAGA